>NC_135257.1:0-332890 GCF_964204865.1 Styela clava
GTTTTTAAGCGTTTTAGCAGGGTTATTGGTGTTTTTTGACGGTTTTTCACTGTTTTTAAGCGTTTTAGCAGGGTTATTGGTGTTTTTTGACGGTTTTTCACTGTTTTTAAGCGTTTTAGCAGGGTTATTGGTGTTTTTTGACGGTTTTTCACTGTTTTTAAGCGTTTTAGCAGGGTTATTGGTGTTTTTTGACGGTTTTTCACTGTTTTTAAGCGTTTTAGCAGGGTTATTGGTGTTTTTTGACGGTTTTTCACTGTTTTTAAGCGTTTTAGCAGGGTTATTGGTGTTTTTTGACGGTTTTTCACTGTTTTTAAGCGTTTTAGCAGGGTTATTGGTGTTTTTTGACGGTTTTTCACTGTTTTTAAGCGTTTTAGCAGGGTTATTGGTGTTTTTTGACGGTTTTTCACTGTTTTTAAGCGTTTTAGCAGGGTTATTGGTGTTTTTTGACGGTTTTTCACTGTTTTTAAGCGTTTTAGCAGGGTTATTGGTGTTTTTTGACGGTTTTTCACTGTTTTTAAGCGTTTTAGCAGGGTTATTGGTGTTTTTTGGCGGTTTTTCACTGTTGTTAAGCGTTTTAGCAGGGTTATTGGTGTTTTTTGACGGTTTTTCACTGTTTTTAAGCGTTTTAGCAGGGTTATTGGTGTTTTTTGACGGTTTTTCACTGTTTTTAAGCGTTTTAGCAGGGTTATTGGTGTTTTTTGACGGTTTTTCACTGTTTTTAAGCGTTTTAGCAGGGTTATTGGTGTTTTTTGACGGTTTTTCACTGTTTTTAAGCGTTTTAGCAGGGTTATTGGTGTTTTTTGACGGTTTTTCACTGTTTTTAAGCGTTTTAGCAGGGTTATTGGTGTTTTTTGAGGGTTTTTCACTGTTTTTAAGCGTTTTAGCAGGGTTATTGGTGTTTTTTGACGGTTTTTCACTGTTTTTAAGCGTTTTAGCAGGGTTATTGGTGTTTTTTGACGGTTTTACACTGTTTTTAAGCGTTTTAGCAGGGTTATTGGTGTTTTTTGACGGTTTTTCACTGTTTTTAAGCGTTTTAGCAGGGTTATTGGTGTTTTTTGACGGTTTTTCACTGTTTTTAAGCGTTTTAGCAGGGTTATTGGTGTTTTTTGACGGTTTTTCACTGTTTTTAAGCGTTTTAGCAGGGTTATTGGTGTTTTTTGACGGTTTTTCACTGTTTTTAAGCGTTTTAGCAGGGTTATTGGTGTTTTTTGACGGTTTTTCACTGTTTTTAAGCGTTTTAACAGGGTTATTGCTGTTTTTGACGGTTTTTTCACTGTTTTTAAGCGTTTTAGCAGGGTTATTGGTGTTTTTTGACGGTTTTTCACTGTTTTTAAGCGTTTTAGCAGGGTTATTGGTGTTTTTTCACTGTTTTTCACTGTTTTTAAGCGTTTTAGCAGGGTTATTGGTGTTTTTTGACGGTTTTTCACTGTTTTTATGCGTTTTAGCAGGGTTATTGGTGTTTTTTGACGTTTTTTCACTGTTTTTAAGCGTTTTAGCAGTATTATTGGTGTTTTTTGACGGTTTTTCACTGTTTTTAAGCGCTTTAGCAGGGTTATTGGTGTGTTTTGACGATTTTTCACTGTTTTTAAGTGTTTTAGCAGGGTTATTGGTGTTTTTTGACGGTTTTTCACTGTTTTTAAGCGTTTTAGCAGGGTTATTGGTGTTTTTTGACGGTTTTTCACTGTTTTTAAGCGTTTTAGCAGGGTTATTGGTGTTTTTTGACGGTTTTTCACTGTTTTTAAGCGTTTTAGCAGGGTTATTGGTGTTTTTTGACGGTTTTTCACTGTTTTCAAGCGTTTTAGCAGGGTTATTGGTGTTTTTTGACGGTTTTTCACTGTTTTTAAGCGTTTTAGCAGGGTTATTGGTGTTTTTTGACGGTTTTTCACTGTTTTTAAGCGTTTTAGCAGGGTTATTGGTGTTTTTTGACGGTTTTTCACTGTTTTTAAGCGTTTTAGCAGGGTTATTTGTGTTTTTTGACGGTTTTTCACTGTTTTTAAGCGTTTTGGCAGGGTTATTGGTGTTTTTTGACGGTTTTTCACTGTTTTTAAGCGTTTTGGCAGGGTTATTGGTGTTTTTCGACGGTTTTTCACTGTTTTTAAGCGTTTTGGCAGGGTTATTGGTGTTTTTTGACGGTTTTTCACTGTTTTTAAGCGTTTTAGCAGGGTTATTGGTGTTTTTTGACGGTTTTTCACTGTTTTTAAGCGTTTTAGCAGGGTTATTGGTGTTTTTTGACGGTTTTTCACTGTTTTTAAGCGTTTTAGCAGGGTTATTGGTGTTTTTTGACGGTTTTACACTGTTTTTAAGCGTTTTAGCAGGGTTATTGGTGTTTTTTGACGGTTTTTCACTGTTTTTATGCGTTTTAGCAGGGTTATTGGTGTTTTTTGACGGTTTTTCACTGTTTTTAAGCGTTTTAGCAGGATTATTGGTGTTTTTTGACGGTTTTTCACTGTTTTTAAGCGTTTTAGCAGGGTTCTTGGTGTTTTTTGACGGTTTTTCACTGTTTTTTAAGCGTTTTAGCAAGGTTTTTGATGTTTTTTGACAGTTTTTCACTGTTTTTAAAGGTTTTAGCAGGGTTCTTGGTGTTTTTTGACGGTTTTTCACTGTTTTAAGCGTTTTAGCAGGGTTCTTGATGTTTTTTACGGTTTTTCACTGTTTTTAAGCGTTTTAGCAGGATTCTTGGTGTTTTTTGACGGTTTTTCACTGTTTTTAAACGTTTTAGCAAGGTTCTTGGTGTTTTTTGACGGTTCCTCACTGTTTTAAAGCGTTTTAGCAGAGTTCATGGTGTTTTTTAACGGTTTTTCACTGTTTTTAGGCGTTTTAGCAGGGTTATTGGTGTTTTTCGACGGTTTTTCAATGTTTTTTATAAGCGTTTTAGCAGGGTTTTTGGTGTTTTTTGATGGTTTTTCACTGTTTTTAAGCGTTTTATCAGGGTTCTTGGTGTTTTTTGACGGTTTTTCACTGTTTTTAGGCGTTTTAGCAGGGTTATTGGTGTTTTTTGACGGTTTTTCACTGTTTTTAAGCGTTTAGCAGGGTTCCTGGTGTTTTTTGACGGTTTTTCACTGTTTTTAAGCGTTTTAGCAGGGTTATTGGTGTTTTCACACGGTTTTTCACTGTTTTTAAGCGTTTTAGCAGAGTTATTGGTGTTTTCAGACGGTTTTTCACTGTTTTCAAGCGTTTTGACAGGGTTATTGGTGTTTTTAGACGAATTTTCACTGTTTTTAAGCATTTTAGCAGGGTTATTGGTGTTTTTAGACGGTTTTTCACTGTTTTCAAGCGTTTTAGCAGGGTTATTGGTGTTTTTAGACGGTTTTTCACTGTTTTTTAAGCGTTTTAGCAGGGTTATTGGTGTTTTTTGACGGTTTTTCACTGTTTTTAAGCGTTTTGGCAGGGTTATTGGTGTTTTTTGACGGTTTTTCACTGTTTTTAAGCGTTTTAGCAGGGTTATTGGTGTTTTTTGACGGTTTTTCACTGTTTTTAAGCGTTTTAGCAGGGTTATTGGTGTTTTTTGACGGTTTTTCACTGTTTTTAAGCGTTTTAGCAGGGTTATTGGTGTTTTTTGACGGTTTTACACTGTTTTTAAGCGTTTTAGCAGGGTTATTGGTGTTTTTTGACGGTTTTTCACTGTTTTTTAAGTGTTTTAGCAGGGTTATTGGTGTTTTTTGACGGTTTTTCACTGTTTTTAAGCGTTTTAGCAGGGTTATTGGTGTTTTTTGACGGTTTTTCACTGTTTTTAAGCGTTTTAGCAGGGTTATTGGTGTTTTTTGAAGTTTCACACTGTTTTCAAGCGTTTTAGCAGGGTTATTGGTGTTTTTTGACGGTTTTTCACTGTTTTTAAGCGTTTTAGCAGGGTTATTGGTGTTTTTTGACGGTTTTTCACTGTTTTTAAGCGTTTTAGCAGGGTTATTGGTGTTTTTTTACGGTTTTTCACTGTTTTTAAGCGTTTTAGCAGGGTTATTGGTGTTTTTGACGGTTTTTCACTGTTTTTAAGCGTTTTAGCAGGGTTATTGGTGTTTTTTTACGGTTTTTCACTGTTTTTAAGCGTTTTAGCAGGGTTATTGGTGTTTTTTGACGGTTTTTCACTGTTTCTAAGCGTTTTAGCAGGGTTATTGGTGTTTTTTGACGGTTTTTCACTGTTTTTAAGCGTTTTGGCAGGGTTATTGGTGTTTTTTGACGGTTTTTCACTGTTTTTAAGCGTTTTAGCAGGGTTATTGGTGTTTTTTGACGGTTTTTCACTGTTTTTAAGCGTTTTAGCAGGGTTATTGGTGTTTTTTGACGGTTTTTCACTGTTTTTGAGCGTTTTAGCAGGGTTATTGGTGTTTTTTGACGGTTTTTCACTGGTTTTAAGCGTTTTAGCAAGGTTATTGGTGTTTTTTGACGGTTTTTCACTGTTTTTAAGCGTTTTAGCAGGGTTATTGGTGTTTTTTGACGGTTTTTCACTGTTTTTAAGCGTTTTAGCAGGGTTATTGGTGTTTTTTGGCGGTTTGTCACTGTTTTTAAGCGTTTTAGCAGGGTTATTGGTGTTTTTTGACGTTTTTTCACTGTTTTTAAGCGTTTTAGCAGGGTTATTGGTGTTTTTTGACGGTTTTTCACTGTTTTTAAGCGTTTTAGCAGGGTTATTGGTGTTTTTTGACGGTTTTTCACTGGTTTTAAGCGTTTTAGCAGGATTATTGGTGTTTTTTGACGGTTTTTCACTGTTTTTAAGCGTTTTAGCAGGGTTATTGGTGTTTTTTGACGGTTTTTCACTCTTTTTGAGCGTTTTATCAGGGTTATTGGTGTTTTTTGACGGTTTTTCACTGTTTTTAAGCGTTTTAGCAGGGTTATTGGTGTTTTTCGACGGTTTTTCACTGTTTTTAAGCGTTTTAGCAGGGTTATTGGTGTTTTTTCACTGTTTTTCACTGTTTTTAAGCGTTTTAGCAGGGTTATTGGTGTTTTTTGACAGTTTTTCACTGTTTTTATGCGTTTTAGCAGGGTTATTGGTGTTTTTTGACGGTTTTTCACTGTTTTTAAGCGTTTTAGCAGGGTTATTGGTGTTTTTTGACGGTTTTTCACTGTTTTTAAGCGTTTTAGCAGGGTTATTGGTGTGTTTTGACGATTTTTCACTGTTTTTAAGCGTTTTAGCAGGGTTATTGGTGTTTTTTGACGGTTTTTCACTGTTTTTAAGCGTTTTAGCAGGGTTATTGGTGTTTTTTGACGGTTTTTCACTGTTTTTAAGCGTTTTAGCAGGGTTATTGGTGTTTTTTGACGGTTTTTCACTGTTTTTAAGCGTTTTAGCAGGGTTATTGGTGTTTTTTGACGGTTTTTCACTGTTTTCAAGCGTTTTAGCAGGGTTATTGGTGTTTTTTGACGGTTTTTCACTGTTTTTAAGCGTTTTAGCAGGGTTATTGGTGTTTTTTGACGGTTTTTCACTGTTTTTAAGCGTTTTAGCAGGGTTATTGGTGTTTTTTGACGGTTTTTCACTATTTTTAAGCGTTTTAGCAGGGTTATTAGTGTTTTTTGACGGTTTTTCACTGTTTTTAAGCGTTTTGGCAGGGTTATTGGTGTTTTTTGACGGTTTTTCACTGTTTTTAAGCGTTTTGGCAGGGTTATTGGTGTTTTTCGACGGTTTTTCACTGTTTTTAAGCGTTTTGGCAGGGTTATTGGTGTTTTTTGACGGTTTTTCACTGTTTTTAAGCGTTTTAGCAGGGTTATTGGTGTTTTTTAACGGTTTTTCACTGTTTTTGAGCGTTTTACCAGGGTTATTGGTGTTTTTTGACGGTTTTTCACTGTTTTTAAGCGTTTTAGCAGGGTTATTGGTGTTTTTTGACGGTTTTTCACTGTTTTTAAGCGTTTTAGCAGGGTTATTGGTGTTTTTTGACGGTTTTTCACTGTTTTTAAGCGTTTTAGCAGGGTTTTTGGTGTTTTTTGACGGTTTTTCACTGTTTTTAAGGGTTTTAGCAGGGTTCTTGGTGTTTTTTGACAGTTTTTCACTGTTTTTAGGCGTTTTAGCAGGGTTCTTGGTGTTTTTTAACGGTTTTTCACTGTTTTTAAGCGTTTTAGCAGGGCTATTGGTGGTTTCTAGACGGTTTTTTAATGTTTTTAAGCGTTTTAGCAGTGTTTTGGGTGTTTTTTGACGGTTTTTCACTGTTTTTACGCGTTTTAGCAGTGTTCTTGGTGTTTTTTGACGTTTTTTCACTGTTTTTAAGCTTTTTAGCAGGGTTCTTGGTGTTTTTTGACGGTTTTTCACTGTTTTTAAGCGTTTTAGCAGGGTTCTTGGTGTTTTTTGACGGTTTTTCACTGTTTTTTAAGCGTTTTAGCAAGGTTTTTGATGTTTTTTGACAGTTTTTCACTGTTTTTAAAGGTTTTAGCAGGGTTCTTGGTGTTTTTTGACGGTTTTTCACTGTTTTAAGCGTTTTAGCAGGGTTCTTGATGTTTTTTACGGTTTTTCACTGTTTTTAAGCGTTTTAGCAGGATTCTTGGTGTTTTTTGACGGTTTTTCACTGTTTTTAAACGTTTTAGCAAGGTTCTTGGTGTTTTTTGACGGTTCCTCACTGTTTTTAAGCGTTTTAGCAGAGTTCATGGTGTTTTTTAACGGTTTTTCACTGTTTTTAAGCGTTTTAGCAGGGTTATTGGTGTTTTTCGACGGTTTTTCAATGTTTTTTATAAGCGTTTTAGCAGGGTTTTTGGTGTTTTTTGATGGTTTTTCACTGTTTTTAAGCGTTTTATCAGGGTTCTTGGTGTTTTTTGACGGTTTTTCACTGTTTTTAGGCGTTTTAGCAGGGTTATTGGTGTTTTCAGACGGTTTTTCACTGTTTTCAAGCGTTTTGGCAGGGTTATTGGTGTTTTTAGACGAATTTTCACTGTTTTTAAGCATTTTAGCAGGGTTATTGGTGTTTTTAGACGGTTTTTCACTGTTTTCAAGCGTTTTAGCAGGGTTATTGGTGTTTTTAGACGGTTTTTCACTGTTTTTTAAGCGTTTTAGCAGGGTTATTGGTGTTTTTAGACGGTTTTTCACTGTTTTCAAGCGTTTTAGCAGGGTTATTGGTGTTTTTTGACGGTTTTACACTGTTTTTAAGCGTTTTAGCAGGGTTATTGGTGTTTTTTGACGGTTTTTCACTGTTTTTAAGCGTTTTAGCAGGGTTATTGGTGTTTTTTGACGGTTTTTCACTGTTTTTAAGCGTTTTAGCAGGGTTATTGGTGTTTTTTGACGGTTTTTCACTGTTTTTAAGCGTTTTAGCAGGGTTATTGGTGTTTTTTGACGGTTTCACACTGTTTTTAAGAGTTTTAGCAGGGTTATTGGTGTTTTTTGACGGTTTTTCACTGTTTTTAAGCGTTTTAGCAGGGTTATTGGTGTTTTTTGACGGTTTTTCACTGTTTTTAAGCGTTTTAGCAGGGTTATTGGTGTTTTTTGACGGTTTTTCACTGTTTTTAAGCGTTTTAGCAGGGTTATTGGTGTTTTTTGACGGTTTTTCACTGTTTTTAAGCGTTTTAGCAGGGTTATTGGTGTTTTTTGACGGTTTTTCATTGTTTTTAAGCGTTTTAGCAGGGTTATTGGTGTTTTTTGACGGTTTTTCACTGTTTTTAAGCGTTTTAGCAGGGTTATTGGTGTTTTTTGACGGTTTTTCACTGTTTTTAAGCGTTTTAGCAGGGTTATTGGTGTTTTTTGACGGTTTTTCACTGTTTTTAAGCGTTTTGGCAGGGTTATTGGTGTTTTTTGACGGTTTTTCACTGTTTTTAAGCGTTTTAGCAGGGTTATTGGTGTTTTTTGACGGTTTTTCACTGTTTTTGAGCGTTTTAGCAGGGTTATTGGTGTTTTTTGACGGTTTTTCACTGGTTTTAAGCGTTTTAGCAGGGTTATTGGTGTTTTTTGACGGTTTTTCACTGTTTTTAAGCGTTTTAGCAGGGTTATTGGTGTTTTTTGACGGTTTTTCACTGTTTTCAAGCGTTTTAGCAGGGTTATTGGTGTTTTTTGACGGTTTTTCACTGTTTTTAAGCGTTTTAGCAGGGTTATTGGTGTTTTTTGGCGGTTTGTCACTGTTTTTAAGCGTTTTAGCAGGGTTATTGGTGTTTTTTGACGTTTTTTCACTGTTTTTAAGCGTTTTAGCAGGGTTATTGTGGTTTTTTGACGGTTTTTCACTGTTTTTAAGTGTTTTAGCAGGGTTATTAGTGTTTTTTGACGGTTTTTCACTGGTTTTAAGCGTTTTAGCAGGATTATTGGTGTTTTTTGACGGTTTTTCACTGTTTTTAAGCGTTTTAGCAGGGTTATTGGTGTTTTTTGACGGTTTTTCACTGTTTTTAAGCGTTTTAGCACGGTTATTGGTGTTTTTTGACGGTTTTTCACTCTTTTTGAGCGTTTTATCAGGGTTATTGGTGTTTTTTGACGGTTTTTCACTGTTTTTAAGCGTTTTAGCAGGGTTATTGGTGTTTTTTGACGGTTTTTCACTGTTTTTAAGCGTTTTAGCAGGGTTATTGGTGTTTTTTGACGGTTTTTCACTGTTTTTAAGCGTTTTAGCAGGGTTATTGGTATTTTTTGACGGTTTTTCACTGTTTTTAAGCGTTTTGGCGGGGTTATTGGTGTTTTTTGACTTCACTGTTTTTAAGCGTTTTAGCAGGGTTATTGGTGTTTTTTGACGGTTTTTCACTGTTTTTAAGCGTTTTAGCAGGGTTATTGGTGTTTTTTGACGGTTTTTCACTGTTTTTAAGCGTTTTAGCAGGGTTATTGGTGTTTTTTGACGGTTTTTCACTGTTTTTAAGCGTTTTAGCAGGGTTATTGGTGTTTTTTGACGGTTTTTCACTGTTTTTAAGCGTTTTAGCAGGGTTATTGGTGTTTTTTGACGGTTTTTCACTGTTTTTAAGCGTTTTAGCAGGGTTATTGGTGTTTTTGACTGTTTTTCACTGTTTTTAAGCGTTTTAGCAGGTTTATTGGTGTTTTTTGACAGTTTTTCACTGTTTTTAAGCGTTTTACCATGGTTATTGGTGTTTTTTGACGGTTTTTCACTGTTTTTAAGCGTTTTAGCAGGGTTATTGGTGTTTTTTGACGGTTTTTTACTGTTTTTAAGCGTTTTAGCAGGGTTATTGGTGTTTTTTGACGGTTTTTCACTGTTTTTAAGCGTTTTGGCAGGGTTATTGGTGTTTTTTGACGGTTTTTCACTGTTTTTAAGCGTTTTAGCAGGGTTATTGGTGTTTTTTGACGGTTTTTCACTGTTTTTAAGCGTTTTAGCAGGGTTATTGGTGTTTTTTGACGGTTTTTCACTGTTTTTGAGCGTTTTAGCAGGGTTATTGGTGTTTTTTGACGGTTTTTCACTGGTTTTAAGCGTTTTAGCAGGGTTATTGGTGTTTTTTGACGGTTTTTCACTGTTTTTAAGCGTTTTAGCAGGGTTATTGGTGTTTTTTGACGGTTTTTCACTGTTTTCAAGCGTTTTAGCAGGGTTATTGGTGTTTTTTGACGGTTTTTCACTGTTTTTAAGCGTTTTAGCAGGGTTATTGGTGTTTTTTGGCGGTTTGTCACTGTTTTTAAGCGTTTTAGCAGGGTTATTGGTGTTTTTTGACGTTTTTTCACTGTTTTTAAGCGTTTTAGCAGGGTTATTGTGGTTTTTTGACGGTTTTTCACTGTTTTTAAGTGTTTTAGCAGGGTTATTAGTGTTTTTTGACGGTTTTTCACTGGTTTTAAGCGTTTTAGCAGGATTATTGGTGTTTTTTGACGGTTTTTCACTGTTTTTAAGCGTTTTAGCAGGGTTATTGGTGTTTTTTGACGGTTTTTCACTGTTTTTAAGCGTTTTAGCAGGGTTATTGGTGTTTTTTGACGGTTTTTCACTCTTTTTGAGCGTTTTATCAGGGTTATTGGTGTTTTTTGACGGTTTTTCACTGTTTTTAAGCGTTTTAGCAGGGTTATTGGTGTTTTTTGACGGTTTTTCACTGTTTTTAAGCGTTTTAGCAGGGTTATTGGTGTTTTTTGACGGTTTTTCACTGTTTTTAAGCGTTTTAGCAGGGTTATTGGTATTTTTTGACGGTTTTTCACTGTTTTTAAGCGTTTTGGCGGGGTTATTGGTGTTTTTTGACTTCACTGTTTTTAAGCGTTTTAGCAGGGTTATTGGTGTTTTTTGACGGTTTTTCACTGTTTTTAAGCGTTTTAGCAGGGTTATTGGTGTTTTTTGACGGTTTTTCACTGTTTTTAAGCGTTTTAGCAGGGTTATTGGTGTTTTTTGACGGTTTTTCACTGTTTTTAAGCGTTTTAGCAGGGTTATTGGTGTTTTTTGACGGTTTTTCACTGTTTTTAAGCGTTTTAGCAGGGTTATTGGTGTTTTTTGACGGTTTTTCACTGTTTTTAAGCGTTTTAGCAGGGTTATTGGTATTTTTTGACGGTTTTTCACTGTTTTTAAGCGTTTTGGCGAGGTTATTGGTGTTTTTTGACTTCACTGTTTTTAAGCGTTTTAGCAGGGTTATTGGTGTTTTTTGACGGTTTTTCACTGTTTTTAAGCGTTTTAGCAGGGTTATTGGTGTTTTTTGACGGTTTTTCACTGTTTTTAAGCGTTTTAGCAGGGTTATTGGTGTTTTTTGACGGTTTTTCACTGTTTTTAAGCGTTTTAGCAGGGTTATTGGTGTTTTTTGACGGTTTTTCACTGTTTTTAAGCGTTTTAGCAGGGTTATTGGTGTTTTTTGACGGTTTTTCACTGTTTTTAAGCGTTTTAGCAGGGTTATTGGTGTTTTTTGACGGTTTTTCACTGTTTTTAAGCGTTTTAGCAGGGTTATTGGTGTTTTTTGACGGTTTTTCACTGTTTTTAAGCGTTTTAGCAGGGTTATTGGTGTTTTTTGACGGTTTTTCACTGTTTTTAAGCGTTTTAGCAGGGTTATTGGTGTTTTTTGACGGTTTTTCACTGTTTTTAAGCGTTTTAGCAGGGTTATTGGTGTTTTTTGACGGTTTTTCACTGTTTTTAAGCGTTTTAGCAGGGTTATTGGTGTTTTTGACTGTTTTTCACTGTTTTTAAGCGTTTTAGCAGGTTTATTGGTGTTTTTTGACAGTTTTTCACTGTTTTTAAGCGTTTTACCATGGTTATTGGTGTTTTTTGACGGTTTTTCACTGTTTTTAAGCGTTTTAGCAGGGTTATTGGTGTTTTTTGACGGTTTTTTACTGTTTTTAAGCGTTTTAGCAGGGTTATTGGTGTTTTTTGACGGTTTTTCACTGTTTTTAAGCGTTTTGGCAGGGTTATTGGTGTTTTTTGACGGTTTTTCACTGTTTTTAAGCGTTTTAGCAGGGTTATTGGTGTTTTTTGACGGTTTTTCACTGTTTTTAAGCGTTTTAGCAGGGTTATTGGTGTTTTTTGACGGTTTTTCACTGTTTTTGAGCGTTTTAGCAGGGTTATTGGTGTTTTTTGACGGTTTTTCACTGGTTTTAAGCGTTTTAGCAGGGTTATTGGTGTTTTTTGACGGTTTTTCACTGTTTTTAAGCGTTTTAGCAGGGTTATTGGTGTTTTTTGACGGTTTTTCACTGTTTTCAAGCGTTTTAGCAGGGTTATTGGTGTTTTTTGACGGTTTTTCACTGTTTTTAAGCGTTTTAGCAGGGTTATTGGTGTTTTTTGGCGGTTTGTCACTGTTTTTAAGCGTTTTAGCAGGGTTATTGGTGTTTTTTGACGTTTTTTCACTGTTTTTAAGCGTTTTAGCAGGGTTATTGTGGTTTTTTGACGGTTTTTCACTGTTTTTAAGTGTTTTAGCAGGGTTATTAGTGTTTTTTGACGGTTTTTCACTGGTTTTAAGCGTTTTAGCAGGATTATTGGTGTTTTTTGACGGTTTTTCACTGTTTTTAAGCGTTTTAGCAGGGTTATTGGTGTTTTTTGACGGTTTTTCACTGTTTTTAAGCGTTTTAGCAGGGTTATTGGTGTTTTTTGACGGTTTTTCACTCTTTTTGAGCGTTTTATCAGGGTTATTGGTGTTTTTTGACGGTTTTTCACTGTTTTTAAGCGTTTTAGCAGGGTTATTGGTGTTTTTTGACGGTTTTTCACTGTTTTTAAGCGTTTTAGCAGGGTTATTGGTGTTTTTTGACGGTTTTTCACTGTTTTTAAGCGTTTTAGCAGGGTTATTGGTATTTTTTGACGGTTTTTCACTGTTTTTAAGCGTTTTGGCGGGGTTATTGGTGTTTTTTGACTTCACTGTTTTTAAGCGTTTTAGCAGGGTTATTGGTGTTTTTTGACGGTTTTTCACTGTTTTTAAGCGTTTTAGCAGGGTTATTGGTGTTTTTTGACGGTTTTTCACTGTTTTTAAGCGTTTTAGCAGGGTTATTGGTGTTTTTTGACGGTTTTTCACTGTTTTTAAGCGTTTTAGCAGGGTTATTGGTGTTTTTTGACGGTTTTTCACTGTTTTTAAGCGTTTTAGCAGGGTTATTGGTGTTTTTTGACGGTTTTTCACTGTTTTTAAGCGTTTTAGCAGGGTTATTGGTATTTTTTGACGGTTTTTCACTGTTTTTAAGCGTTTTGGCGGGGTTATTGGTGTTTTTTGACTTCACTGTTTTTAAGCGTTTTAGCAGGGTTATTGGTGTTTTTTGACGGTTTTTCACTGTTTTTAAGCGTTTTAGCAGGGTTATTGGTGTTTTTTGACGGTTTTTCACTGTTTTTAAGCGTTTTAGCAGGGTTATTGGTGTTTTTTGACGGTTTTTCACTGTTTTTAAGCGTTTTAGCAGGGTTATTGGTGTTTTTTGACGGTTTTTCACTGTTTTTAAGCGTTTTAGCAGGGTTATTGGTGTTTTTTGACGGTTTTTCACTGTTTTTAAGCGTTTTAGCAGGGTTATTGGTGTTTTTGACTGTTTTTCACTGTTTTTAAGCGTTTTAGCAGGTTTATTGGTGTTTTTTGACAGTTTTTCACTGTTTTTAAGCGTTTTACCATGGTTATTGGTGTTTTTTGACGGTTTTTCACTGTTTTTAAGCGTTTTAGCAGGGTTATTGGTGTTTTTTGACGGTTTTTTACTGTTTTTAAGCGTTTTAGCAGGGTTATTGGTGTTTTTTGACGGTTTTTCACTGTTTTTAAGCGTTTTGGCAGGGTTATTGGTGTTTTTTGACGGTTTTTCACTGTTTTTAAGCGTTTTAGCAGGGTTATTGGTGTTTTTTGACGGTTTTTCACTGTTTTTAAGCGTTTTAGCAGGGTTATTGGTGTTTTTTGACGGTTTTTCACTGTTTTTGAGCGTTTTAGCAGGGTTATTGGTGTTTTTTGACGGTTTTTCACTGGTTTTAAGCGTTTTAGCAGGGTTATTGGTGTTTTTTGACGGTTTTTCACTGTTTTTAAGCGTTTTAGCAGGGTTATTGGTGTTTTTTGACGGTTTTTCACTGTTTTCAAGCGTTTTAGCAGGGTTATTGGTGTTTTTTGACGGTTTTTCACTGTTTTTAAGCGTTTTAGCAGGGTTATTGGTGTTTTTTGGCGGTTTGTCACTGTTTTTAAGCGTTTTAGCAGGGTTATTGGTGTTTTTTGACGTTTTTTCACTGTTTTTAAGCGTTTTAGCAGGGTTATTGTGGTTTTTTGACGGTTTTTCACTGTTTTTAAGTGTTTTAGCAGGGTTATTAGTGTTTTTTGACGGTTTTTCACTGGTTTTAAGCGTTTTAGCAGGATTATTGGTGTTTTTTGACGGTTTTTCACTGTTTTTAAGCGTTTTAGCAGGGTTATTGGTGTTTTTTGACGGTTTTTCACTGTTTTTAAGCGTTTTAGCAGGGTTATTGGTGTTTTTTGACGGTTTTTCACTCTTTTTGAGCGTTTTATCAGGGTTATTGGTGTTTTTTGACGGTTTTTCACTGTTTTTAAGCGTTTTAGCAGGGTTATTGGTGTTTTTTGACGGTTTTTCACTGTTTTTAAGCGTTTTAGCAGGGTTATTGGTGTTTTTTGACGGTTTTTCACTGTTTTTAAGCGTTTTAGCAGGGTTATTGGTATTTTTTGACGGTTTTTCACTGTTTTTAAGCGTTTTGGCGGGGTTATTGGTGTTTTTTGACTTCACTGTTTTTAAGCGTTTTAGCAGGGTTATTGGTGTTTTTTGACGGTTTTTCACTGTTTTTAAGCGTTTTAGCAGGGTTATTGGTGTTTTTTGACGGTTTTTCACTGTTTTTAAGCGTTTTAGCAGGGTTATTGGTGTTTTTTGACGGTTTTTCACTGTTTTTAAGCGTTTTAGCAGGGTTATTGGTGTTTTTTGACGGTTTTTCACTGTTTTTAAGCGTTTTAGCAGGGTTATTGGTGTTTTTTGACGGTTTTTCACTGTTTTTAAGCGTTTTAGCAGGGTTATTGGTGTTTTTTGACTGTTTTTCACTGTTTTTAAGCGTTTTAGCAGGTTTATTGGTGTTTTTTGACAGTTTTTCACTGTTTTTAAGCGTTTTACCATGGTTATTGGTGTTTTTTGACGGTTTTTCACTGTTTTTAAGCGTTTTAGCAGGGTTATTGGTGTTTTTTGACGGTTTTTTACTGTTTTTAAGCGTTTTAGCAGGGTTATTGGTGTTTTTTGACGGTTTTTCACTGTTTTTAAGCGTTTTAGCAGGGTTATTGGTGTTTTTTGACGGTTTTTCACTGTTTTTAAGCGTTTTAGCAGGGTTATTGGTGTTTTTTGACGGTTTTTCACTGTTTTTAAGCGTTTTAGCAGGGTTATTGGTGTATTTTGACGGTTTTTCACTGTTTTTAAGCGTTTTAGCAGGGTTATTGGTGTTTTTTGACGGTTTTTCACTGTTTTTAAGCGTTTTAGCAGGGTTATTGGTGTTTTTTGACGGTTTTTCACTGTTTTTGAGCGTTTTAGCAGGGTTATTAGTATTTTTTGACGGTTTTTCACTGTTTTTAAGCGTTTTGGCAGGGTTATTGGTGTTTTTTGACTTCACTGTTTTTAAGCGTTTTAGCAGGGTTATTGGTGTTTTTTGACGGTTTTTCACTGTTTTTAAGCGTTTTAGCAGGGTTATTGGTGTTTTTTGACGGTTTTTCACTGTTTTTAAGCGTTTTAGCAGGGTTATTGGTGTTTTTTGACGGTTTTTCACTGTTTTTAAGCGTTTTAGCAGGGTTATTGGTGTTTTTTGACGGTTTTTCACTGTTTTTAAGCGTTTTAGCAGGGTTATTGGTGTTTTTTGACGGTTTTTCACTGTTTTTAAGCGTTTTAGCAGGGTTATTGGTGTTTTTTGACGGTTTTTCACTGTTTTTAAGCGTTTTAGCAGGTTTATTGGTGTTTTTTGACAGTTTTTCACTGTTTTTAAGCGTTTTACCATGGTTATTGGTGTTTTTTGACGGTTTTTCACTGTTTTTAAGCGTTTTAGCAGGGTTATTGGTGTTTTTTGACGGTTTTTTACTGTTTTTAAGCGTTTTAGCAGGGTTATTGGTGTTTTTTGACGGTTTTTCACTGTTTTTAAGCGTTTTAGCAGGGTTATTGGTGTTTTTTGACGGTTTTTCACTGTTTTTAAGCGTTTTAGCAGGGTTATTGGTGTTTTTTGACGGTTTTTCACTGTTTTTAAGCGTTTTAGCAGGGTTATTGGTGTTTTTTGACGATTTTTCACTGTTTTTAAGCGTTTTAGCAGGGTTATTGGTGTTTTTTGACGGTTTTTCACTGTTTTTAAGCGTTTTAGCAGGGTTATTGGTGTTTTTCGACGGTTTTTCACTGTTTTTAAGCGTTTTAGCAGGGTTATTGGTGTTTTTTGACGGTTTTTCACTGTTTTTAAGCGTTTTAGCAGGGTTATTGGTGTTTTTTGACGGTTTTTCACTGTTTTTAAGCGTTTTAGCAGGGTTTTGGTGTTTTTTGACGGTTTTTCACTGTTTTTAAGCGTTTTAGCAGGGTTATTGGTGTTTTTTGACGGTTTTTCACTGTTTTTAAGCGTTTTAGCAGGGTCATTGGTGTTTTTTGACGTTTTTTCACTGTTTTTAAGCGTTTTAGCAGGGTTATTGGTGTTTTTTGACGGTTTTTCACTGTTTTCAAGCGTTTTAGCAGGGTTATTGGTGTTTTTTGACGGTTTTTCACTGTTTTTAAGCGTTTTAGCAGGGTTATTGGTGTTTTTTGACGGTTTTTCACTGTTTTTAAGCGTTTTAGCAGGATTATTGGTGTTTTTTGACGGTTTTTCACTGTTTTTAAGCGTTTTAGCAGGGTTATTGGTGTTTTTTGACGGTTTTTCACTGTTTTTAAGCGTTTTGGCAGGGTTATTGGTGTTTTTTGACGGTTTTTCACTGTTTTTAAGCGTTTTAGCAGGGTTATTGGTGTTTTTTGACGGTTGTTCACTGTTTTTAAGCGTTTTGGCAGGGTTATTGGTGTTTTTTGACGGTTTTTCACTGTTTTTAAGCGTTTTAGCAGGGTTATTGGTGTTTTTTGACGGTTTTTCACTGTTTTTAAGCGTTTTAGCAGGGTTATTGGTGTTTTTTGACGGTTTTTCACTGTTTTTAAGCGTTTTAGCAGGGTTATTGGTGTTTTTTGACGGTTTTACACTGTTTTTAAGCGTTTTAGCAGGGTTATTGGTGTTTTTTGACGGTTTTTCACTGTTTTTAAGCGTTTTAGCAGGGTTATTGGTGTTTTTTGACGGTTTTTCACTGTTTTTAAGCGTTTTAGCAGGGTTATTGGTGTTTTTTGACGGTTTTTCACTGTTTTTAAGCGTTTTAGCAGGGTTATTGGTGTTTTTTGACGGTTTTTCACTGTTTTTAAGCGTTTTAGGAGGGTTATTGGTGTTTTTTGACGGTTTTTCACTGTTTTTAAGCGTTTTAGCAGGGTTATTAGTGTTTTTTGACGGTTTTTCACTGTTTTTAAGCGTTTTGGCAGGGTTATTGGTGTTTTTTGACGGTTTTTCACTGTTTTTAAGCGTTTTGGCAGGGTTATTGGTGTTTTTTGACGGTTTTTCACTGTTTTTAAGCGTTTTGGCAGGGTTATTGGTGTTTTTTGACGGTTTTTCACTGTTTTTAAGCATTTTAGCAGGGTTATTGGTGTTTTTTGACGGTTTTTCACTGTTTTTAAGCGTTTTAGCAGGGTTATTGGTGTTTTTTGACGGTTTTTCACTGTTTTTAAGCGTTTTAGCAGGGTTATTGGTGTTTTTTGACGGTTTTACACTGTTTTTAAGCGTTTTAGCAGGGTTATTGGTGTTTTTTGACGGTTTTTCACTGTTTTTAAGCGTTTTAGCAGGGTTATTGGTGTTTTTTGACGGTTTTTCACTGTTTTTAGGAGTTTTAGCAGGATTATTGGTGTTTTTGGACGGTTTTTCACTGTTTTTAAGCGTTTTAGCAGGGTTATTGGTGTTTTTTGACGGTTTTTCACTGTTTTTAAGCGTTTTAGCAGGGTTATTGGTGTTTTTTGACGGTTTTTCACTGTTTTTAAGCGTTTTAGCAGGGTTATTGGTGTTTTTTGACGGTTTTTCACTGTTTTTAAGTGTTTAAGCAGGGTTATTGGTGTTTTTTGACGGTTTTCCACTGTTTTTAAGCGTTTTAGCAGGGTTATTGGTGTTTTTTGACAGTTTTTCACTGTTTTTAAGCGTTTTAGCAGGGTTATTGGTGTTTTTTGACGGTTTTTCACTGTTTTTAAGCGTTTTAGCAGGTTTATTGGTGTTTTTCGACGGTTTTTAATGTTTTTAAGCGTTTTAGCATGGTTTTTGGTGTTTTTTTTTTGACGGTTTTTCACTGTTTTTAAGCGTTTTAGCAAGGTTTTTGGTGTTTTTTGACGGTTTTTCACTGTTTTTAAGTGTTTTAGCAGGGTTCTTGGTGTTTTTTGACAGTTTTTCACTGTTTTTAGGCGTTTTAGCTGGGTTCTTGGTGTTTTTTAACGGTTTTTCACTGTTTTTAAGCGTTTTAGCAGGGTTATTGGTGGTTTCTAGACGGTTTTTTAATGTTTTTAAGCGTTTTAGCAGTGTTTTGGGTGTTTTTTGACGGTTTTTCACTGTTTTTACGCGTTTTAGCAGTGTTCTTGGTGTTTTTTGACGGTTTTTCACTGTTTTTAAGCTTTTTAGCAGGGTTCTTGGTGTTTTTTGACGGTTTTTCACTGTTTTTAAGCGTTTTAGCAGGGTTCTTGGTGTTTTTTGACGGTTTTTCACTGTTTTTTAAGCGTTTTAGCAAGGTTTTTGATGTTTTTTGACAGTTTTTCACTGTTTTTAAAGGTTTTAGCAGGGTTCTTGGTGTTTTTTGACGGTTTTTCACTGTTTTAATCGTTTTAGCAGGGTTCTTGATGTTTTTTACGGTTTTTCACTGTTTTTAAGCGTTTTAACAGGATTCTTGGTGTTTTTTGACGGTTTTTCACTGTTTTTAAACGTTTTAGCAAGGTTCTTGGTGTTTTTTGACGGTTCCTCACTGTTTTTAAGCGTTTTAGCAGAGTTCATGGTGTTTTTTAACGGTTTTTCACTGTTTTTAAGCGTTTTAGCAGGGTTATTGGTGTTTTTCGACGGTTTTTCAATGTTTTTTATAAGCGTTTTAGCAGGGTTTTTGGTGTTTTTTGATGGTTTTTCACTGTTTTTAAGCGTTTTATCAGGGTTCTTGGTGTTTTTTGACGGTTTTTCACTGTTTTTAGGCGTTTTAGCAGGGTTATTGGTGTTTTTTGACGGTTTTTCACTGTTTTTAAGCGTTTAGCAGGGTTCCTGGTGTTTTTTGACGGTTTTTCACTGTTTTTAAGCGTTTTAGCAGGGTTATTGGTGTTTTCACACGGTTTTTCACTGTTTTTAAGCGTTTTAGCAGAGTTATTGGTGTTTTCAGACGGTTTTTCACTGTTTTCAAGCGTTTTAGCAGGGTTATTGGTGTTTTTAGACGAATTTTCACTGTTTTTAAGCATTTTAGCAGGGTTATTGGTGTTTTTAGACGGTTTTTCACTGTTTTCAAGCGTTTTAGCAGGGTTATTGGTGTTTTTAGACGGTTTTTCACTGTTTTTTAAGCGTTTTAGCAGGGTTTTTGGTGTTTTTTGATGGTTTTTCACTGTTTTTAAGCGTTTTAGCAGGGTTCTTGGTGTTTTTTGACGGTTTTTCACTGTTTTTAGGCGTTTTAGCAGGGTTATTGGTGTTTTTTGACGGTTTTTCACTGTTTTTAAGCGTTTAGCAGGGTTCCTGGTGTTTTTTGACGGTTTTTCACTGTTTTTAAGCGTTTTAGCAGGGTTATTGGTGTTTTCAGACGGTTTTTCACTGTTTTCAATCGTTTTAGCAGGGTTATTGGTGTTTTTAGACGGTTTTTCACTGTTTTCAAGCGTTTTAGCAGGGTTTTTGGTGTTTTTTGATGGTTTTTCACTGTTTTCAAGCGTTTTATCAAGGTTTTTGGTGTTTTTTGACGGTTTTTCACTGTTTTTAAAGGTTTTAGCAGGGTTCTTGGTGTTTTTTGACGGTTTTCCACTGTTTTTAAGCGTTTTAGCAGGATTCTTGGTGTTTTTTGACGGTTTTTCACTGTTTTTAAACGTTTTAGCAAGGTTCTTGGTGTTTTTTGACGGTTCTTCACTGTTTTTAAGCGTTTTAGCAGAGTTCATGGTGTTTTTTAACGGTTTTTCACTGTTTTTAAGCGTTTTAGCAGGGTTATTGGTGTTTTTTGACGGTTTTTCAATGTTTTTAAGCGTTTTAGCAGGGTTTTTGGTGTTTTTTGATGGTTTTTCACTGTTTTTAAGCGTTTTAGCAGGATTCTTGGTGTTTTTTGACGGTTTTTCACTGTTTTTAAACGTTTTAGCAAGGTTCTTGGTGTTTTTTGACGGTTCCTCACTGTTTTTAAGCGTTTTAGCAGAGTTCTTGGTGTTTTTTGACGGTTCTTCACTGTTTTTAAGCGTTTTAGCAGGGTTCATGGTGTTTTTTGACGGTTTTCCACTGTTTTTAAGCGTTTTAGCAGGGTTATTGGTGTTTTTCGACGGTTTTTCAATGTTTTTTATAAGCGTTTTAGCAGGGTTTTTGGTGTTTTTTGATGGTTTTTCACTGTTTTTAAGCGTTTTATCAGGGTTCTTGGTGTTTTTTGACGGTTTTTCACTGTTTTTAGGCGTTTTAACAGGGTTATTGGTGTTTTTTGACGGTTTTTCACTGTTTTTAAGCGTTTAGCAGGGTTCCTGGTGTGGTGTTTTTTAACGGTTTTTCACTGTTTTTTAGCGTTTTAGCAGGGTTATTGGTGTTTTTAGACGAATTTTCACTGTTTTTAAGCATTTTAGCAGGGTTATTGGTGTTTTTAGACGGTTTTTCACTGTTTTCAAGCGTTTTAGCAGGGTTATTGGTGTTTTTAGACAGTTTTCCACTGTTTTCAAGCGTTTTTGCAGGGTTATTGGTGTTTTTAGACGGTTTTTCACTGTTTTTTAAGCGTTTTAGCAGGGTTTTTGGTGTTTTTTGATGGTTTTTCACTGTTTTTAAGCGTTTTAGCAGGGTTCTTGGTGTTTTTTGACGGTTTTTCACTGTTTTTAGGCGTTTTAGCAGGGTTATTGGTGTTTTTTGACGGTTTTTCACTGTTTTTAAGCGTTTAGCAGGGTTCCTGGTGTTTTTTGACGGTTTTTCACTGTTTTTAAGCGTTTTAGCAGGGTTATTGGTGTTTTTTGACGGTTTTTCACTGTTTTTAGGCGTTTTAGCAGGGTTATTGGTGTTTTTTGACGGTTTTTCACTGTTTTTAAGCGTTTAGCAGGGTTCCTGATGTTTTTTGACGGTTTTTCACTGTTTTTAAGCGTTTTAGCAGGGTTATTGGTGTTTTCAGACGGTTTTTCACTGTTTTCAATCGTTTTGGCAGGGTTATTGGGGTTTTTAGACGAATTTTCACTGTGTTTAAGCGTTTTAGCAGGGTTTTTGGTGTTTTTTGACGGTTTTTCACTGTTTTTGAGCGTTTTAGCAGGGTTCTTGGTGTTTTTTAACGGTTTTTCACTGTTTTTAAGCGTTTTAGCAGGTTTGTTGGTGTTTTTTGACGGTTTTTAATGTTTTTAAGCTTTTTAGCAGGGTTTTTGGTGTTTTTTGACGGTTTTTCACTGTTTTTAAGCGTTTTAGCAGGATTATTGGTGTTTTTTGACGGTTTTTCACTGTTTTTAAGCGTTTTAGCAGGGTTATTGGTGTTTTTTGACGGTTTTTCGCTGTTTTTAAGCGTTTTAGCAGGGTTATTGGTGTTTTTTGACGGTTTTTCACTGTTTTTAAGCGTTTTGGCAGGGTTATTGGTGTTTTTTGACGGTTTTTCACTGTTTTTAAGCGTTTTGGCAGGGTTATTGGTGTTTTTTGACGGTTTTTCACTGTTTTTAAGCGTTTTGGCAGGGTTATTGGTGTTTTTTGACGGTTTTTCACTGTTTTTAAGCGTTTTAGCAGGGTTATTGGTGTTTTTTGACGGTTTTTCACTGTTTTTAAGCGTTTTAGCAGGGTTATTGGTGTTTTTTGACGGTTTTTCACTGTTTTTAAGCGTTTTAGCAGGGTTATTGGTGTTTTTTGACGGTTTTACACTGTTTTTAAGCGTTTTAGCAGGGTTATTGGTGTTTTTTGACGGTTTTTCACTGTTTTTAAGCGTTTTAGCAGGGTTATTGGTGTTTTTTGACGGTTTTTCACTGTTTTTAAGCGTTTTAGCAGGGTTATTGGTGTTTTTTGACGGTTTTTCACTGTTTTTAAGCGTTTTAGCAGGGTTATTGGTGTTTTTTGACGGTTTTTCACTGTTTTTAAGCGTTTTAGCAGGGTTATTGGTGTTTTTTGACGGTTTTTCACTGTTTTTAAGCGTTTTAGCAGGGTTATTAGTGTTTTTTGACGGTTTTTCACTGTTTTTAAGCGTTTTGGCAGGGTTATTGGTGTTTTTTGACGGTTTTTCACTGTTTTTAAGCATTTTGGCAGGGTTATTGGTGTTTTTTGACGGTTTTTCACTGTTTTTAAGCGTTTTGGCAGGGTTATTGGTGTTTTTTGACGGTTTTTCACTGTTTTTAAGCGTTTTGGCAGGGTTATTGGTGTTTTTTGACGGTTTTTCACTGTTTTTAAGCGTTTCAGCAGGGTTATTGGTGTTTTTTGACGGTTTTTCACTGTTTTTAAGCGTTTTAGCAGGGTTATTGGTGTTTTTTGACGGTTTTTCACTGTTTTTAAGCGTTTTAGCAGGGTTATTGGTGTTTTTTGACGGTTTTACACTGTTTTTAAGCGTTTTAGCAGGGTTATTGGTGTTTTTTGACGGTTTTTCACTGTTTTTAAGCGTTTTAGCAGGGTTATTGGTGTTTTTTGACGGTTTTTCACTGTTTTTAAGCGTTTTAGCAGGGTTATTGGTGTTTTTTGACGGTTTTTCACTGTTTTTAAGCGTTTTAGCAGGGTTATTGGTGTTTTTTGACGGTTTTTCACTGTTTTTAAGCGTTTTAGCAGGGTTATTGGTGTTTTTTGACGGTTTTTCACTGTTTTTAAGCGTTTTAGCAGGGTTATTAGTGTTTTTTGACGGTTTTTCACTGTTTTTAAGCGTTTTGGCAGGGTTATTGGTGTTTTTTGACGGTTTTTCACTGTTTTTAAGCGTTTTGGCAGGGTTATTGTGGTTTTTTGACGGTTTTTCACTGTTTTTAAGCGTTTTGGCAGGGTTATTGGTGTTTTTTGACGGTTTTTCACTGTTTTTAAGCGTTTTAGCAGGGTTATTGGTGTTTTTTGACGGTTTTTCACTGTTTTTAAGCGTTTTAGCAGGGTTATTGGTGTTTTTTGACGGTTTTTCACTGTTTTTAAGCGTTTTAGCAGGGTTATTGGTGTTTTTTGACGGTTTTACACTGTTTTTAAGCGTTTTAGCAGGGTTATTGGTGTTTTTTGACGGTTTTTCACTGTTTTTAAGCGTTTTAGCAGGGTTATTGGTGTTTTTTGACGGTTTTTCACTGTTTTTAAGAGTTTTAGCAGGATTATTGGTGTTTTTGGACGGTTTTTCACTGTTTTTAAGCGTTTTAGCAGGGTTATTGGTGTTTTTTGACGGTTTTTCACTGTTTTTAAGCGTTTTAGCAGGGTTATTGGTGTTTTTTGACGGTTTTTCACTGTTTTTAAGCGTTTTAGCAGGGTTATTGGTGTTTTTTGACGGTTTTTCACTGTTTTTAAGCGTTTTAGCAGGGTTATTGGTGTTTTTTGACGGTTTTTCACTGTTTTTAAGCGTTTTAGCAGGGTTATTGGTGTTTTTTGACAGTTTTTCACTGTTTTTGAGCGTTTTAGCAGGGTTATTGGTGTTTTTTGACGGTTTTTCACTGTTTTTAAGCGTTTTAGCAGGTTTATTGGTGTTTTTCGACGGTTTTTAATGTTTTTAAGCGTTTTAGCATGGTTTTTGGTGTTTTTTGACGGTTTTTCACTGTTTTTAAGCGTTTTAGCAGGGTTTTTGGTGTTTTTTGACGGTTTTTCACTGTTTTTAAGTGTTTTAGCAGGGTTCTTGGTGTTTTTTGACAGTTTTTCACTGTTTTTAGGCGTTTTAGCTGGGTTCTTGGTGTTTTTTAACGGTTTTTCACTGTTTTTAAGCGTTTTAGCAGGGTTATTGGTGGTTTCTAGACGGTTTTTTAAGGTTTTTAAGCGTTTTAGCAGTGTTTTGGGTGTTTTTTGACGGTTTTTCACTGTTTTTACGCGTTTTAGCAGTGTTCTTGGTGTTTTTTGACGGTTTTTCACTGTTTTTAAGCTTTTTAAGCAGGGTTCTTGGTGTTTTTTGACGGTTTTTCACTGTTTTTAAGCGTTTTAGCAGGGTTCTTGGTGTTTTTTGACGGTTTTTCACTGTTTTTTAAGCGTTTTAGCAAGGTTTTTGATGTTTTTTGACAGTTTTTCACTGTTTTTAAAGGTTTTAGCAGGGTTCTTGGTGTTTTTTGACGGTTTTTCACTGTTTTAATCGTTTTAGCAGGGTTCTTGATGTTTTTTACGGTTTTTCACTGTTTTTAAGCGTTTTAGCAGGATTCTTGGTGTTTTTTGACGGTTTTTCACTGTTTTTAAACGTTTTAGCAAGGTTCTTGGTGTTTTTTGACGGTTTCTCACTGTTTTTAAGCGTTTTAGCAGAGTTCATGGTGTTTTTTAACGGTTTTTCACTGTTTTTAAGCGTTTTAGCAGGGTTATTGGTGTTTTTCGACGGTTTTTCAATGTTTTTTATAAGCGTTTTAGCAGGGTTTTTGGTGTTTTTTGATGGTTTTTCACTGTTTTTAAGCGTTTTATCAGGGTTCTTGGTGTTTTTTGACGGTTTTTCACTGTTTTTAGGCGTTTTAGCAGGGTTATTGGTGTTTTTTGACGGTTTTTCACTGTTTTTAAGCGTTTAGCAGGGTTCCTGGTGTTATTTGACGGTTTTTCACTGTTTTTAAGCGTTTTAGCAGGGTTATTGGTGTTTTCACACGGTTTTTCACTGTTTTTAAGCGTTTTAGCAGAGTTATTGGTGTTTTCAGACGGTTTTTCACTGTTTTCAAGCGTTTTAGCAGGGTTGTTGGTGTTTTTAGACGAATTTTCACTGTTTTTAAGCATTTTAGCAGGGTTATTGGTGTTTTTAGACGGTTTTTCACTGTTTTCAAGCGTTTTAGCAGGGTTATTGGTGTTTTTAGACGGTTTTTCACTGTTTTTTAAGCGTTTTAGCAGGGTTTTTGGTGTTTTTTGATGGTTTTTCACTGTTTTTAAGCGTTTTAGCAGGGTTCTTGGTGTTTTTTGACGGTTTTTCACTGTTTTTAGGCGTTTTAGCAGGGTTATTGGTGTTTTTTGACGGTTTTTCACTGTTTTTAGGCGTTTAGCAGGGTTCCTGGTGTTTTTTGACGGTTTTTCACTGTTTTTAAGCGTTTTAGCAGGGTTATTGGTGTTTTCAGACGGTTTTTCACTGTTTTCAATCGTTTTAGCAGGGTTATTGGTGTTTTTAGACGGTTTTTCACTGTTTTCAAGCGTTTTAGCAGGGTTTTTGGTGTTTTTTGATGGTTTTTCACTGTTTTCAAGCGTTTTATCAAGGTTTTTGGTGTTTTTTGACGGTTTTTCACTGTTTTTAAAGGTTTTAGCAGGGTTCTTGGTGTTTTTTGACGGTTTTCCACTGTTTTTAAGCGTTTTAGCAGGATTCTTGGTGTTTTTTGACGGTTTTTCACTGTTTTTAAACGTTTTAGCAAGGTTCTTGGTGTTTTTTGACGGTTCTTCACTGTTTTTAAGCGTTTTAGCAGGGTTCATGGTGTTTTTTAACGGTTTTTCACTGTTTTTAAGCGTTTTAGCAGGGTTATTGGTGTTTTTTGACGGTTTTTCAATGTTTTTAAGCGTTTTAGCAGGGTTTTTGGTGTTTTTTGATGGTTTTTCACTGTTTTTAAGCGTTTTAGCAGGATTCTTGGTGTTTTTTGACGGTTTTTCACTGTTTTTAAACGTTTTAGCAAGGTTCTTGGTGTTTTTTGACGGTTCCTCACTGTTTTTAAGCGTTTTAGCAGAGTTCATGGTGTTTTTTAACGGTTTTTCACTGTTTTTAAGCGTTTTAGCAGGGTTATTGGTGTTTTTCGACGGTTTTTCAATGTTTTTTATAAGCGTTTTAGCAGGGTTTTTGGTGTTTTTTGATGGTTTTTCACTGTTTTTAAGCGTTTTATCAGGGTTCTTGGTGTTTTTTGACGGTTTTTCACTGTTTTTAGGCGTTTTAACAGGGTTATTGGTGTTTTTTGACGGTTTTTCACTGTTTTTAAGCGTTTAGCAGGGTTCCTGGTGTGGTGTTTTTTAACGGTTTTTCACTGTTTTTTAGCGTTTTAGCAGGGTTATTGGTGTTTTTTGACGGTTTTTCAATGTTTTTTAGGCGTTTTAGCAGGGTTTTTGGTGTTTTTTGATGGTTTTTCACTGTTTTTAAGCGTTTTAGCAGGATTCTTGGTGTTTTTTGACGGTTTTTCACTGTTTTTAAGCGTTTTAGCAAGGTGCTTGGTGTTTTTTGACGGTTCCTCACTGTTTTTAAGCGTTTTAGCAGAGTTCATGGTGTTTTTTAACGGTTTTTCACTGTTTTTAAGCGTTTTAGCAGGGTTATTGGTGTTTTTCGACGGTTTTTCAATGTTTTTTATAGGCGTTTTAGCAGGGTTTTTGGTGTTTTTTGATGGTTTTTCACTGTTTTTAAGCGTTTTAGCAGGGTTCCTGGTGTTTTTTGACGGTTTTTCACTGTTTTTAAGCGTTTTAGCAGAGTTATTGGTGTTTTCAGACGGTTTTTCGCTGTTTTCAAGCGTTTTGGCAGGGTTATTGGTGTTTTTAGACGAATTTTCACTGTTTTTAAGCATTTTAGCAGGGTTATTGGTGTTTTTAGACGGTTTTTCACTGTTTTCAAGCGTTTTAGCAGGGTTATTGGTGTTTTTAGACGGTTTTCCACTGTTTTCAAGCGTTTTTGCAGGGTTATTGGTGTTTTTAGACGGTTTTTCACTGTTTTTTAAGCGTTTTAGCAGGGTTTTTGGTGTTTTTTGATGGTTTTTCACTGTTTTTAAGCGTTTTAGCAGGGTTCTTGGTGTTTTTTGACGGTTTTTCACTGTTTTTAGGCGTTTTAGCAGGGTTATTGGTGTTTTTTGACGGTTTTTCACTGTTTTTAAGCGTTTAGCAGGGTTCCTGGTGTTTTTTGACGGTTTTTCACTGTTTTTAAGCGTTTTAGCAGGGTTATTGGTGTTTTTTGACGGTTTTTCACTGTTTTTAGGCGTTTTAGCAGGGTTATTGGTGTTTTTTGACGGTTTTTCACTGTTTTTAAGCGTTTAGCAGGGTTCCTGATGTTTTTTGACGGTTTTTCACTGTTTTTAAGCGTTTTAGCAGGGTTATTGGTGTTTGCAGACGATTTTTCACTGTTTTCAATCGTTTTGGCAGGGTTATTGGGGTTTTTAGACGAATTTTCACTGTGTTTAAGCGTTTTAGCAGGGTTTTTGGTGTTTTTTGACGGTTTTTCTCTGTTTTTGAGCGTTTTAGCAGGGTTCTTGGTGTTTTTTAACGGTTTTTCACTGTTTTTAAGCGTTTTAGCAGGTTTGTTGGTGTTTTTTGACGGTTTTTAATGTTTTTAAGCGTTTTAGCAGGGTTTTTGGTGTTTTTTGACGGTTTGGTGTTTTTTGACGTTTTAAGCGTTTTAGCAGGGTTCTTGATGTTTTTTGACGATTTTTCACTGTTTTTTAGCGTTTTAGCAGGATTCTTGGTGTTTTTTGACGGTTTTTCACTGTTTTTAAACGTTTTAGCAAGGTTCTTGGTGTTTTTTGACGGTTCCTCACTGTTTTTAAGCGTTTTAGCAGAGTTCATGGTGTTTTTTAACTGTTTTTCACTGTTTTTAAGCGTTTTAGCAGGGTTATTGGTGTTTTTCAACGGTTTTTCAATGTTTTTTATAAGCATTTTAGCAGGGTTTTTGGTGTTTTTTGCTGGTTTTTCACTGTTTTTAAGCGTTTTATCAGGGTTCTTGGTGTTTTTTGACGGTTTTTCACTGTTTTTAGGCGTTTTTGCAGGGTTATTGGTGTTTTTTGACGGTTTTTCACTGTTTTTAAGCGTTTAGCAGGGTTCCTGGTGTTTTTTGACGGTTTTTCACTGTTTTTAAGCGTTTTAGCAGGGTTATTGGTGTTTTCAGACGGTTTTTCACTGTTTTTAAGCGTTTTAGCAGAGCTATTGGTGTTTTCAGACGGTTTTTCACTGTTTTCAAGCGTTTTGGCAGGGTTATTGGTGTTTTCAGACGAATTTTCACTGTTTTTAAGCATTTTAGCAGTGTTATTGGTGTTTTTAGACGTTTTTTCACTGTTTTCAAGCGTTTTAGCAGGGTTATTGGTGTTTTTAGACGGTTTTTCACTGTTTTTTAAGCGTTTTAGCAAGGTTTTTGGTGTTTTTTGACGGTTTTTCACTGTTTTTAAAGGTTTTAGCAGGGTTCTTGGTGTTTTTTGACGGTTTTTCACTGTTTTAAGCGTTTTAGCAGGGTTCTTGGTGTTTTTTGACGGTTTTTCACTGTTTTAATCGTTTTAGCAGGGTTCTTGATGTTTTTTGACGGTTTTCCACGGTTTTTAAGCGTTTTAGCAGGGTTCTTGGTGTTTTTTGACGGTTTTTTACTGTTTTTAGGCGTTTTAGCAGGGTTCTTGGTGTTTTTTGACGATTTTTCACTGTTTTTAAGCGTTTTAGCAGGTTTGTTGGTGTTTTTTGACGGTTTTTAATGTTTTTAAGCGTTTTAGCAGGGTTTTTGGTGTTTTTTGACGGTTTGGTGTTTTTTGACGTTTTAAGCGTTTTAGCAGGGTTCTTGATGTTTTTTGACGGTTTTTCACTGTTTTTTAGCGTTTTAGCAGGATTCTTGGTGTTTTTTGACGGTTTTTCACTGTTTTTAAGCGTTTAGCAGGGTTCCTGGTGTTTTTTGACGGTTTTTCACTGTTTTTAAGCGTTTTAGCAGGGTTATTGGTGTTTTCACACGGTTTTTCACTGTTTTTAAGCGTTTTAGCAGAGTTATTGGTGTTTTCAGACGGTTTTTCACTGTTTTCAAGCGTTTTAGCAGGGTTGTTGGTGTTTTTAGACGAATTTTCACTGTTTTTAAGCATTTTAGCAGGGTTATTGGTGTTTTTAGACGGTTTTTCACTGTTTTCAAGCGTTTTAGCAGGGTTATTGGTGTTTTTAGACGGTTTTTCACTGTTTTTTAAGCGTTTTAGCAGGGTTTTTGGTGTTTTTTGATGGTTTTTCACTGTTTTTAAGCGTTTTAGCAGGGTTCTTGGTGTTTTTTGACGGTTTTTCACTGTTTTTAGGCGTTTTAGCAGGGTTATTGGTGTTTTTTGACGGTTTTTCACTGTTTTTAAGCGTTTAGCAGGGTTCCTGGTGTTTTTTGACGGTTTTTCACTGTTTTTAAGCGTTTTAGCAGGGTTATTGGTGTTTTCAGACGGTTTTTCACTGTTTTCAATCGTTTTAGCAGGGTTATTGGTGTTTTTAGACGGTTTTTCACTGTTTTCAAGCGTTTTAGCAGGGTTTTTGGTGTTTTTTGATGGTTTTTCACTGTTTTCAAGCGTTTTATCAAGGTTTTTGGTGTTTTTTGACGGTTTTTCACTGTTTTTAAAGGTTTTAGCAGGGTTCTTGGTGTTTTTTGACGGTTTTCCACTGTTTTTAAGCGTTTTAGCAGGATTCTTGGTGTTTTTTGACGGTTTTTCACTGTTTTTAAACGTTTTAGCAAGGTTCTTGGTGTTTTTTGACGGTTCTTCACTGTTTTTAAGCGTTTTAGCAGGGTTCATGGTGTTTTTTAACGGTTTTTCACTGTTTTTAAGCGTTTTAGCAGGGTTATTGGTGTTTTTTGACGGTTTTTCAATGTTTTTAAGCGTTTTAGCAGGGTTTTTGGTGTTTTTTGATGGTTTTTCACTGTTTTTAAGCGTTTTAGCAGGATTCTTGGTGTTTTTTGACGGTTTTTCACTGTTTTTAAACGTTTTAGCAAGGTTCTTGGTGTTTTTTGACGGTTTTTCACTGTTTTTAAGCGTTTTAGCAGGGTTATTGGTGTTTTTCGACGGTTTTTCAATGTTTTTTATAAGCGTTTTAGCAGGGTTTTTGGTGTTTTTTGATGGTTTTTCACTGTTTTTAAGCGTTTTATCAGGGTTCTTGGTGTTTTTTGACGGTTTTTCACTGTTTTTAGGCGTTTTA
Source organism: Styela clava (assembly GCF_964204865.1). Lineage (NCBI taxonomy): Eukaryota > Metazoa > Chordata > Ascidiacea > Stolidobranchia > Styelidae > Styela > Styela clava. The sequence goes on from NC_135257.1 coordinate 29,343, forward strand.
ACAGGGTTATTGGTGTTTTTTGACGGTTTTTCACTGTTTTTAAGCGTTTAGCAGGGTTCCTGGTGTGGTGTTTTTTAACGGTTTTTCACTGTTTTTTAGCGTTTTAGCAGGGTTATTGGTGTTTTTTGACGGTTTTTCAATGTTTTTTAGGCGTTTTAGCAGGGTTTTTGGTGTTTTTTGATGGTTTTTCACTGTTTTTAAGCGTTTTAGCAGGATTCTTGGTGTTTTTTGACGGTTTTTCACTGTTTTTAAGCGTTTTAGCAAGGTGCTTGGTGTTTTTTGACGGTTCCTCACTGTTTTTAAGCGTTTTAGCAGAGTTCATGGTGTTTTTTAACGGTTTTTCACTGTTTTTAAGCGTTTTAGCAGGGTTATTGGTGTTTTTCGACGGTTTTTCAATGTTTTTTATAGGCGTTTTAGCAGGGTTTTTGGTGTTTTTTGATGGTTTTTCACTGTTTTTAAGCGTTTTAGCAGGGTTCCTGGTGTTTTTTGACGGTTTTTCACTGTTTTTAAGCGTTTTAGCAGAGTTATTGGTGTTTTCAGACGGTTTTTCACTGTTTTCAAGCGTTTTGGCAGGGTTATTGGTGTTTTTAGACGAATTTTCACTGTTTTTAAGCATTTTAGCAGGGTTATTGGTGTTTTTAGACGGTTTTTCACTGTTTTCAAGCGTTTTAGCAGGGTTATTGGTGTTTTTAGACGGTTTTCCACTGTTTTCAAGCGTTTTTGCAGGGTTATTGGTGTTTTTAGACGGTTTTTCACTGTTTTTTAAGCGTTTTAGCAGGGTTTTTGGTGTTTTTTGATGGTTTTTCACTGTTTTTAAGCGTTTTAGCAGGGTTCTTGGTGTTTTTTGACGGTTTTTCACTGTTTTTAGGCGTTTTAGCAGGGTTATTGGTGTTTTTTGACGGTTTTTCACTGTTTTTAAGCGTTTAGCAGGGTTCCTGGTGTTTTTTGACGGTTTTTCACTGTTTTTAAGCGTTTTAGCAGGGTTATTGGTGTTTTTTGACGGTTTTTCACTGTTTTTAGGCGTTTTAGCAGGGTTATTGGTGTTTTTTGACGGTTTTTCACTGTTTTTAAGCGTTTAGCAGGGTTCCTGATGTTTTTTGACGGTTTTTCACTGTTTTTAAGCGTTTTAGCAGGGTTATTGGTGTTTTCAGACGGTTTTTCACTGTTTTCAATCGTTTTGGCAGGGTTATTGGGGTTTTTAGACGAATTTTCACTGTGTTTAAGCGTTTTAGCAGGGTTTTTGGTGTTTTTTGACGGTTTGTCTCTGTTTTTGAGCGTTTTAGCAGGGTTCTTGGTGTTTTTTAACGGTTTTTCACTGTTTTTAAGCGTTTTAGCAGGTTTGTTGGTGTTTTTTGACGGTTTTTAATGTTTTTAAGCGTTTTAGCAGGGTTTTTGGTGTTTTTTGACGGTTTGGTGTTTTTTGACGTTTTAAGCGTTTTAGCAGGGTTCTTGATGTTTTTTGACGGTTTTTCACTGTTTTTTAGCGTTTTAGCAGGATTCTTGGTGTTTTTTGACGGTTTTTCACTGTTTTTAAACGTTTTAGCAAGGTTCTTGGTGTTTTTTGACGATTCCTCACTGTTTTTAAGCGTTTTAGCAGAGTTCATGGTGTTTTTTAACTGTTTTTCACTGTTTTTAAGCGTTTTAGCAGGGTTATTGGTGTTTTTCAACGGTTTTTCAATGTTTTTTATAAGCATTTTAGCAGGGTTTTTGGTGTTTTTTGCTGGTTTTTCACTGTTTTTAAGCGTTTTATCAGGGTTCTTGGTGTTTTTTGACGGTTTTTCACTGTTTTTAAGCGTTTTAGCAGGGTTATTGGTGTTTTCAGACGGTTTTTCACTGTTTTTAAGCGTTTTAGCAGAGCTATTGGTGTTTTCAGACGGTTTTTCACTGTTTTCAAGCGTTTTGGCAGGGTTATTGGTGTTTTCAGACGAATTTTCACTGTTTTTAAGCATTTTAGCAGTGTTATTGGTGTTTTTAGACGTTTTTTCACTGTTTTCAAGCGTTTTAGCAGGGTTATTGGTGTTTTTAGACGGTTTTTCACTGTTTTTTAAGCGTTTTAGCAAGGTTTTTGGTGTTTTTTGACGGTTTTTCACTGTTTTTAAAGGTTTTAGCAGGGTTCTTGGTGTTTTTTGACGGTTTTTCACTGTTTTAAGCGTTTTAGCAGGGTTCTTGGTGTTTTTTGACGGTTTTTCCCTGTTTTAAGCGTTTTAGCAGGGTTCTTGATGTTTTTTGACGGTTTTTCACGGTTTTTAAGCGTTTTAGCAGGGTTCTTGGTGTTTTTTGACGGTTTTTTACTGTTTTTAGGCGTTTTAGCAGGGTTCTTGGTGTTTTTTGACGATTTTTCACTGTTTTTAAGCGTTTAGCAGGGTTCTTGGTGTTTTTTGACGGTTTTTCACTGTTTTTAAGCGTTTTAGCAGAGTTATTGGTGTTTTCAGACGGTTTTTCACTGTTTTCAAGCGTTTTGGCAGGGTTATTGGTGTTTTTAGACGAATTTTTACTGTTTTTAAGCGTTTTAGCATGGTTATTGTTGTTCTTAGACGGTTTTTCTCTGTTTTCAAGCGTTTTAGCAGGGTTATTGGTGTTTTTAGACGGTTTTTCACTGTTTTTTAAGCGTTTTAGCAAGGTTTTTGGTGTTTTTTGACGGTTTTTCACTGTTTTTTTTAAAGGTTTTAGCAGGGTTCTTGGTGTTTTTTGACGGTTTTTCACTGTTTTAAGCGTTTTAGCAGGGTTCTTGATGTTTTTTGACGGTTTTTCACTGTTTTTAAGCGTTTTAGCAGGATTCTTGGTGTTTTTTGACGGTTTTTCACTGTTTTTAAACGTTTTAGGAAGGTTCTTGGTGTTTTTTGACGGTTATTCACTGTTTTTAAGCGTTTTAGCAGGGTTCATGGTGTTTTTTAACGGTTTTTCACTGTTTTTAAGCGTTTTAGCAGGGTTATTGGTGTTTTTTGACTGTTTTTCAATGTTTTTTAAGCGTTTTAGCAGGGTTATTGGTGTTTTTAGACGGTTTTTCACTGTTTTTTAAGCGTTTTAGCAAGGTTTTTGGTGTTTTTTGACGGTTTTTCACTGTTTTTTTTTAAAGGTTTTAGCAGGGTTCTTGGTGTTTTTTGACGGTTTTTCACTGTTTTAAGCGTTTTAGCAGGGTTCTTGATGTTTTTTGACGGTTTTTCACTGTTTTTAAGCGTTTTAGCAGTGTTTTGGGTGTTTTTTGACGGTTTTTCACTGTTTTTAAACGTTTTAGCAAGGTTCTTGGTGTTTTTTGACGGTTATTCACTGTTTTTAAGCGTTTTAGCAGGGTTCATGGTGTTTTTTAACGGTTTTTCACTGTTTTTAAGCGTTTTAGCAGGGTTATTGGTGTTTTTTGACTGTTTTTCAATGTTTTTTAAGCGTTTTAGCAGGGTTTTTGGTGTTTTTTGATGGTTTTTCACTGTTTTTAAGCGTTTTAGCAGGGTTCTTGGTGTTTTTTGACGAATTTTCACTGTTTTTAAGCGTTTTAGCAGGGTTATTGTTGTTCTTAGACGGTTTTTCACTGTTTTCAAGCGTTTTAGCAGGGTTATTGGTGTTTTTAGACGGTTTTTCACTGTTTTTTAAGCGTTTTAGCAAGGTTATTGTTGTTCTTAGACGGTTTTTCACTGTTTTCAAGTTTTTTAGCAGGGTTATTGGTGTTTTTAGACGGTTTTTCACTGTTTTTAAAGGTTTTAGCAGGGTTCTTGGTGTTTTTGACGGTTTTTCAATGTTTTAAGCGTTTTAGCAGGGTTCTTGGTGTTTTTTGACGGTTTTTTACTGTTTTAAGCGTTTTAGCAGGGTTCTTGATGTTTTTGACGGTATTTCACGGTTTTTAAGCGTTTTAGCAGGGTTCTTGGTGTTTTTTGACGGTTTTTTACTGTTTTTAGTCGTTTTAGCAGGGTTCTTGGTGTTTTTTGACGATTTTTCACTGTTTTTAAGCGTTTAGCAGGGTTCTTGGTGTTTTTTGACGGTTTTTCACTGTTTTTAAGCGTTTTAGCAGAGTTATTGGTGTTTTCAGACGGTTTTTCACTGTTTTCAAGCGTTTTGGCAAGGTTATTGGTGTTTTTAGACGAATTTTCACTGTTTTTAAGCGTTTTAGCAGGGTTATTGTTGTTCTTAGACGGTTTTTCACTGTTTTCAAGCGTTTTAGCAGGGTTATTGGTGTTTTTAGACGTTTTTTCACTGTTTTTTAAGCGTTTTAGCAAGGTTTTTGGTGTTTTTTGACTGTTTTTCACTGTTTTTTTTAAAGGTTTTAGCAGGGTTCTTGGTGTTTTTTGACGGTTTTTCACTGTTTTAAGCGTTTTAGCAGGGTTCTTGATGTTTTTTGACGGTTTTTCACTGTTTTTAAGCGTTTTAGCAGGATTCTTGGTGTTTTTTGACGGTTTTTCACTGTTTTTAAACGTTTTAGCAAGGTTCTTGGTGTTTTTTGACGGTTATTCACTGTTTTTAAGCGTTTTAGCAGGGTTCATGGTGTTTTTTAACGGTTTTTCACTGTTTTTAAGCGTTTTAGCAGGGTTATTGGTGTTTTTTGACGGTTTTTCAATGTTTTTTAAGCGTTTTAGCAGGGTTTTTGGTGTTTTTTGATGGTTTTTCACTGTTTTTAAGCGTTTTAGCAGGGTTCTTGGTGTTTTTTGACGAATTTTCACTGTTTTTAAGCGTTTTAGCAGGGTTATTGTTGTTCTTAGACGGTTTTTCACTGTTTTCAAGCGTTTTAGCAGGGTTATTGGTGTTTTTAGACGGTTTTTCACTGTTTTTTAAGCGTTTTAGCAAGGTTTTTGGTGTTTTTTGACGGTTTTTCACTGTTTTAAGCGTTTCAGCAGGGTTCGTGATGTTTTTTGATGGTTTTTCACTGTTTTTAAGCGTTTTAGCAGGATTCTTGGTGTTTTTTGACGGTTTTTCACTGTTTTTAAACGTTTTAGCAAGGTTCTTGGTGTTTTTTGACGGTTCTTCACTGTTTTTAAGCGTTTTAGCAGGGTTCATGGTGTTTTTTAACGGTTTTTCACTGTTTTTAAGCGTTTTAGCAGGGTTATTGGTGTTTTTTGACGGTTTTTCAATGTTTTTTAAGCGTTTTAGCAGGGTTTTTGGTATTTTTTGATGGTTTTTCACTGTTTTTAAGCGTTTTAGCAGGGTTCTTGGTGTTTTTTGACGGTTTTTCACTGTTTTTAGGCGTTTTAGCAGGGTTATTGGTGTTTTTTGACGGTTTTTCACTGTTTTTAGGCGTTTAGCAGGGTTCCTGGTGTTTTTTGACGGTTTTTCACTGTTTTTAAGCGTTTTAGCAGGGTTATTGGTGTTTTCAGACGGTTTTTCATTGTTTTCAATCGTTTTGGCAAGGTTATTGTGGTTTTTAGACGAATTTTCACTGTTTTTAAGCGTTTTAGCAGGGTTTTTGGTGTTTTTTGACGGTTTTTCACTGTTTTTGAGCGTTTTAGCAGGGTTCTTGGTGTTTTTTAACGGTTTTTCACTGTTTTGAAGCGTTTTAGCAGGTTTATTGGTGTTTTTTGACGGTTTTTAATGTTTTTAAGCGTTTTAGCAGGGTTTTTGGTGTTTTTTGACGGTTTTTCACTTTTTTTAAGCGTTTTAGCAGGGTTTTTGGTGTTTTTTGACGGGTTTTCACTGTTTTTAAGCGTTTTAGCAGGGTTCTTGGTGTTTTTTGACAGTTTTTCACTGTTTTTAGGCCTTTAAGCAGGGTTCTTGGTGTTTTTTAACGGTTTTTCACTGTTTTTAAGCGTTTTAGCAGGGTTATTGGTGGTTTCTAGACGGTTTTTTAATGTTTTTAAGCGTTTTAGCAGTGTTTTGGGTGTTTTTTGTCGGTTTTTCACTGTTTTTACGCGTTTTAGCAGTGTTCTTGGTGTTTTTTGACGGTTTTTCACTGTTTTTAGGCTTTTTAGCAGGGTTCTTGGTGTTTTTTGACGGTTTTTCACTGTTTTTAGGCGTTTTAGCAGGGTTCTTGGTGTTTTTTGACGGTTTTTCACTGTTTTTTAAGCGTTTTATCAAGGTTTTTGATGTTTTTTGACTGTTTTTCACTGTTTTTAAAGATTTTAGCAGGGTTCTTCGTGTTTTTTGACGGTTTTTCACTGTTTTAATCGTTTTAGCAGGGTTCTTGATGTTTTTTGACGGTTTTTCACTGTTTTTAAGCGTTTTAGCAGGATTCTTGGTGTTTTTTGACGGTTTTTCACTGTTTTTAAACGTTTTAGCAAGGTTCTTGGTGTTTTTTGACGGTTCTTCACTGTTTTAAAGCGTTTTAGCAGAGTTCATGGTGTTTTTTAACGGTTTTTCACTGTTTTTAAGCGTTTTAGCAGGGTTATTGGTGTTTTTCGACGGTTTTTCAATGTTTTTTATAAGCGTTTTAGCAGGGTTTTTGGTGTTTTTCGATGGTTTTTCACTGTTTTTAATCGTTTTATCAGGGTTCTTGTTGTTTTTTGCCGTATTTTCACTGTTTTTAGGCGTTTTAGCAGGGTTATTGGTGTTTTTTGACGGTTTTTCACTGTTTTTAAGCGTTTAGCAGGGTTCCTGGTGTTTTTCACTGTTTTTGAGCGTTTTAGCAGGGTTATTGGTGTTTTCAGACGGTTTTTCACAGTTTTCAATCGTTTTGGCAGGGTTATTGGTGTTTTTAGACGAATTTTCACTGTTTTTAAGCGTTTTAGCAGGGTTTTTGGTGTTTTTTGACGGTTTTTCATTGTTTTTGAGCGTTTTAGCAGGGTTTTTGGTGTTTTTTGACGGTTTTTCACTGTTTTTAAGCGTTTTAGCGAGGTTCTTGGTGTTTTTTGACAGTTTTTCATTGTTTTTAGGCGTTTTAGCAGGGTTCTTGGTGTTTTTTAACGGTTTTTCACTGTTTTTAAGCGTTTTAGCAGGGTTATTGGTGGTTTCTAGACTGTTTCTTTTATTGTTTTTAAGCGTTTTAGCAGTGTTTTGGGTGTTTTTTGACGGTTTTTCACTGTTTTTACGCGTTTTAGCAGTGTTCTTGGTGTTTTTTGACGGTTTTTGACTGTTTTTAAGCGTTTTAGCAGGGTTCTTAGTGTTTCTTGACGGTTTTTCACTGTTTTTAAGCGTTTTAGCAGGGTTCTTGGTGTTTTTTGACGGTTTTTTACTGTTTTAAATAAGTTTTATTCTGAAAAGTCGGTTTTCTGTAGATAAAGATTATTTTTTCTTGGTTTAAAATGCGTTGCGCACCCCATCTTCTCTGCGATTTCGTATTTATAAAAGCAGGCTATTCTACCATGGCCCATTAGATGTGATTTCATTGACTGTTGTTAGGTTTTGTTTGTTCGTTTATAATTCAGGGGTGGTCGGGTGGCCAACCTGCTTTTGACCGCGATCGACTAAAATCGTCAAAATAGCTCGCCATCGACTGATCGGTAATAAAGTCATGCAAAAAAAACGAACGAGTATTGAGTATACAGATATATATATACTGTACGCACGCATACAAAAAATCCGCCGTTGCCAATACGCCAATCGGTTCTTTCGACTAATTCTTAAAAATCGTCGCAAAAATTTGTATTTTTCATGTTCCATTTAATTTGTTAATTTGATTATGTAAGTGTTCCCGGAGTAAATGTTTCATTATTCAAGATTTATTCAAATCATACAATTCAGATCTAAAACCTCCCTCAGTCAAGACACACGATGTTCGACAAGTTCATAGTCGATAGAAAGAAATCTTTTCTACCTTTTAAATGGTTAATAATCTATATGTAGCAGTTATTTTAAATGAAAACGTGCTATTAAATTAGTAAATGAAAATCAGTATTCATATCATATTTTTTATATTAAAAATCTCGTTATTCTCTACATCTTCCAAAAATGAGCCCTAGTGTTCGAAAAAAAATTTTGAAGACAATTCGTTATTTTCGGGAAAAACGGAATGATTAGGTACTCACTCGGAATCGTGAAAATATTGTTTGAACACTGTTTTTAATAATTGTATTTCGAATCAAGAGTCTGAAGAAAGTGCAATAGATATAGTACTTTGTGTTAAATTGGTGTTCTCTTTGCGGCCCCTAGAATTCGTTTCGCGGCCCTTAGATTGGAAAGCCCTGCTCTATGCAACTATAATAAACTTATGAATGCCAATTCTTCAGAAAGTAGTAATAACTATTACTAAATATTGATAAAAACTAAAACATTTCAGACGTAGAAGAGAATTATTTCAAAGCTAATATGCATATTAATTTCATAAAGAGGTCAAGTACAATGTATCATTTTCTTAAAGATATTTTCACACTCTACTCAACTGTAATAAACTCATGCATACATAATACTGAATATTGACCGAAAATAAATCATTTCGGACGTGGCAGAGGATTATATTAAAGCTAATTTGCATATTAACTCCCAAAAGAGGTCAAGTTTGTTTTATCTTTTTCTGAAAGGTATTTTTATACTCTATCCAACTGTTTTTTATAAGCGTTTTAGCAGGGTTTTTGGTGTTTTTTGATGGTTTTTCACTGTTTTTAAGCGTTTTATCAGGGTTCTTGGTGTTTTTTTGACGGTTTTTCACTGTTTTTAACCGTTTTCGCAGGGTTTTTGGTGTTTTTTGACGGTTTTTCACTGTTTTTAAGCGTTTTAGCAGGGTTCTTGGTGTTTTTTGACAGTTTTTCATTGTTTTTAGGCGTTTTAGCAGGGTTCTTGGTGTTTTTCAACGGTTTTTCACTGTTTTTAAGCGTTTTAGCAGGGTTCTTGGTGTTTTTTGACGGTTTTTTACTGTTTTAAATAAGTTTTATTCTGAAAAGTCGGTTTTCTGTAGATAAAGATTATTTTTTCTTGGTTTAAAATGCGTTGCGCACCCCATCTTCTCTGCAATTTCGTATTTATAAAAGCAGGCTGTTCTACCATGGCCCATTAGATGTGATTTCATTGACTGTTGTTAGGTTTTGTTTGTTCGTTTATAATTCAGGGGTGGTCGGGTGGCCAACCTGCTTTTGACCGCGATCGACTAAAATCGTCAAAATAGCTCGCCATCGACTGATCGGTAATAAAGTCATGCAAAAAAAACGAACGAGTATTGAGTATACAGATATATATATACTGTACGCACGCATACAAAAAATCCGCCGTTGCCAATATGCCAATCGGTTCTTTCGACTAATTCTTAAAAATCGTCGCAAAACTTTGTATTTTTCATGTTCCATTTAATTTGTTAATTTGATTATGTAAGTGTTCCCGGAGTAAATGTTTCATTATTCAAGATTTATTCAAATCATACAATTCAGATCTAAAACCTCCCTCAGTCAAGACACACGATGTTCGACAAGTTCATAGTCGATAGAAAGAAATCTTTTCTACCTTTTAAATGATTAATAATCTATATGTAGCAGTTATTTAAAATGAAAACGTGCTATTAAATTAGTAAATGAAAATCAATATTCATATCATATTTTTTATATTAAAAATCTCGTTATTCTCTACATCTTCCAAAAATGAGCCCTAGTGTTCGAAAAAAATTTTTGAAGACAATTCGTTATTTTCGGGAAAAACGGAATGATTAGGTACTCACTCGGAATCGTGAAAATATTGTTTTAACACTGTTTTTAATAATTGTATTTCGAATCAAGAGTCTGAAGAAAGTGCAATAGATATAGTTCTTTGTGTTAAATTGGTGTTCTATTTGCGGCCCCTAGAATTCGTTTCGCGGCCCTTAGATTGGAAAGCCCTGCTCTATGCAACTATAATAAATTTATGAATGCCAATTCTTCAGAAAGTAGTAATAACTATTACTAAATATTGATAAAAACTAAAACATTTCAGACGTAGAAGAGAATTATTTCAAAGCTAATATGCATATTAATTTCATAAAGAGGTCAAGTACAATGTATCATTTTCTTAAAGATATTTTCACACTCTACTCAACTGTAATAAACTCATGCATACATAATACCTAATATTGACCGAAAATAAATCATTTCGGACGTGGCAGAGGATTATATTAAAGCTAATTTGCATATTAACTCCCAAAAGAGGTCAAGTTTGTTTTATCTTTTTCTGAAAGGTATTTTTATACTCTATCCAACTGTAGTAAACTTATGTGTGGCAAGTCTTCAGAAAATAGTAATATATACTACTAAATATTGCCCGAAAATAAATCATTTTGGACTTGACAGATGGTTATTTCAATGCTAATTTACATATTAACTTACAAAATAGGCCAAGTTTATTTTATCATTTTCTGAAAGGTATTTCAATATTCTATTTAACTGTAGTAAACTCATGCGTGGCAAGTCTTCAGAAAATAGTAATATATACTACTAAATATTGACCAGAAATAAATCCTTTCGGACGCGTCAGAGGATTATTTTAAGGCTAATTTGCATATTAACTCCCCAAAAAGGGCAAGTTTATTTTATCATTTTCTGTAAGGTATTTTTATACTCTATCTCACTGTAGTAAACTTGTGCGTGGCAAGTCTTCAGAAAATAGTAATATATACTACTAATTATTGACCGAAAATAAATCCTTTCGGACGTGGCAGAGGATTATATTAAAGCTAATTTGCATATTAACTCCCAAAAGAGGTCAAGTTTATTTTATCCTTTTCTGAAAGGTATTTTTATACTCTATCCAACTATAGTAAACTTATGCGTGGCAAGTCTTCAGAAAATAGTAATATATACTACTAAATATTGACCGAAAATAAATCATTTTGGACTTGACAGAGGATTATTTCAATGCTAATTTACATATTACCTTCCAAAATAGGCCAAGTTTATTTTATCATTTTCTGAAAGGTATTTCAATACTCTATTTAACTGTAGTAAACTTATGCGTGGCAAGTCTTCAGGAAATAGTAATATATACTACTAAATATTGACCGAAAATAAATCATTTTGGACTTGACAGAGGGTTATTTCAATGCTAATTTACATATCACCTTCCAAAATAGGCCAAGTTTATTTTATCATGTTCTGAAAGGTATTTCAATACTCTATTTAACTGTAGTAAACTTATGCGTGGCAAGTCTTCAGAAAATAGTAATATATATTACTAATTATTGACCGAAAATAAATCCTTTCGGACGTGGCAGAGGATTATTTTGAAGCTAATTTGCATATTAACTCCCCAAAGAGGTCAAGTTTATTTTATCATTTTCTGTAAGGTATTTTTATACTCTATCCCACTGTAGTAAACTTATGCGTGGCAAGTCTTCAGAAAATAGTAATATGTACTACTAATTATTGACCGAAAATAAATCCTTTCAGACGTGTCAGAGGATTATTTTAAAGCTAATTTGCATATTAACTCCCCAAAGAGGTCAAGTTTATTTTATCATTTTCTGTAGGGTATTTTTATACGCTATCCAACTGTAGTAAACTTGTGCGTGGCAAGTCTTCAGGAAATAGTAATATATTCTACTAAATATTGACCAAAAATGAATCATCCCAGGCGTAGCAGAGAGCTAATTTGACATTTCAGAGCTAATTGTCATATTGACTCCCCAAAGAAGTAAAGTTTATTTTATCATTTTCTGAAAGGTATTTTTATACTCTATCCAACTGTAGTAAAATTATGCGTGGCAAATCTTCAGAAAATAAATATATTTATTACTACATATTGACCAAAAATAAATCCTTTCGGACGTGGCAGAGGATTATTTTCAATCTAGTTTGCATATTAACTCCCCAAATAGGTCAAGTTTGTTTTATCATTTTCTGTAAGGTATTTTTTTACTCTATCCAACTATAGTAAACTTATGCGTGGCAAGTCTTCAAAAATAGTAATATATACTACTAAATATTGACCGAAAATAAATCCTTCGAATGTGGCAGAGGATCATCAAGTTTGTTTTATCATTTTCTGTATGGTATTTTTTACTCTATCCAACTATAGTAAACTTATGCGTGGCAAGTCTTCAAAAATAGTAATATATACTACTAAATATTGACCGAAAATAAATCCTTCGAATGTGGCAGAGGATCATTTTAAAACTAATTTGCGTATTAACTCCCCAAAGAGGTCAATTTCATTTTATTATTTTCTGAAAGGTATTTTTATACGCTATCCAACTGTAGTAAAATTATGCGAGGCAAGTCTTCAGAAAATAGTAATATATACCACTGAATATTGACCGAAAGTAAATCCTTTCGGAAGTGGCAGAGGATTATTTTAAAGCTCATTTGCATATTAACTCCCCAAAGTGGTCAAGTTCATTTACTACTAAATATTGACCAAACATAAATCATTTTAGACGTGGCAGAAGAATATTTCAAAAGCTAATTTGCATATTACCTCCCCAAAGAGGTCAAGTTTATTTTATCATTTTCTGAAAGGTATATTTTACACCATCCAACTGTAGTAAACTTATGCGTGGCAAGTCTTCAGAAAATAGTAATATATACTTCTAAATATCGACCAAAAATGAATCATTTCAGATGTAGCAGAGAGCAAATTTGACAATTCAAAGCTAATTTGCATATTAACACCCCACAAAAGTCAAGTTTTATTTATTATTTTCGGAAAGTTAATTTTTTATTTCGTTGAACTGTATTAAATTTACGCGTGGCAAGTCTCCAGAAAATAGTAATTTTTTCTTTGTGAATAGAGGACTTGCACGGGTCACGTGACTTTGTTTACTGGACAGCAAAAAAACAAAAACGTCCATTTGGCTGTCAGTTGCAAGTTGGATTATACGTTTCCGTTTTGTTTGGCTGTTGAAAATGGTTATTTCGTATTGTTCCGTTGGCTATACGCATAATATAGACAACGAAATGGATCTTCAGTTACATTCCACTGTTTTCAAAAGATCCGGAATGTCGCGCAATGTGGATATCCTCTATTGGCAGGACTGCTTGGTGACATGTATCTGCCTCCACAGCCCTTTCAAAGGGAAAATATAATGCCTTAGGGTTGATTTCTATCAAATATTCTACAGTGGTTTTTATGGTTCTAGTGAAAATGGATATAGGCGGGTTCTTTTAAGGTGTGGTAGGTCTAGTCATGCGGCCGTCGTGAAAAAATAATGCGGCCGTCCACATACAAAATCCTGTAAACAAAAAAGTTCAAAATATAGGATTTGGCGGCTATGCTGGCGTATATTGAAGCAAAACAGAAGTACATTATTATACTTTTTGGGACAAGAAAATGAGGGCGACCGCCCCCCTCCCCGACTTTTGTTGATTTTTTTCAAAATTGTGCAACCATTATACAACTTGCTGCAATATATCTGCTCAAAAATAGGTTCACCAAAAATAAAAATCCGTTTAAAATGCGAATATTATATTCCAAGTAGTCCTACATACTTCGTAACTGGGCGGACTGCACCTTGCATGGGTCAAATACGCGGTTATGAAGTCATAAAAGCGAAATAACCGCCTGGAGGCCGCATTGAATACAAATAAATGCAATGTGATATTGCAACGCATACAAGTTAACAGAATTTGTTGAAATGGTCCTGTCTTTTGCCTTTCTTCAAATTCCCTCTTTTTCTAACTATTCTTTTCCTCTCTGGGGATGGCGAAAATTCAAATATTGATGGGCGATGGCTTTAATAAGCAGCTGATAATGGGTTATCTTTCCTTTTTCCTGAAAAGAAATTAAACCCTAATCATCATATGACAGTGACAAGTTTGTGTATCAGATCAGTAGGCTAATAGATTACCTGCTAACTAACGAAACAATCAGACAACACCTTCTGACCATTGATGAAGATTTCTTCCAATTTAAAACGCAAACATGCCTACCAATGTCGGTAGTTTTGGGGATAGGACTGGGGGAGGGATTGCAAGGTGCAACATCGTACGATTACAATTCTATGTCGGGATTAGTTAGCGAGTTATTTGTTTTCAGAAGCATGGACTTGATGTTGGGGGATGTCGTAATCGACCAGCGGTCGTGTGAACCACCCTCAGTGGGAGAAGAGCTGCAATCCTCTCGCACATAACTATCCCCGCATGAGATTGAAACCTGTGAAGCTACCAGGGTGATCAGAGATGCGGTGGCGAGCGTATTCCTAGATGGCGAATTCAATTGAATTCTGGTTATTTTTTGCATGAGCACTGGCGTCAAACTTTAGTAATCTGTTCAAATTTTCACACTTACTAATAGATTACTTGCTAACTAGGGAAACAATACCTTATGGCAATTGATGATCAATTCCTTACACAAGTCAAGTCTGCAAGTAGGCCAACACCTAGGCCTACCAATAACAGTAGTTTTTCATCTGCTTTCTATTGAAATGCGGAAGCTTATGAATGTTTAAAGAAATTGATAACGGCACGTTATCAATCACCATCAACGAAGTGCTGTCCGCAAACAGTGAAACACAAGCGAGATGACTTCTGGACTTGACACCAAGCAGTCCTGCCAATAGATGTTATCCACATTGCGCGACGTTCCGGATCTTTTGAAAACAGTGGAATATAACTGAAAATCCATTTCGTTGTCTATACTCTAGGTACAGCCAACGGAACAATACGAAATACCCATTTTCAACAGCCAAACAAAACGGAAACGTATGATCCGACTTGCAACTGACAGGAGCCAAATGGACGTTTTTTTGCCGTACATCAAACAAAGTCACGTGACCCGTGCAAGTCCTCTATAGCGGAAGCACGAAATGTAATATTGCTGTTCAATTCACCAATTCCTCTATCCGCTATCTCTCTTTCTTCTATGTCTTCTATAATCTATATTGTACTTTTTTATTCACCTAATAGAAATGTGCAGTTTTGTCAATTTTCATCGGAAATCCAAGTTTTTGCTCGTGGTTATTTACCGACCTCTAGTGTTTACGGATATTTATTCTTCTGTTGGTGCAAAAGTTACTCTAGTCCACAACTTCAGTTTCGAGTTTTGGGAGGCTTTTGTTCGGTTCAGGTATTATTGTATCGCAAAGTTTCTTTTACAACTTTGCTTCAGGTTGAATAAAAAACGGTAAAAAGTTACCGTGGAGATAAGTAGGGCATTTAGAAACAATTGAATTTTGTTGTAGAGCAGGGTTATTCCAGCCCACAATTCTGGGGGTCTCATGTACTTTCTTACCTGAATAACTTCTAGTGGGCGTGGCGTAACAATTTTTGGATATATGATTCCTGACCCCTACCTGATGACGTCATCCAAAAATTACGTCACTGCGACGTCACAATAACGAAATACAGCTTGCCAAAGTATAGCGACGGTCACCCGTAATGGGGCCTACGAGTATGTCAACAAACTCAATACGTCAGCGACCTCTCTCTTATCGGGGTCGTTGTACAGAGCTCAAAAATAAACAAGAATCACAAGCGACTAAATTGTCGCCAAGGAACGTTCACGATATCCCATTCTGACCAATTTCTGTCCAGCAATAGCTCATGTATCGTGCTACAATCTAAAATAGAGCGTTATACGATACAATTCTAACCAAGGCTTTAGACAAGCAGAAAATACATGTTATTTTACGCCATGGTTGAAGTTGGGTACCACACACATAAAGACTTATTATTTTATGTCCAGCAATAGCTCATGTATTGTGCTACGATCTATTAATAGGGTGATATACGATACCGCTCTGAGCTAGGCTTTAGACAAACAGAAAGAACATTTAATTCACGCAATGATTGAGGTTACGTGCCGCAGACATAAAGACTTGTTATTTAATATCCAGAGACTCATCATGTATTGGGCCACATTCTATTAATAGGACGTGGAACGCTTTCACTCTATGCAAGGCTTTAGACAAGCAGAAACCGACATATTAATTTGCCTTAGCGCAATCGATGTAGTTTCTTACCTCGATAACTTATACTTATCTTAGCGTAACAATTTTTGCATATATCATTCCTGACCATCACCTTACTTCGTCATCCAAAAATTACGTCAATGCGATGTCACAATAACGAAATCGAGCTTGCCCAATAATAGCGACCATAATGCAATCGTGATAAATACGCCTGTGTGTCCGGTATGGGTGTAGTTTCGTACCTCAATAACTTCTAGTTAACTTAGCGTAACAATTTTTGCACGTAATATTCCTGACCCTCACCTGATTTAATCATCAAAAAATTACGTCAATACGACGTCACAATAACGAAATAGAGCTTGCCTAATAATAGCGACGATTACTGGTAATGCCACCTATGGATGTAGTTTCTTACCTCAATAACTTATACTTATCTTAGCGTAACAATTATTGCATATAATATTCCTGACCCTCACCTGACTTCATGTTCCAAAAATTACGTCAATGCGACTTCACAATAATGAAATCGAGCTTGCCTAATAATAGCGACCATAATGCAATCGTGATAAATACGTCTGTGTGTCCGCTATGGATGTAGTTTCTTACCTCAATAACTTCTAGTTAACTTAGCGTAACAATTTTTGCATATAAGAATCATGACCCTCACCTGACTTCGTCATCCAAAAATTACGCCACTGCAACGTCACAATCACGAAATAACGCTTGCCCAATAATAGCGACGATTACTAGTAATGACACCGATGGATGTAATTTCGTACCTCAATAACTTCTAGTTAACTTAGCGTAACAGTTTTCGCATATAATATTCCTGACCCCGCCCTGACTTCGTCATCAAAAAATTACGTCAATGCGAATTCACAATAACGAAATAGAGCTTGCCTAATAATAGGGACCATAATGCAATCGTGTTAAATACGCCTGTCTGTCCGCTATGGGTGTAGTTTCATACCTCAATACCTTCTATTAGGCTTAGCGTAACAATTTTTGTATATATGATTCCTGACCCTCACCTGACTTCGTCATCCAAAAATTACGTCACTGCATCCTCCCAATCACGAACTAGAGCTTGCCTAATAATAGCGACGATAATAAAGCCGTAATAATGGCGCTTGCGAGTACGCTATGAGTGTATTTTTGTACCACACAACTAAAGCCTTGTTATTTGATGTCCTTCCGTACGTCATGTATTCGTCCTACCTTTATTCATAAGACGTTAAACAATGTTAAGATCCTTCAAATGTTAATACCACTACAATGTTTCCAGACCTTTTTCATCTTGCGGTTCACTAACAGCGAAATATTAAGAAAAATGTTTTCTGTTCTCATACCGATCTTTGAACACTCGCTCGCTAAAATTGATTAACAGAAATTTGACATAGTGGAGGAAGTGGTATAGTATTTGATCTCCAAGTAATTCAGGGGAAATGTGAAAAAGGATGAAAGAAGACCATATTTATAGGCTCTTCAATTTTCTAACTGTTGAAATTTGGAATGGATTCGACTTCAAGCGCAATCGATAATCAAGCATTCGTTCACAATCCTGAGTTAATTTCCAGGATGCATCTCTCATCTATCTGTCGTTACGTTTTAAATAGAACTTATAATCATATTGGATGATTGTAATGAGCAATGAGCTCAATAGGTAAATTATTTGAGTAATTGTCAATTTCGTTTTTAATGTTTATGAAATGATCTATTCAATTTCCTCAGCACAGAAGCATCTTCTGACAAACTTCCGAAAAAAGAAAACTTTAAATACAATGATAGCAACGGCTATGTATAGGAACCCAATATGTCTAAACGTTTGTCCTTCGGTAGAACGTGGGTGTTCTATAAAATTATAGCGCTTTTCAAAATTGAAATAGGCACCAAACAAAGCCAAATTTTAATCAGAACAAGTAAAATGCCTATGTCATAGTCATATTTTCATTGTCCTTTTTGATAATCTGAGTACCCTGTGTCAAAAGTCTTCCGAATCCGACTATAGGGATAGAATGTCAAGATCCGTAAAATATTTGCCTTTGTATATGTGGCACTACACTCATTGGGGGACCGTAAATTAATATGCCTGTTTCTCATTATCCAAAGTCCATCCAAAGTCTTAGTCCACATGGGTGTGGAGTTTGCAGCCTTGAGCACTTTTTTTACGGCTCGATATTTGTATTAGTGTTTTTTGTCAAACCTGTGCATCATAATGACGCACAACCTGAACCATAACCTGTTACAATACTATGTTCAGGTTGTGCGCAATCTTGGTGCACAAACTACGCAAGCACCAAATTTACTAGGAAATAAAATCGATACCTTCTAGGTATTTGTTGAGCCCAGCTCTGGGTCGCGACCCATATACAGTATATGGAAATACTGTCGAAACATACGCGTAAAATAAAGAGTACTATTTCAAAATACCCGTTTTTTGTTGCAATTAACAGTACAAGCCTGCTAATGTAGTCGCCAGTGGTTCAAGTGGATATACACCCGGTGGAGAACAGTCAATTATTTGTTGGCGAGAATTGTTATGCAGCGGGATGATCACGACGACGCAGTGAAAGATAATGATATCACGAGAACAAGAATGAGAAAATTGCTACATTTTATAGTATATCCCTGGGAAATAATGTAGTTCGTTCCATGCCAATGCTTTTCAAACTACCAAAGACTCTCAACACTTTTGCTTCTTCTCTTCTATGAAAATACATTGCTATTATATATTCGCATTTCCATCTGTTTGTTCGTGCTCCCAGATAACCGATCAGCGCCTCCAAGGAGGACGGGGTCCTCTTTCATGAAACCCTGTCATAAACTAAAAGAGGCGATCGTGCTTCTCTTGCCTGTTGTCATGCTGTCCCTGGAATTCAGCTACAACAAAAATTTCACGAAAACGGATTTTTAAATTTTATGATTTTAATAATATTCTCAACAATGAATGATATACGGGTGGTAAAATGCCAAGTTATTCCAACAACATGATCATGTTTTGCAATTTACAACCAATATTTTGTATGTAACTTTGTTTGACAGAGCCCCAAGAGCTCTAACTACAAATATCAAAAATGTGAGGCTAAAATAGTCACACTACAACATTGTCAAATGTGCTGTATTTACGATAGATAACAGGTTTACCAAAAAGAATTACATGCAAAATGGTAAAATAAAGATCAATTCAGCAATATCTACTTGGTGATATTCATCTGTTGATGATTTTATGTGTTTGTTTCGGAAGTTTAATAACAGAAGTAATTGTGGTTGTTGGGGATGTTTTAAAAAAGGTTGCATGGAAAAAAGTTTTCACAAAATGTCAAGGTTTGATAGTAGTAGAGAAGTAGAAAAAATACTCCCATGTTTGTTTTTTCATTTGATAACCACGCCACAGAACTTCCCCGATAAGTACACGCAGCAATAGCGAGAGGCAGAAATGCTAAGATGGGATTTCATCGCATTACAAACCAATATTAGCAATTCTTATATATATTCGCGCATTCCCAGCTGAACAGCGTGAAAAAGATTGTACCCATCTACACACTTTAAGAACTATGTCAGATGAGCGTCATATTATCGAATATCAGTAAAGGAATAGTGCAAAGGGAAAAGACATATAAGGCGGAACTTTCAGTAGTATGCAATCAAATAATCTTATTGTAGAATATATATTTAAAAACATTTCGTCACGCCAACTGCAGTCCGAAACTTTTTGTCTCTGGCTGAGCTTAGATACCAATTGGCACTCATGTAAACTGGTAAGACTGTAAGAGGCACGCGATGGAGCAGATACTAAGAGTATCCATCCCCCAGCTGTCATTTGAGTGGGTACTGCTGTTTTTATTGCAGATGTTACTGATCTTTTTGTATTGAAGATTTACTGGCATCACCGATTTAAGGATGTTGGAAACCAACCCGCAATATTACAAAACTTACTTTCAACACGCGGTTTGAATGAATGAAAAAGCTGAAACTAGTATTCTTTAGAACAGCATACAAATTCTATGGAATGAAATCATACACAAAAGCTCGTCAAAAACCTATAGCTCAATAATCAAATGGAATTTGATGCATGTGCGCAAAAATGTGCGCGTTACCACGTACAACCGAAGCACGCAGGAATATGCGTGTGATGTACTAGTATTCAAAACGTTTGACTCAACTATGTTGGCATAACAGGTGCACATCTCGGTTTCGCATACGCATACCTTCTATCCCCACAAGGATATATTAATTTTGCCAAAGTCAATGCAGCACTGAAAGGTTGCGGTTCTTCCAAAAGAAAACACGTTACACATCTTTAGATACCAGTGGATGGTATTACATGGCCTTGTTCGGAGTGAAAGACGAGGTCAAATATTCCAATCCAATTCAACTAATAGAATATTTCCCAAGTTCCTAAGCTTAAACTAGGAAAACGAAATGCCAGATTTAGTTTGAAGAGCGCAATAGAAAGTGGCTAGATGCTGTCGATGGATCTTGGCTTGTATTAGTGAAATAAACTACCATTTATTCTACTAAAATTGAATTTCTGACATTGTAAGGAGATTCAATGTTACTATGTATGCAAACCTAAACCATGTAGTTATGAAATAATTGTTTTTAACAAAAAGGCGCTCTTGAAGTATTTGTACCAAGATGGCGCACAACCTGAACACTGTATGGTTACCAGGTTAGGGTTCAGAATGTGCGTCATCTTGGACCGAATACTTTGAATCCTCTTATAAAAAAAAATTGCTCAACATTACTCCACACCCACCTGGGTATCATTATATATGTCATATACATTATATCTAAACAATAAAAAAAAAAAATGTTAAGGCCCGATTCTGCCGGACTATCTTATCCAAAATGTATAGTTTACAAAAAACAAATTAAAATATAAACCTCACTGATAAATGGTGGCACAATACAAAATACACCCATATTTTGATGACGAAATCAGGTGAGGGTCAGGATTATTATATGCGAAAACTGTTACGCTAAGTTAACTAGAAGTTATTGAGGTACGAAACTACATCCATAGGTGTCATTACTAGTGATCGTCGTTATTATTGGGCAAGCGTTATTTCGTGATTGTGACGTTGCAGTGACGTAATTTTTGGATGACGAAGTCAGGTGAAGGTCATGAATATTATATGCAAAAATTGTTACGCTAAGTTAACTAGAAGTTATTGAGGTAAGAAACTACATCCATAGCGGACACACAGACGTATTTATCACGATTGCATTATGGTCGCTATTATTAGGCAAGCTCTATTTCGTTATTGTGAAGTCGCATTGACGTAATTTTTGGAACATGAAGTCAGGCGAGGGTCAGGAATAATATATGCAATAATTGTTACGCTAAAATAAGTATAAGTTATTGAGGTAAGAAACTACATCCATAGGTGGCATTAATAGTAATCGTCGCTATTATTGAGCAAGCTCTATTTCGTTATTGTGACGTTGCCGTGACGTAATTTTTGGATGACGAAGTCAGGTGAAGGTCATGAATATTATATGCAAAAATTGTTACGCTAAGATAACTAGAAGTTATTGAGGTAAGAAACTACATCCATAGCGGACCACAGACGTATTTATCACGATTGCATTATGGTCGCTATTATTAGGCAAGCTCTATTTCGTTATTGTGAATTCGCATTGACGTAATTTTTGGAACATGAAGTCAGGTGAGGGTCAGGAATATTATATGCAATAATTGTTACGCTAAGATAACTAGAAGTTATTGAGGTAAGAAACTACATCCATAGCGGACACACAGACGTATTTATCACGATTGCATTATGGTCGCTATTATTAGGCAAGCTCTATTTCGTTATTGTGAATTCGCATAGACGTAATTTTTAGATGACGAAGTCAGGGCAAGGTCAGGAATGATATATGCAAAAATTGTTACGCTAAGATAAGTATAAGTTATTGAGGTAAAAAACTACATCCATAGGTGGCATTGCTAGTAATCGTCGCTAATATTGGGCAAGCGTTATTTCGTTATTGTGACGTTGCAGTGACGTAATTTTTGGATGACAAAGTCAGGTGAGGGTCAGGAATGATATATGCAAAAATTGTTTCGCTAAGTTAAATAGAAGTTATTGAGGTAAGAAACTACATCCATAGCGGACACACAGGCGTATTTATCACGATTGCATTATGGTCGCTATTATTAGGCAAGCACTATTTCGTTATTGTGAAGTCGCATTGACGTAATTTTTGGAACATGAAGTCAGGTGAAGGTCATGAATATTATATGCAAAAATTGTTACGCTAAGATAACTAGAAGTTATTGAGGTAAGAAACTACATCCATAGCGGACACACAGACGTATTTATCACGATTGCATTATGGTCGCTATTATTAGGCAAGCTCTATTTCGTTATTGTGAATTCGCATAGACGTAATTTTTAGATGACGAAGTCATGGCAAGGTCAGGAATGATATATGCAAAAATTGTTACGCTAAGATAAGTATAAGTTATTGAGGTAAAAAACTACATCCATAGGTGGCGTTGCTAGTAATCGTCGCTAATATTGGGCAAGCGTTATTTCGTTATTGTGACGTTGCAGTGACGTAATTTTTGGATGACAAAGTCAGGTGAGGGTCAGGAATGATATATGCAAAAATTGTTTCGCTAAGTTAAATAGAAGTTATTGAGGTAAGAAACTACATCCATAGCGGACACACAGGCGTATTTATCACGATTGCATTATGGTCGCTATTATTAGGCAAGCACTATTTCGTTATTGTGAAGTCGCATTGACGTAATTTTTGGAACATGAAGTCAGGTGAGGGTCAGGAATATTATATGCAATAATTGTTACGCTAAGATAAGTATAAGTTATTGAGGTAAGAAACTACATCCATAGGTGGCATTAACAGTAATCGTCGCTATTATTGAGCAAGCTCTATTTCGTTATTGTGACGTTGCAGTGACGTAATTTTTGGATGACGAAATCAGGTGAAGGTCATGAATATTATATGCAAAAATTGTTACGCTAAGTTAAATAGAAGTTATTGAGGTAAGAAACTACATCCATAGCGGACACACAGACGTATTTATCACGATTGCATTATGGTCGCTACTATTAGGCAAGCTCTATTTCGTTATTGTGAAGTCGCATTGACGTAATTTTTGGAACATGAAGTCAGGCGAGGGTCAGGAATAATATATGCAATAATTGTTACGCTAAAATAAGTATAAGTTATTGAGGTAAGAAACTACATCCATAGGTGGCATTAATAGTAATCGTCGCTATTATTGAGCAAGCTCTATTTCGTTATTGTGACGTTGCCGTGACGTAATTTTTGGATGACGAAGTCAGGTGAAGGTCATGAATATTATATGCAAAAATTGTTACGCTAAGTTAACTAGAAGTTATTGAGGTACGAAACTACACCCATACCGGACACACAGGCGTATTTATCACGATTGCATTATGGTCGCTATTATTGGGCCAGCTCGATTTCGTTATTGTGACATCGCATTGACGTAATTTTTGGATGACGAAGTCAGGTGATGGTCAGGAATGATATATGCAAAAATTGTTACGCTAAGATAAGTATAAGTTATCGAGGTAAGAAACTACATCGATTGCGCTAAGGCAAATTAATATGTCGGTTTCTGCTTGTCTAAAGCCTTGCATAGAGTGAAAGCGTTCCACGTCCTATTAATAAAATGTGGCCCAATACATGATCAGTCTCTGGATATTAAATAACAAGTCTTTATGTCTGCGGCACGTAAACTCAATCATTGCGTGAAATAAATGTTCTTTCTGTTTGTCTAAAGCCTAGCTCAGAGCGGTATCGTATATCACCCTATTAATAGATCGTAGCACAATACATGAGCTATTGCTGACATAAAATAATAAGTCTTTATGTGTGTGGTACCCAACTTCAACCATGGCGTAAAATAACATGTATTTTCGGCTTGTCTAAAGCCTTGGTTAGAGTTGTATCGTATAACGCTCTATTTTAGATTGTAGCACGATACATGAGCTATTGCTGGACAGAAATTGGTCAGAATGGGATATCGTGAACGTTCCTTGGCGACAATTTAGTCGCTTGTGATTCTTGTTTATTTTGAGCTCTGTACAACGACCCCGATAAGAGAGAGGTCGCTAACGTATTGAGTAGATGACATACTCGTAGGCGCCATTACGGCTATACTTTGGCAAGCTGTATTTCGTTATTGTGACGTCGCAGTGACGTAATTTTTGGATGACGTCATCAGGTAGGGGTCAGGAATCATATATCCAAAAAATTTTACGCCACGCCCACTAGAAGTTATTCAGGTAAGAAAGTACATGAGACCCCAATTCTGGTTATGCCAACCGACATTTCTGTTCAGCGGTCGGCACATTTGATTGTAGGGATTGGTTTTGATGTAAAAGAACATGTTATTAGTCGCGTAACTAAATTCATTAGGGTAACCTTGCTTACAATCCCGTAATCGCTGTAAATAGTCTATATGTATGATTAACCCTCTGATCACCATGTAATTGTGGGCTGGAGCAGTGGTTCCCAAACTTTTTTGACCATCGCCCCCCTACAGTAGTTTATACAGTGGGCGGACAACTCGACTACACGGACAACTCGACTACCGGTACCTAGAGGGGGTGGAGGCTAACTCGCCATTAGGCAGTGAGGGCTAACTCGCCATGCGACGGCGGTTGGTGGTTAATACTAACAACTTATATATATATTTAGCTTTGTTGTTGATACTCATACAATCAATTAATATGATGATATATTTAGCATGCTTAGATGAAAATGATAAGTTGAGACATCCTTTGCGCGTCGGGTACCGTACGGTACCGGTACGCCTTCCGACATAGCCTATAAACATATAAACATAATCTCCCATTACAAGGAGAGCCTCCGCACAGTAGGGTTGGATTATCCGGATAGCGGTTAACCGGATAACCGATTAACCAAGAGGTATTTTGCTATCTGATAACCGGATATTATTGTAACGGTTAACCGGATAATAGAGCAGTATAAATAATGCATATGCGCATTAGTGATTTTTATATTTTTTGTTGAGTGGCCAATGACATGTCTCAGAGCATAAAATATTCACTTATATTCACTTATATGTTATCTATCGTCGTATCTATCTATCGTTAAGAGAGTAGATCTGAAACACACATTTTTGACTGACCATAAGGAATTGAATGCTAACGAAAATACCACGACTCTTGATTTATGAGCCAGTGATAGATAAAACAAGACTCTATTTTAGGCGCTGTTGAATTGCCAAAATTTCGTAATAATGGTATTTACAACAAGGGTAACTTTTCACGGGATGTAACTTCTTTTCAAATTAAAACTGGCATAATGCCGATGTTAATTCCCCAAATAATAACGCGATGCGGAAGAAAACGATCGGCGATGATAACACAATTGGCCTGTAAAATTCGACCGCCTTTATTAGTGACGTTTTCGAAAATTTCAAAATGAGGAGGAAAGGCTGTTATTACATTTATGTTTTTCATGGAACTTTCACAAACAAATTTGTTTGCAAAATAGTCTATAATATTTCAGAAAAGTTTAATGTGACAGACTCCGTATCGTGTCATGTTTTTCGTTTACTAATTTAGGGTGGTAAGTAAAGTTGTTCAAAAACTGGCGCAGCATTGTTTTGGCTCTGTTAATTTAGTTTAAAAGGTATTCGAATGGAAATAGATTTAAAGTTGTGGCCTAATTAGTACAAACGTGAGAATATTTACAGTGATATGTTAAATAAGTGAAGTTTTCAAATTAGAAGAAATTTCTGACCACTTCGGTTTTTTCATAATCATCAATTTGCTTTGTTATTAAAATTTTTGTTCAAATGACTTATATTTTCCTATACACTTCACGGAATTTGTTCCCCCTATATTCTATTTTTTGGATACTTCTCTCACCGAAATAAAATGTTCGAAATGCACGATTTTTTGTGTTCATGATTTCATTTATATGTATGCTCTTGTGGTATATATTAACAAAGTTTATTTCGTCGTGCAAGAAATCACCAAATATTATAGAAAACAAAATACTATACATGACAATATTAAATTTCATTGCAATTGATAGGAAGGTGCGGATGATCAGAAATGATCATTGTGAGTCTGCGACACTAAAATTTAGTACGAGTCAAAATTTAAAGAAAAGAGGCTCTAGACACAAAAAGAAACTTTTAAAAAACTTTACAATAAAGTAGAAATAATATAAATCTTTACATATTATTTGAATAGGGAAAATAACTTAGCAGTTGGGGGAAAAAAAATTAGGACACAATAATTTTTAAAAAATGTTTCATTTTATTATTCCGCTGTACATCGGTACGACTACTGAGCTTAAATTATTATTTATTGACACATGCAATATTAAAATGCAAAATAATTCATATTCAAGAAAAATAATACATATGTGAGTATTTACAACAGAACTGTGTGGTGGTATTCGTTCAATTCACCGCGAAAATCCTGCGAAATCGGTTCTCTAAAATCAGCAATAACTATCCGGTTAACCGTATATTTAAAATACGGAATACCCGGATATATCCGTTATCCGGATAGTGAAAATTATAGGTATCCGAACTAACCCTACCGCACAGTGGCAGGCTAACCCGTTAACCGCCGTCGCATGGCGAGTGGTCCATGGCGAGTTAGCCGTCAGCCCCTAGAGGCCTGGTGAGTTGTCCGTCTTTTGGCATTTTCTACGGTGGTGTTTTAGGTCTATAAATGCGTTTTTGATATTTTTAGTGCTCAAATGTTGAGAAAAATACATAAATATGCTAGTTGAGTTGTCTTCACCTCGAGCATAAATGACGTCACATCGCAGAGCGTTTGCTCGACTGGTGAGTTGACGGCCTGTCGGGCGACTGCCGTAGGCGAGTTTAGACTACTGCAACCATAGACTACTGAGCTCACATTCATAAATATTTAAGTGTTACTGTGAAGTATAAAGGTTTTAATATATTTAAAGGTGCTCATTCAAAACTTTTAATACCAATAAAGTTCAAAAAATTAAACGAACACAGTCCTATAAGTCAACAGTCTAACTTCGCTACCGGTAACGTTACCGGTACCGCTACTCCAATTTCGTCTGTAGACTGTATTTGTATTCATACAACATGATCGAAATAAGCCACTTATACAAATAAAAATGCTTTCTAGAGCATATTTATGTATTTTTCTCAACATTTGAGGACTAAAAATATCAAAAACGCGTTTCTATAGACCAGGGGTCACCAAACTACGGCCCGCGGGCCGGATCCGGCCCGCGTCGTCATTTTATCCGGCCCGCAATAACACACAAAAGTGGCCAAATATTTTTCCAAGAAAAATTTTCTCGAGCATCGTCTTCCTTGTTTATTTCGTAACATTGGCCAATCAGCAAGATGCAGAAAAAATGACGTAATAATGGGCCTTTTCGCATCCGCTCAGACACTTTGGTCACCCTGACAGATTTTCAGTCGTGGTTGTAAAAAATACTTCATTTTTTGCGATTCTGAATGCTATTTGTTAGTTTCTGGTTGTGTTTGGGAAATTTAAGTACCGTATGAATCAAATAAGTCAATCATCATTTGCCTCTTTAGGAGTTGTAGTTTTAATAGTAGTAATGAAAAATTAGTCTAAGAAATAGCTGTGACAAAATGGGCTAAAATTTTCTACCGGGAGGCAACGTTTTCTGCGAAAGATGCACTCGCCGAAACTGTTTACGTCTTCGTGCTAAAATGAACGTCGAATGTGCATTTTGCGCTAACAGTACTGTAATCCCTTGCGCACTGGTCCAATTTCATTCTTTTTGACAAAAATATTTGTCCGGCCCGTTTCAACACAGTTTGAGTCATACCCGGCCCGCGTTCAAAAAAGTTTGGTGACCCCTGCTATAGACCTAAAACACCACCGTAGAAAATGCCAAAAGACTGACAACTCACCAGGCCTCTAGGTCAGTAGGTAGTCGAGTTGTCTCTGGTGAGTTGTCCGTGTAGTTGAGTTGTCCCTCAGCCGTTTATACAACTTCATCGCCCCCCCTGCACTACAAAAAATGTAAAGTCTGAAACGAATATATTACAGACCAAAAAGGAAGGCAAATCATAGTTTATAGTGTTTTTTAATTAGATGGATGAGCTTGGTGTTCTTCAACAAGTTATTTATTATATCTAAAATTAACCCGTTTACTGATGAAAAGGCGATTTCGTTGTTTTGATAGCAATAGTAGCACGGTTGAAAACCCCCTTTTCACCATATAATAGGTCAGAAATGAAAGAATTCAGGGTTCTACCTCCATAAAAACCGCCGTGTACGGTACTTGCATTATAGCATTTCACTCCCTAAATTCACCCCATTTCCACAAAATAATGAAAACAAAGTTAATTTTCCCAAATTTATAATGATGATTATCGTACATCTAATTCATTCCTACAGCCAAGACAGCCTTTTGACCTGTACCAAAATACTTCGGTAAAATTCATCCCCGATTCCTCAGTCTACCACGATCTCCAGTTCATAGAATTAATCAGCCATTTGTTTTTGGATTCATGGACTCGGATGTGGAAGAAGTCGTGACCGACTATCGGCTACGGCCCAGGGGCAGCAAATTTTATGTCACTCGCGGGACAAAATTCAGAGTTGCTAGTCTTTTGCGGGTCGCTTTTATTTTTTAAAGTTAAAAACGGAACAGTGCGCAAAAACTGCGACAATTCGTGAATTCAACTCAGTCGTCTTATTAAAAAATTATTACAATGACATTTAATGTGACACTGTCTTGTTGCTGCATCACGCTTGATAGCTTTACGACACCAAGATTGGTACTTTTTCTAAATGGGCGTCACTAATTCATCACCTAGTTCTTTGCTTGTTCTTTGTAATGTTCATTTTCGGAAATAAATTTGCGCACAAATATGTACTTCCAAACATCGAAGTGAGTATTTTCGCATGGTTTGTGAAATTTTGATAAAGATATTCTTTAACATTTTTACAAAAATTAAGCAGTGATTGAACCTCTCGAATAGAATATGAATTTTATTTCCCTATTGCATTGCAATATACTGATATATTCGAATATTTACTGCGCTATTGAACCCCTGCCCTCAGGCCTCAGCATCAACTTTTCTTCGTGTTTCCATTTGTCTAATTATAATTAAATTGTAGGCTCGTTAAACGAGTAGCTGGTCAATGGAATTTTCAGGATATAATAAAATTTAGTCTAAAGCAGGGGTGTCAAACTCGTGGGTTTCCGAGGGCCGCATTGCATTTTGGGAATTGTGCAAAGGGCCGCAATCAGTTTTTGATATATATATTTTGATAATGTATACTTGAAGCATATTTTTAGATGGGTGTAGTTTGTGACATATATTGTGATGCAATTAAACAGTTGAATAAAGTTTTGTTATCTTCCTAAATTTCAAATGACGTTTACATATTAATTATATTATTGCAATTTACCGTAATTACGAAAAATCATGAATTTTTATGTACAACTATCCAAAACATTTTTAAACAAAGTTTTGTAAAGGGAAGAATAATACATGCACTAAAAATGACTTACCGGAATCTAAATATATAGACCTAAAATTTACAAAAATACTACAGAATAAACTCAATGTTTTTTCATTACATATGTCTTGACATTTTGTATCTCTTTTGTGCAACCAGCTTACTAATATCAGGCTGAAATGATTTTACAGTCCCAACTCTAATTAACGAAGTCACATGATCGTCGGTTAATCTGGATTGTTGAGAATGTTCAATTAATTTCAGTAATGCAAAAATATTACGTTTATCATCCCATGTATAAATCCGTAAACAAACAAATGACTGACTTTTCGGACCAGATATTTCACGACATTTCCTACCATTACGTGGCATAGGACCGCTCTAGTTATGATTGATATTGATTTTTAGTAACTAGGTAGTTGTATAATTATACTGTAATAATATACAAACACATGAAAAGTTTATTTTCGAAGTTGATCTCTAAATTTGTCATATTGATTGCTGAGCATATTTTGATAATGTCTACTTATATTGTATTCTTTATTGTACTGAGGAAATGTGACAAATCGAACAATGTGCTCCATTAGTATTTTGAGAAATGCAGAAATATTGCAGCTCCCATTTTTCTTTAAAAATGCCATTTTCTTCATGTACTTTGCGTTTCATTTAATCCCTGAAGTCCTGAAGTGTTTTATTCAAGTATTTTATTGCTAGCTTGAGGTGTATTCATAATTGGGTCAAATTGAAAAACATTTTTATTTTAATTTTTCAGAACTACTTTCAATAAATTGTCGTTTTCTGTGTCAATAAACAATTTCACTTTGAAAGGTTCGAAAAATGTATTACATTTAGATAAAAAAAAAAACTTACAAAATATTACAATTATTGTTAGGCGTCCGAGGGCCGCATTGTAAGTTCTCTGGGGCCGCATGTGGCCCGCGGGCCGCGAGTTTGACAACCCTGGTCTAAAGTAGGCTCACGATAAATTCTGTTGTCTAAAAAATATAATTTACTCCTCGAGCGTAGATTATAAATAAAATTAATTCATCGTCAAAACCGCCGTTTGGATGTTTCCCCAGGCATACCCTTCCTTGTTTACTTTGTGGCATTGCCCAATCAGCAATCAGCAAGATGCAAAAATAAACGTAACAATGCCCCCTTCCGCATCCGCTCAGACACACCCTCATTTTCGCGTTTTTTTAAATATATTTGTTAGTTTTTAGTTGTTTTTCGGAAATTTAATATAAGTCAATGATTACTTTGTCTTCCTATGAGTTTCAGTTTAAATACAGTAATCAAAAAGTGTAAAATAATATGTGATAGACTAGGCTAAAATTCTTTATCGTCACTTTTAAAAAACAGGAAGAATTTTTCGCGGTCAAAGGTCGGGGAAAGGTCCATTCAGTGAATCGTCCCTGAGCAGATTATTTTACTCCGGCCGTATTTTGCCGAGCGATACGCGAACTACCGTAACTTACTGCGAAGACGAGTCCAGTAATCCTTTGGCGTGTAATAATCGCCCCCGTGATTCAAGCATGCGAATGCACACAGAGTACAGAATTAAGTGCACGATGCGTCGAACAAAATCAGGTTTCGTGAAATCGCCCCCTTTGACTTTTTCGCCCCCCTCTGTATCATTTTCGCCCACCGCCCACTTTGGGAATCACTGGGCTAGAGTAAGGTAACCTTGGTCTGTTTAGGTATCGTAATTTAGGTTTCGTTCCGATAATTGCAGGACAGCAGGAACTTGTTTTTACCACTGTCCCCCAAAGTTTGCTGTTTTACCTGGAAAATCACCTAGATGTAGGCGTATATAGATGTATATAAAATGTCCTTTGAAAGACAGAAAGATATCTTTGGTAGGTTTATGTAAAAATTCTTCCCAGTTCCGGTTATTTATGGTCTGTTCCGGTTATTAAAGGAACCCATTATCTGTAGACTATACCGGAATATTAATTTTTTATTTGTGCCACAATTGCAGAAAGTATTTGTTAGGCAAAAACAAGTAAAATGCCTTCGTCTTTTGTCCTTCGAAGGATACCTGTTATGCTTCCAAGCATACAGCTATACACAGTAGCAAGCATTCTATTGCTTGTATTAGTTGTTTTTTGGGCTGATAAGGAACACACAAGAATGAATTCAAAACAATCAGAAAACCCATCAATGACTGTTGATAAGTTTCATACACATCAACAACCAGATGTTGAAATGTCCTCTGTTTCTGAACGAGGCATGTTCGGTATATCTTATGTTCAAGGTAGGCTACCAAGCTTTTGAAGTTATTAATTTGTCATATTACTGTATTACGATTGGCTTGTAAATGGAAAATCGACTGCATGTAGATGTCCATTGTATCATCCTTTACCATACACCAAGATCTATAATATTGATTTTTTTTTCATGGAGCAAACGTTCTCTGTGAAAACCTTGTTTATTTGTATTTGACTACTACTTTTTTTGTTTAAAAACCCGTTATTTCTAGTCGACCATTCATTCCAAGTGCATAACTCTTGATTTTGTATTTCATTTTCTGACATAAAAAAATATTGGCCCATGCTGCATTCGGAGAAGTAATCAAAAAATCGCACTTAGTGTTTTTTCGTCATAAAATTAACCAGAAAAATCTTTTGACATATTGTTACACCACCAATGTCTCTGAATTGTCCGATGTTATGGCTAGCTGAGGCAACTAGTGAAGTTGAATGATGTTCTTGGCAGTCCTTCTATCTTTTTGGTCAGGAATATGCTAACAATTTTAGCATCATAAGGAGCTTAAGTTCAATGCCAATTCTTTTAGCCTAGGTTGGCTGTGCCTGATAACTAAATGTTATTGTCATGGTCTAACAATATAATTCATGTTGGGTGTTTATTGCGACCATCCTAAACAGAATTACAAAAAATGCTGCCTATATTAGTAATTACCCTCGGCCTTGATGTTCGGAAGCATTTACATTTGCAGAAACACTTTCTGTTTTACAGAGTTCGAAATCTTACCATAAATAAAAATATAGAAAGACTTTTGTATGTTTCAGTAAGTTTTTGGTGGTTTGGCACTATTGTGGCCTGCGAACAATGCAAAAATAATTGTGTGGCCTCCGGAGCCAACAACCTTGGACCACCCTGGTCTAGTCAATAAAATGTGAAGCCAAATACTTTTTTATACAATTTTTATTAATGTGAACTATGAAGGTTTTCAGTCGTGGATAAACACGATCATATTATGAGCAGATTGTAACTTGGTGGGATGCCAATATCCTCGGTTACATAATAAATCTTTTCATCATCCAACTGTCTTTTGTTATTATAAAAATTTAGCATTGTTGTGTGATTTAACTGTAGTTATGTGAACTAGTCACAATCTTCTTTAGGCATTCAACTCCATATTTATATATTGAAATACCATCTTCAAAAGACCAGTTTGATCCATGAGTCATTATAGGTATTTGTAAAAGCAAGTGAGAATATAAATTTGCAATATGGGCAAATCTGGTTCTAAGGACACATCTAATCTGATTTACTGTAAACCTGTCAAAGTGTTAATGATTTCACCCAGATAGGATAGGATCTATTCAAGTATCATCAAGTTTGATCAAATCTCAGAATTGATGTGTAAATTTGCAGTTGTAAAATAAAATAAATTGTTCTGAAAGTTGTATTTCATTGGTTGTTCGTGTGAGGAGAATATGGGGCACGATACGGTAGAGCAGACCCTATAGATAGGCCAAACTAACATAGATATTATATAAGTTGATTTCTGGATTGCCAATGTTTTCTTTTTTTCAGGAGTTGTAATAATCATGCTCGATGAGCCCCTTACTCTTGGTGTGTTAATCAATGCTGCTTATTGTTTATTTGCACTTGGCGCAAAATTTATTCTCAAAGTTGTATTTGGAAACTTGAGAGTTGTAGAAAGACAACATATTAAGGTTTGATATATTCCATGGCTATTACCATTTTTTTTTCTCTGTGTAAAACTTTCTAAAAAAGTTTGAATGTGATCTGATTGACTAAACTAATGTAATTTTTAAATTCTTGTAAACCTTAAAAATTGTATCTGATCGTGCCATGCACTGGTTTTATTTTGTCGCATAACATTTTATTGTTTTTTGAGTGCCCACAAGGGTGAATGTAAAATTTCTATTTTAAACTAGGATAAATTAATAGTAATATTTTTATGTTTTGAATTAGTTTGTACTGTAGCCTTTCACTTTTTATGTGGTTTATAGAATTGAAGGAAAAGATATTTTGGAACAGTTCAGAAAAAAAGATATCCATTGTATTGTTTTTGTTAATAGTGCAATTTTGATTCTTATGAACTTAATTAAATATTTAAAAATTGAAATGGAGAACATAACACAGAATGGTGGATGTATTCTAACTGAATAATGATGAATATAATATAAAGTTGTACTGATATTGCATCATACCATGTCTCATTTCTGAATATGTTAATTTAATGCCCTTATATAAAATCAATAGGCATGAGTCAGCTTGTTTGCTGTACTGTCTGCCTCATGCCATCAATTCAATGTTTACTGAGAGAAAACAACCATTTTTCGATGTTACATTATTTTTGTTGTAAAATTTTAAAGATACGTTAAGATGTCATTATTAAAATATATTTTATATTGATAAAATCATGGTATTAGGTATGTATGTTTATTTGCCTCAAAAATGTAACAATCTCTGAATAATAATTAAACAGTAAAACAGAGACTGGATACATGTTCCAGACCTTACCCAACACCCCTAACAATTATAACAGCAGTTTAGGACTGTTGCGTTATAATAGGACAACGGGCATGAAATATGCTATACAAATACAACTCAAGTAAAATACACAAGACAAAGAGGTACGACACAACGACGATATGTATAATTTAGTCAGTTTGTTTATGTCCATGTCACAGTTTATGGCTTCCATTACAAAATGTTCAATAGAAAATTTAACTGATTATTTTTATATTGGCAACAGGACAAATTCTGGAACTTTGTATTCTACAAATTCATATTTGTGTTTGGAGTGATGAATGTTCTTACACTGAATGAGGTCTTATTATGGGTCGGTTGGTATACCGCAATTGCAGCTTTGCTTCTTCTCACAAAGCTATCTAAAGACAGATTTGATTTTTTATCATTTTCTCCAAACACTCCAACACAGTTCCACTGGAAAGTAAGATGAAGTATTTGATGCATGTAATTAGCAAAATTAAACTATGCGTGCAACAAACAAATAAATCAAGTTCTGTAAGCAGAGCCTTCATTCATCAAAATTTTTTAAATAAAGCAAATGACGCTAAGCTAGTATTTGTCATTAAAAAATGGCCAGTAATTTGAATTTCAACTTGATTCAATAATATTTGTTTTCAAATAATCCAACTTATCTTATGAATTGAGGAATAGTACCATAAGATTGGGGAATCATTTTTTCATTCATGATGAGAACAATTACATCTTGGCATATTTAAGAAACCTAAAAATTATGGATAACTTTTTTTAAATGGGAGTCCATCTATGATCTGCCATTTACAAAGTATATTATCTTCAGGTTGTCGGTCTTTTATGCTTGGTGATGTGTTGTGGTGTAGGTTTATCATGGACTTGTCTTTCTCGAAAACAACCTTTTTACCCAATATCGCAAGAATTTCACTCTTTAATATTCATGTTATCTGAATGTGTAATCATAATGGTAAAAGCTCTCCATGTTCTCATGAGGTGAGATATTTTATCTAATAAGTTATTCAGAAATATTATTAAATATATATCCAGGTTAATTTTTTGATATTTATGTTCTTGACTTACTACCTGTATTTATTTTCAAACTAATTCTTTATTCATACATAAACCAGAATGATGGAAAAATAGATGCATATTTTCCATCTTTCATCCTCTGAGGCAGAGGTTCCCAACTTTGTTTCAAGTGACCCAAACTTTTAAAAAATGATTTTCGTAAAATCTTGCGTCCCTCACCCTAGTATAATATGCTTTAAAAATACTAAACGACATGTGTTCTGTTATGATCGCAAAATTGAATGCCTAATATAAACAATCAATCAGAAATGACCTAACAGTGGAACATCTGTGCTCGTATTGAAATCAAGGCGTGAATATAGTTTTAAATTAGTAATGCTTATCTTTTTCTTTTTAGATATGGAATTCACTTGTATGGCATTCGCCGTGAGGATTTGTGGGAGCAAAAAGCAACTATAGTTTACCACACTGATTTGTTTATGGAACTACTTTCTCTCACAGTTAATTTCATTCATCACCTACACATGTTGTTCTCTGGAAATATTTGGCTGTCAATGGCAAGCTTGGTTATCTGTATGCAGGTATGTATCGAAATCATTCAAATTCATGTAAAGTATTTAATTAACCATATACAGATTTCTCTGATGGATTTATTGATGAGTAGTGATTCAGATATTGCAGTCTTATTATGTAGTTTTGTGATGAGATACTATAATCATATTTGTTTATTATTGAATAATTTCATGCCTCCAAATAACTTTCGATGCTTTTTTGTCTAGTTTTTTTAGGACTCTCTGGAATTAAAACATCAGGCCAGGCAGCTTATATTAAGACATGTAACTCAAAAAACTATTCAAACCATATTGCTTTTCAGCTTCGTTACATATTCTCAGAGATTCAAAAAAGAATAAGACGTCATAAAAACTATTGCAGAGTAGTTGCGAACATGGAAGCCAAGTTTGCTCAAGCAACATCCGAAGAACTAAGAGAAAATGGTATGTTATATGAAACAAGCTCATAACAGAATATAAATAATATTATCATCAGTTTGTAATAGATTTTCTGTGGTGCATTGTGTATAAAGCCTATTTAGCCAAATCCGCAATGATCAAAGTTTTTATTACTCATTTTGCCTTCATAACGACAATGTGACTAATGTAATATCAAATAAAAAATTGAAAAACAAAGTCGAGTGAGAAAAAAAAATTATTTAAACATTATTTCAGAGGACAGTTGTGCAATTTGTTGGGATATAATGGATTCCGCCAGAAAACTACCATGTGGACATTTATTTCATAGTGGTTGCCTGCGATCTTGGCTCGAACAGGATACAACATGTCCAACATGCAGGTGTGTTTGGAATTGTTCACATTTCCGGCATATTTTATTCTAACTAAAGTTATTGGACGCTCCAGAAGGGTGTGTACCAATATGCAGTTAATCAAGTTGTGTAAAGGGATGGAAGCTTATGGGCAGGGGGTATATTCACTTGGCTGACACAGACCGTCTCCGAACTCATGTTAGAACTAAAGTAAGGAAATTGGAATAAAATTATGACCTTACCCTAACCTGGTTCACACACTAAGGGAATGAGTACCAGTTATTTAATATGTATTTCCTGTTTTTGTGGAACTTTTTTTGTTAATTTGAAGAACAGATATCCCAAAACATGAGAAATTGATGTTCGTGATCCAGATACATAAATAGAAAATCTACTGGGACGTCTTGTTGGATTTCAAATGCGTTATGAATTTTGCAGAAGGAATTTTAAAAATTTAGATAAATTATATAATAGCTGTTATATGCAAGTGTATATGATAATAACTTGAATTTGAAAACATTATTATTTATTAATAATAAGGAGTTCAGTTGTAAAAATAAAATGAGATGTCATAACTTGTGAAGATGGGGACAACCATAGCTCAGTTAACCAGACATGGCCTGTCTGCTCTGTACTCTGAGGGCAATCACTTACTATACTATATCATAAACTGTGAATAGTTAAACAAGACAATAAATGCCTCACAGGCAAAAAAGTTCAATCATCAATATATGTATACCAAATTAAAGAGGTCTATTTTTAGCTAATATCAATACTGGGAAAATTACTGCTACCTGATACAGCCAACTTGGTACAAAAAGTAGCTGATTTTGTTGAAAAGTAATTTGAGTTATTATGATCATTTTTATAGATTCTCTGGCGTTCCTCTGGTTTCATTTGACAGCTATTCATCTATGATAAATGACTTGCTCAGTCATTTCAATTAATTTGTTTTTTTAAAAACAGAAAACAACTTGATGTTCGCAACTCCAACAATGCAGATAGAAATCAAGAGGCAAATCAACCTGCAGAGAATGGTTTTAAACAATTTTTATTCATATCTAGTTTCTCTCAAAATGAATCAACCATTATTGTTGGCAATTGGCATTGATTTTTATTTATCAAGCACCGTACTAGCATTGTAAAATCATTTAGTGTCACATGCATTGCTCAGGAAGGAAAGCAACCCCCATCTCAAAATTAACACATACACTGAAATAATAAAATAGCGCTGAAATGACAGACCATATTGAAACTATACAGAATTACTCCTATATGCACCTGTTATTGCTTTATTTCTGAAACAACGTGAATATGAAAAATGAAAATTTTGAAGCACATGCCTCATTTAAACAGTGGAAGTTTTGGATTAATTAATTTGTACATCATTATTGCTTGTTAAAGGAAATTCTCATGCTATTGCTAATTCTCATTGCAGCGAACAATTGAAATTTAACTGTTGTGACCATTTACTGATTGAATACCTTTCATAACATCATGATTTTGTGTAGCATTGAGCATTTTTGTGCCATCCTCCAATAGTTATGTGACAGATTTTCAGTATATCTCCTTGTTTATTATATAGGCTACAATGTTTTTGTCAGCGCCATCACTGCAACCAATATACTAAATGCCATTTTTCTTTAACTTTTATTATGTGTAGTTTTGTTTCACTTGTCCCACAGATGGCAATAATGGAGCAGAAAATAGGGTCAACAATGAACATCAAAATCATTTCTGGCATTTTGATGGATCGAGGTTTGCTAGCTGGTTGCCAAGTTTTTCACTGGAAGTTACACACACACCAGTCATGGCTGCAAGAGGTAATGCATTGTTGAATCAGTATGTGGCATTAATAAAAGTACTTTTTATGTACACGTCAGGGGCGGACACCCGGCGATCGCCCCCCCAATAGTTTCGCAAAAAAATTTAAATTAAACGCTTTTAACGCAAACGCAATTAAACGGTTAATAGTTGCCGATATTATAACTGTTTTCTTACAATAATGTGGACCAGGGCGCCTTCGGAGCACCTCACATTTGAAAAACATGTGCGCCCGCACGGGTAATACTTCGTCTTCAAAAGCACCGCCGATCACACGCCACGGTTTTGCACAACTATTTCATTTTTGTACAATTTAATAGGATTTTCTCATTGTCAAAATTATTCAATAGTGTTATTGTTGGCACTTGCGAGAGAAGTGAAAGAGGCAAACTGTGTTTCATTACAACAATTAATTATTATCGCTAAAAAATTAACTAGATCTAAAGTTGTTATAAACAATTTTCACCGATGGACGTATCTTTTCACGTTATGGATTTCGTGCAAGGCCCAGCATAATTTGCGGGCAAAGATCAAAGCATTTACTATGTCGAAAAGTTGAAAGGCGGCAATATAAAATACTAAAAATAAAACTGTAAATAATATGAGTTTTGTTGAGACCTGCGACAGTCTAAAAACGCTTTTTCTAGGCATCGAAAATCGCAAAATTTCATGTGCCTACGGCACAAATTATGTTTGCTTGACCTTCAAAAACATTTCGTCACTAAAATCGAAACACGGTCAATTGTGAGCGGGATTTGCCTTTTTATCCATTACTTTTAAATTGACGTTGAAAATTTTCGTGTTAATATTAAACAAAGCTGAGAACGGGACTTTTCCCCGGTTTGTGATGATATATAAGATAACTAAAGTATATTCGATCACTTTTTGTATTTATTTATGTATTTTTATTGTACTGAAATAACTTTTACTACGTGAGAATTGACAGAAAATTTACGGATTTTTCGAAAGGTTTTATCTTTAAAAATAATCGGAGTGACAACATTGCGATTGAGCGGAGCCAGTGTGACAAGTACATCTCAAATTTATCGAATGCGCAAAATAGCAAAAATACGGATCATAACAATATATAAACGGGCAGTTTACCACACATTTTTATGTCCGCAGATTGATAACAAGTGGCGTAATCGCGGCGACTGTTTCGCGTGGATTTCGAGGCGGTGAATTTGTATTTTTGATTTACTAGTATACTTTATAATTATTTTCATTGTATGAATTAAAATTGTACCATATGGGATTTTATATCAGATATCGAGATTTTTGTAACGGCGATAACGAGTTCGGAAGATTGCAAAAATACGTATCAAAATTAAATACATCAGGCAGCTTATCTCATATTTTCATGTCCACATATCGCCGTGGTACTTTAGTTTAGTAATATTTTTATTTGGACGTAAGAAGTCGCAACCGCGAGTTACGTTGCACACAATTAAATTAATATATAAGGACATTTTAGAATCTCTTGGCTGTCATGGATCGACAGAAAAATCATTATACGCTTCAAATAGGCCCAAAAAACCCTGCAAAGTCATTGCGTGAATCCTGTGTTATTTCGAGTTCAAATGATGATTTAATAAATCGGCAATAATGGCAATTCTACTAGTCAAATGATAATTCCTTGGTAAAATTTAGGAAAAAAATTCGCACAATGGCTTGTTACCTTGTTTTGCATTTCTAATTTTACGAAACGGCGTTAGTGGGCTTTATGCAGAACTAGGAATTGAAACAATAACCTAATACGACTCCTCAAATTTGTTATTTTCTGTTTGTTAGCAAGAGCCGTGGGCTAATTCTCGTGGAATTCAAGAAATTGGTTCAGTGACGCGCAAGTTCCGTGTCCGAGCAAAGCAGCATAGGTAATCTATATATGAGTAGCAAAATGACATGCTAATACTTAGAGAATGCCATCGACAGGTTATTGATACGTGACGATACACGGCGCGGTGTTTTTCGGTAGGCGATCCGAGTTCGCCCCCTCAAAATTATGGAAAGTGTCCGCCCCTGGTACACGTTGAGTTTTATGTTTCCCTGTTGTAAACTAAAGCCTGACATTAGGGGGGAATCAGTTTTGGGGATGTGCATTTTTGATTGATAATATTATTATTTTTATCGTCTCTCTTTTATTTTTTTAAATGAACTTAGTTTTGCGAGCAAAATAAAAATGAATCGAGATGTCCGTGGTGGCACAAGACTTGATACTCGTATAGATGGATAATTGAGATAGGTAGAAGTGGCAAAAATGAGCTTATCTAATTAACGATGTCAATGGGCTATATGACACTCACACTGGCAAAAAACAGTCAGAATTTTTAGCTAAAATTAACTGCGTCAAAAAGTGTGTGCCTTGTTAAATACTTTGATTTTAATGTAGGATTTGAACATTTCACTGGGCGTCTAGTTGCTCTTTTTTTCTGTACTTTCCAAGATACACCACAATTCATAAGTATGAAAATCATGTAATCAGTGTTCACTATTAGCGCACTTTTTTGCGAAAATTGCGAAGCACTTTCGCAACGTTTTTTAGGGACTGCGAAATAGCACTTTTTTCCGATTTTGAAGAGAAATAGCACTTTTTTCCGAATGGAATAAAAATTTAAAGTTAACAAATATTTTCGAGTATTAAGTTGACAAATAAGTAACATACTAGTACTTTTGTAACTCAATTCTGCATATCATAAGGATATTTACCGGAATTTTAACCTATGAGATGCAGACATAGGAGATAAAGCTTTTGCATTAACCGCAAAATTCTTGTTTATAATATGATTATTATACAAGCACACCGATTCCGCTTCTCCCGCAAAAAACGCTCCCCGGTGTTTGAAACCAGATGTTGGAATACTAGCAGTGCGTTTCTTTAAACGAGAGTGGTCATGTGACTATCATTGATATCGATGAATTCAAAATGACTATAAAAGTGTTAGTAACGTGTTATAGTCACTTTGGATAAATTGTGACCAAACTGCACGATTTTCAAATCAGACGAAACTTTTA
Organism: Styela clava; assembly: GCF_964204865.1. Lineage (NCBI taxonomy): Eukaryota > Metazoa > Chordata > Ascidiacea > Stolidobranchia > Styelidae > Styela > Styela clava. Next base: position 70,384 of record NC_135257.1, read on the forward strand.
GTAGCATGTCACAGATTTGCAAAATCACCAAATTCACAAAATACCATTAAGTGCCATTTTATTGTAATCGAATGTTGAAAGGACGTGGCATTTTCCGGAATTTTGCGATATTTACACAACTATTTCTCATTGATATGCGAGTACGGGTGGGCAAAATTCAATATTTTTTTGAATCGAATATTTTTAAGGAGTACCGAATAAACGTGGTGGAAACATTAAAAAATCGGCAACAAAGCCTTTTTACTGGTTAATTCCGTTGTAATCGCTAATTGTTCTTGTCACCGAGGCGATGGTCCAGGGTTTGGGTAATCTATATTTCTATGGTGATAAACTTCGCAAATCTGAAATTGTGCCAATCCTGAATGTTGATTTAAAATAGTGATTGAATAATTCGGCAATAAAGGCATTTCTGCGTGGTCATAGGACGAGATGACGTTAATGAACAGCACTTCTTTTACAGGATATTTTACGTATGCGACTTAATGCTAAAAAGATTGGGCTCGAGTGCTTTTTTTTCGAGTGCCTAATAGAGGTCAGGCGCTAATTGTAACTAATTCCCTTAAGTTTCAACGTGTTTTCAACAAAACAATACCCCGGCGATAGTTATAGCTAAAATGTTACCCAGCAATTCACAATTTTATTTATGGAATTTGCAAATTCACCAGTTTCTTGACGATTTTGATATTGTCACGCCCTAAATATTAGTGCAAAAAATACTCCCCTTCTTCCGCGGCGGTTTGACGGGTTCTTTGTTCCATTCTTCAGAAAGTTTTGACACGGGGATAAAGAATACTGAATCCAGAGGGTTGAATGGTACTGGTGATTTTCCGTTTTGAAATGCGTGAAACATTCTCTATTTTAAATTAAATGACGTTTCGCGGGCTAGAGTTCTCCCCGAAAATGATGTGTTCCAGACTTAGTTAGACGATAGATAAAACATTAGATTAATAATTTTCGTGACGCCCCGTTTTCGAAAATACAAAGTTATATCGCAAAAAATGCGTTATGATACATTTGGAATGAAACATTATTTACGCTTAATTCAGATCATATTTTACTCTTCATGACACCCGGTATCCGAAAATACAAGGTTATATCGCGAAAATGTGTTTTGTTACATTTAAAATAAAACATTTTTGCGATTAATTTAGATCATATTTTCCTTTCAGGACACCCATTTTCGAAAATACAAGGTTATATCGCAAAATGTGTTTTGTTACATTTAAAATAAAACATTTTTGCGATTAATTTAGATCAAATTTTACCTTTCACGGCAACCCGTTTCCGAAAATACAAAGTTATATCACAAAAAAATGCGTTTTGTTACATTTATTTTGCATTCCCAATAAAATACATATTTTCCCTAATAAAGGTCGTCGATGAATCTGTTCCTGTCGTTCAAGCTCGACACACGTTTGGACGAGTGTGGGGCGGTTTTTTGGTCGACGATAAATTAAAAAGTTGCCACACGTTATTTGTATAACGATAATACCTTAAAATTAAGATTTTATAATAGAAGTGAATTTGTCTCAAGATGGTATTTTACGATTCCTGCCCACAGAAAATAAACACGCTGAAAGGCTTGGTTATAATTAATATTCGTTTAATTTATTTTACACTACTAATAAACGCGCCACACCAATTGTAGTCGCATCGGTATGGACTGTATGTTTTTGGCGCTCTCACATTGATATTAATTTTCAACAAAACAATACCCCTACGGTCATTAAAGCTGAATTCGTTACCGAATAATTCACAATTTTATTTACGGAATTTGCAATTTCAATATCTCACTTGACGATTTTGATGATGTCATGCCCTAATTATTACTGCTTAAATGCCTCAAAATACAACAAATGTAATCATTTTCTACGATAACAGGCGCAACAATTCGTAAACGAGCTGTTATAACGAAATTCGCGATTGATTTTACCTCTCTCTTGTTTACAATTTTAACATCCCGTCGGCCATGTATGGTCGAATAAAATGTTCACATATTCGAAACATGACTTGGCCAAGGATGAAAGGGATCACAAAAGAACTAATAGAAAGTACATACGCGAGGGTATGATATTAATATCGAGAATATTTGTGAGCATATCACAGGACGGAAATATTTTGCACCCGGCTGTTTGTTGGCAGAACAACGATACGCTAAAGTTAATTGATCGAATACAGGGAAGTATTTATTTATCATCTCACTTGCGAACATCGAGGTTTTGGCGGAATTGTACGATCATGTTTAAATAATATTTAAATCTTTCTTAAATAATAACTTTTTCAATAAATGTTCATTTTACTTTTGCGTCTTTATTATATGTCGGGTTTTCATTTATTTTAAATTCGAAATTGTCTGAAATACTCCAACAGGTGTATAAGTACAATAATAATAGTACTTACCAAAGTACTTACCAGGGAAGTTTAATACACACGATGTGTAAAGGGCGTCGTAACACCCGTTTATTAATTATAAATTTTTTTACATTCTGCTTAAAAAACAACGGCAGCATCTCACGTAACTCTCGCGACCAAATATTTTTTGTTTTGTATGGCATCGTCTTGGCGACGAATTTATTGCCGACTAAATTTTAATTGTGTTTTAGGATAAGTTATTTTCTGTTTGTTGGTTTCTAAACTTTACAAACTTGGGTAGCAATTATGTGAGATTTGTGCATATGAACTATTGAATATCGCGACTGGATGTCCGATATCTGAGAATGCGTAATTCTCTTTCAACATTAATTTTCAGGATATCAGCGTTCATGTGGTCGAATAAAAATTATTTATCAAATGGATTGGTATTTCGAGACACTCTAAAAATTATTTGGGATCCACTATCATATCATTCGTTTATTTTTTATATTCATGTTTTTCTCAAGAATCACCCTTGTTATATTTAGTGTACCTTCGCAAAAGAAAACTCTTTGGTGTCATCCTTCCTATTAGTGTAATTGTAATATATGGAAACCCCGCAAGTGGCGTTGTGATGCGAATATTTGATACTAGGTCAGCAGCATTACAAAGAGTGCTATTTATGAATGCTGAAAGTACATGACATTACTAAACATTTTGCCAATATATGATGTTTTCTGCCCCATTTAAACTAACTCGCACGCAAACCAAGGCATGTCGACATTTAAAAATTACTTGTCTTTGGGTAAGCTCTGAAATAGTATAATATAAATGTAAATGAGAAATTAGGTCACGCTAGCTCACGAAACGGGAGGATTTTCAAAGTGATCTTGTGTAATATTTCGGAGAAAAAAGTTTGAAAGGAAAGTAGTTCAACCTATCTCCTAAAACAGGGGAGTATCCTGCGTAATATTTCGGAGGGAACGTAGGTTAACCTATCTTTTAAAACAGCGGGTGGCGACTTTCAAAGTGGTTCAAAATCACAAATTAATAATTATCAGATTAGGTTTAGGGATAAATCGAAAAGGAATTTCCAGCGCACCTAACCCTTATTAGTTGATTGCTATTTATATTCGAGGGGGGGGGGATTATTTTGCACAGGATTTGTACAAACGATCCACCCTGTAACTAATATGGTTTCCAGCCTGCCTCGTGTCTGTTAGATGGAAGGAGTAACAAATGTGATAGTCTTTGCTGTTTACGCGAGTAAGCAACTGACACCGTGATACATTGCATGAAAGTTTTGTCCGCGGCAGGTGTTAGCAGATGTTATTTCGTTGCCGATGAATTCGCTTGTTTTATTTAAACATGAATTCGCTTAAAGGGAACTCGGTTAACGAAAAGGCTTCTCTTTGATTCATAATATTAACCGGAGGAGCGCTTTTTCGAGTATCTATGCCGTTTTAAATGGGTTATATGAAAGGCTAGGGCACCTAACTTGTTTATATCGGCAAAAGCACTTTCGCACTTTTTTTTTCGACTGCGAAGCACTTTCGCACTCATAATTTGCTTAGAGTTAACACTGCATGTAATATTTATTAATTCTCTATTCTCAGAAGAAAGAGAACTAGAATTTTAATCATACCACAGTGCCATTTTTTTTTATTCATATCTGCTTCATTATGATAATATTATTTATTAAGCTCGATTCCTATGCCCTTGGAGGATTTCTGAAATGTAAATGAAATTAATGCCATGTGACATTTATTAAGAATGTATTCGCAATTCCAGATCCAAAATTTTTTTTAGGAATGTATTTGGAATTGGAATAGTCCAGTATTCGATTATGGCCTTCCTCGGCTCGGCGGTAATGGCGAAGCCTAAGGAATATGCTCACCGCTAGAGCTCGACCGATATCACTCACAGCGTTTCATTGTGAAAGAGACGATTTTAGGTCGTTAGAAAACTCTAGTTATATAAATGGCATGGATTTAATATTGACCAAAAGTTTCCATGGTATGAGTTACTTGTATGAAAAAAACTCATTAAGTTGTAACCAGATAAGAAATGACATGTCCTACTCCATTTAAAGCACTTTGTATTTGCTATTTAGTGATCCTTTCCATCCTTGGCCAAGTAATGTTTCGAATATGTAAACATTTTACTCGACTATGCATGGCCGTTGAGCCAAGAGTAGATCGAAAAATCAATCGTGAATTTCGTTGTAACAATACACACTGACTCGTTCACGAGTTGTTGCATATATTATCATCAAAAATGATTACCATTGTTAAATTTTGAAGCATTTGGGCAGTAATCATTACGGTAATCCTTAAGGCATGACATAATCAAATCAGCCCTATGCAGGGGTTCCGCACCTTTTTTCTGTTAAGTACCCCCCCACCAGAGTCAGGAAACAATCAACACGAACCCACGGTACAATTTGCTGCAACGACACTTTATTGACCATTTATTCACTGCTGTAACTAAATTAAATCTTCATGTTAATGTTTTGGCCTTCTCCTCCACCTTACTAATGAATTCTTCAAATCTCTTTAAGTTTCAATTTAGCATATCACTTTTAAATGCAATGCTCGCAGCACATTGTCTTTTGAGATTTCACAGTTTAGCTGAAAAGCCGTGCATTTCACATTGTTGTGTCACAATCACAACAACGCTAGATCAGGGAAAATCTACGCTGAGTTTCAATTGGCATGCATTTTCATCTGGTAGTTTCTCAGTTTTCCTTTGTTGAAGGATATTGTAAAAAAAAACACAAAAACTCGACTGCCATGTGCCATCCAAGAGATTTCCAGGGGTTCACGAACCCCACGTTGAGAACCCCTGCCTTAACGTATTCGACAGCTGTCGCTGATGTGAACGCAAGGGTATACTAGAAATATTAAACTTCGATATCCAGCGACCCCTTTTTCTTGCAAAAAAAGAAAGGGCGGGAATATAGAATATCAACTTTAGGATATCGCCGCCGAACCGATCTCGGTGACAAAGACAATAAGCGATTATGATGAAATTAACCAGTAAAAAAACGCTTTATTGCCGACTTTTCAATGTTTCTATTGATTTCCAAACGGAGTATCGACCTCCGACGTTCTGGATCCCTGGTATGTATCAAAAATATTCATTATTCGACTATTCGGTATTCGCTAAAAATATTCAAATTATTCCATTCGAAAAAAGATTTGATTTTGCCCACCCTAGACTAACAGCCATTTAATTTGGCTTTGATTTCTAATAAGTTTGTCAAAGCGGGTCATAATCGTGGAGGATGCGAGGTGGGTAGCTGCTTGAGATGATCGCCAGATATCAGATACAATTTACTACTTTACTATTTAGATACCAGATACTATTTCCGATTACTGGAACAAAATTAAAATGCTCTAGAAATTAAAATAATCATTGAGTGATTTGATTTATACATAATATTCGGAAATGCGACAAAAAACTGAAAATCCACGGAATCCACATGATTACAGCCATGTCTAAAATCCTAGTTAGAGAATCACTGCTTTTGACTTTTATTATCAAAATTATTTGCCAAAAGCAGGAAAAAGTTTGAATGATTTTTTTCTAATAAATCGACTCGTTTTTTTGGACTTTTTATTTGGCGTCGTAATTCGTAACAAAGCGCACGACTTTATTTAACTTATTTAATATCTATCTACCGGTATTTGTATTTATGTGAGACCCGTGACACAATACAAATGAATGCGTAAATTAGAAGCCTTTCAAGGGAATGGCGATAGAAAAGATAAAAAATCAGCTGAAAAGATATTCGAATACTTTGATATTTGATTCGTTTTGGACAACCCTGACTCCTCGACTTTGTTTGGGTGGTTCATCAAGTCCATGCATCTGCAACAAATAACTAGCTAACTAACCCCATATCCGACATGGACTGGTAACCAGACGAAAGTGCCTGGTTCACCATAAGATTGAGCCGTTTTATCGACTTTGCTCTCTTCGGTATAAATAGGTAAATGCTATCCTTTGAAAGAATTCACCAGAGCTTGAATGTACTCAATTTTAGAATCTGGCGCATACGCTCTTCTAGTTTGCATATTACTTATTGATTTATTTAAAGACTTATTAAGAATCAATTACATTATTTAATATGCTGTGTTAAATCATAGGTGATAAATGCTTTACCAATAGGTGTTATCTCTGTACTGGCAGATACTTGATCTGAAAATGGTAGAGCATTGAATAATATTAACTCCTACTAATATTGAATATGCATTTTTCAATTTTAATAAACTGTAAAATTAATATCATGAATAGATGCAATATAAATCATCTTATACATATTGTATATATGTGTAAAATTGTTATTGGTGAGTTGTTTGCCTGAAATGGCAGTGTTTTCTATATATAGAATCTGAATAATAATGTTTATTCACTTTGGTAAATGATATATAGCATATATATAATTTTGCTCTAGGCGGTACCAATTTTCGTACTTTAAATTCCGTCAACCAGACAACTGGAAATTCGCAACTTGATAACATGGCAAGAGAGGTGCAAGCTATATTTCCGCAGGTATATTTTAATATGTTTATGACAAAGTTAATTATTTCCTATATATTTCTTGTATTGTGATATTTATTATTTTATGATTTATTTGATATTTCATCAGAAACTTTTCATTTTGACAACTAAGTTAGCACCAAGGAAGTTAATATTAACTGAAGACACATCTCTGCTGGTATAGTTGCTTTCATAAAATATTGAGGTGTTTTGTTCAAAAAAGTAACCTAGGTAACTGGCTCTATTTTGTGAAAAATTTTGTTTCACTTGCCAGATTTTAATCTGTAATATTTAATATAAATAAATATCACTGTGAATTCTATGAAAAACATCAATGTCTCAGCAACAGCAATTATAGTTTATTTCTTATGAGAATGATTTTACTTAGTACTTGTTTCATAATAAATAGACATTGCATTCTGCTCATTTTTAGATTCCATTGAACGTTATATTGAATGATCTGAGAATAACAAGATCCGTGGAAACCACCACAGATAATATATTGGAGGGAAGAGTTTCCGTACCAACCAATGCTGTGATTTCGGGTTAATATCTATTTTGTTATTGTGAGATGATGTATTGTTCAAGTTTGAGACTCCACATCTTTATTCTTCTTTTTGAATAGCGCAGGAATTTTGGAGTCCCTAGACATTATGCATATGAGGAAATAGTGTGGATGAGCATCGCATGTAACCTTTGATATCGTAACTCTTTATCAGCCCAGTTATAATAGGGTCTTCGCCCATCGAATTTATTTGCTACTATATTCAGCTGCGCTTTTGATGTAATATTACTTTTCACAGTATTGTTATATTGTTTGTACTGTCAGTATTTTTTTTTAAATTCAAATAAAGTAGAGCAGTTCCATTTATTGAAGTTTACGAGAGAACGCAAGATTAAACTACACCTTCCTGCAATTAATGGTAATATGTGATTTGTTTATCCAAAAGTCTCCCAACCTCCATTGCTTGACATTAGTGCTCTACTTAATCCTAATTGATTTCAATTGTTTTTCTTTAAAATACATAAGTATATTGCAATTTCAATAAGAGAATACAACTTCTACTTTCTAGCAATAATTATAACTAAACAGACTAAAATTATGACCATCTAGGTCAGGGGTGCACAACACGGGGCACGCGTGCCTGATTTGGCACTCCATCGCTCAAACGTGGCGGTTTTGTAAAAACTAATTTATTTATGATATACATTAAAATACAGAAATATCACGTTTATATCGAAAGACACTTGAATGTTCATGTTTATCCACAAATTGCTAGCTCATGGCCCTGTTTTCAGAAGGTTGTTGCTGAAAATAAGTAGGTAGGCTAGCCTACAGTAGCGAGCAGTTAGGTACCAGTAGGTGAAACGTGATTTTCCACTTGTTGGAGATGGTAATAAGGTGTGTTTATGTCGGGATAATCTAAATCGGCGTATTCGTTCACACCAATGCGACTACTGTATGACTTGACCATATTATATTCACTTTGGTCTTCGATTGCAAAAACGTCTTCAAATCAGCAGTCATTCAGGACATTAAATCGTTTCAATAAATATTATGTGTTATTATTTAAATTTGTTTGATGTGTGTTTTACGGGAGTTCGTTTATAATACCAACGATTGTGCGTGGAAGATTATTTTGAAAAATTTGGCACGTATCCTCATTTGAGTTGTGCACCCTTGATCTAGGTACCGTAATCTTTATGATATATTTGTGTAATTTGATATAATGTAATTCAGGACTTCCTCACCAACAGCCAAGAATGCCTCTTGAATCTCTACAGTTACTCAGACAATTATCTGCAGTAGCTGCACACGCTCGAGTAGGACAGCAGATACCCAATTTTCGACAACAGATGAACTATCAGAATTCTCCTGCGAGTAACTTTGGTTTACATTCACCTGCAAGTGAATCTTCATTTTCTAATTCCGTAAATACTGCCAACACTTCGGGAGAAACTGCAGAACCGGTTGTGCATTCCGATGTAAATCTCCAGCGACAGTATCAGTCAGATTTGGAAAATCTCCAACTTCGTCACAGGGTTACTACCTCTCATCCGGAAGATTTGCCATCAACCAGCAATATGACAAAAAATAATAATAATGTGATAACCTCGAATTCTACAACCCCCACTAATGTGGATGAAAATGCGCCATCATCTTCATTGTCAGTTAATGATCCATCACCTGCAAAATCAATGTCACTATTGACACACTTTCCTAAAGATCCAGCAGAACGTGAACAATTACTAAAACAACGAAAGGCTTTGCTTCTTAGGCAAGCACAGGAAAAATTCCTGAAATCCAACCAAGATTTAGTGAGACGTCCATCTACTCCTCCATCTGTGCCAAACATAAACGCATACCCTTTGCTAAATATTCGTAATCTTTTCACAGGTAGCAGTAATCACTCTGCCATGCCAAATTCGTTATCATATGTTGAAAGGCCTACTCATGAAATGCTGTTTAATACAACCAATGTCTTGCGAAGCAATACGAATAGTGGCAATGATTCATTTTATGAGGATGAAACCGACTAGATGGAAGGGTTGAGTGAAAAGTAGAAAATCAGAGTTCAGATTATTGCATCTGAAGAATGGCTGACTCTGTATAAATGTTTTTCTTATTTTCTTAGAAATTTTCTTTCATTTCTCAGAAGTTTTATTTTGCTCTAAGTAATGGGTGCAGGTGCAAATTTCTATTGAAATTTGACAGTGTTTTCTGACAAATAAGTATAGCTAATTTCAAATTTGGTTTTAGTATTTTTACATCACCAAAATTATGCCTACATATTATCAGCCAAATTCAGTTCTGTAACTATGGGAAAATCGCTTACGTAATGACCTCATATTTGCATTAGTTTAAACCTATCAGTCACTCTGGTCATGCTAAAGCTTAGAATCAAAACGGAACTGTTCGAGGCATGCGAATTTCAATCGTGCTCAATATTACTTCCCTTTATTTCGAGGTATACTGCATTGTATCTCGGACACTCCAGTGAAAGTCCAGAAGCATCCATTATTGGACTCATTTAAAATTTAGTGGTGGCCCAAATTTTTGAACACAGTTAACTGAAATGTGCAATTCCATTACAAACTCAACATAGAAAACTGATCCCGATTCAAAACTCTACGATTCTGCATCTTCCAAATGCTAACTTCGAGACACTTTTTATGGCATTTTAAATCAGAAAGGCATACAATTACACACTATTTACCGTGCTGCAATCTTAGTAGTACTACAGACAGTTGGCATGAAACCATTTGTATAAGTTATCAATTCACTCTTCACTTACTTTCACAGGATGTAGGAATGATTTTGTGACAGATTTGGCTGCAATAAACTCATTGCTTTCTAAAAGTGAGTGCCATTGGTCATCATTACGACTATATGAAATTCTTGATTTTTCGACATTGAATATGAAATTTGTAAATTACATATGAGCCTGATTGGTAGTTTAATTTAATTCTCTCATATGCGATTGTTGTTTAGATTTATTTGTTTATGTAATGTGAATGTCAAAACAAACAGTCAGTCCAAGCTAACAAATATTCACATGAAAACAGTTTCTGTGATTTCATATTACTGTATTGTAATTTTTTGTTATCATCCTCGTGAAATATTGGTTTGTTCTCGGTCAATTTAACATACATCATTATTTTGCTGATTGAGGATCTATTTCAAAATATTCTGAAACTTATACCGTATGGAATGAAATATCGTGGAGTATCGAGTATTTTATGCATATATTCACTACTACATTTTTTGCTTGTAAAGTTGTATCAGTTAGACTGAAACAGGCAATTTATTGAAACATTTTAGTTGTGTATTTATTATCAAACTGCTGGCATCTAAGCACATTTCAACAGAAGCTTTATTAAAAGCACTGGGAGGTAGGAAAGAGTCTGGACTTTTCTGTTTAACTCGTGTTAGCATGTCTTTTTTCGCAACTAGTTCAAACGAAGATTGAACATCCAACTTTGGCTTGGGACTGCTCCAGCCAGAACTTGTACTTTGTCACATTTTTTTGAATTGGGCTTGACTCAATTTTAAGAGAACTTTTTAATGAGACATTTTGCTTGCGTTGTTAAATGCGGATTGTTCCATGTTATGGACAACAGAAGCATTTTTTTCAAAAGTGTATCCAGTTTAGTTATCTGTTATATCAACTGTAAGGGTGAATTGAAATAATCCTTTCCCTGTAGTCTATCTGTTCTGCATTTCTCTCGCTGTTAATTGGTATTTCTTGTTCCTTCATGTTGTTTTATTATAAGTATCAATCCGATAACAGTGCTTGTAATTAAGCGTACCCATGCTCTCGTTTCATTCATTCAGTCGGACGTCTTTGGAGCATGTCATATTCAATGCCTGAAGGCCAGCATTTGCACATAACACCAGAGTAAAGTTGAATGGTATTTTTATTTCGCAATTTGGTGTACATTTCTAAATAAAGTTCATTGCAATATAGTACTATACCTCCGTTGAAGCATTGACAAGTTAATTAAACCAGTTGTTAGTATGGATGCTTGGCGAACCACTGACCCGCGGGTTTCAGGGTGTCCCGCCGATTGATAAAAATTGATGATAAAACCGGCATTATTTCTATGTAACAATAAGTAAACTACTATTGCGTGCCGACAGTGCCGCTGCGGAATTGTAACCACAGTGAGAGAAGGCCATTTTCGGCGACGAGACAATAAAATTAAGAATAATAAAGGAAATCGCAATTAACGAGCCACGAAATTGTGTATTCTTGACTACTACAAAAAAAATGTTCATTTGGGCTGCGCATTATCGGGAAGAAATAAAACAATATCATACCCAAAAGAGCATCATCAATTTTGTCCCAGGCGCTACAGATAAAAAAATGTTGTCAAACGCTTTCGCAGAATACACACTTTTTGATACCACTGAAATGCTTTAATACCACTGAAGATGAAAAACGTTAAACTCGCGCCCAATGTGCCATTTCATCGGCATAAACGATGCCCTGATGGTCGAACGTTTACTTTGAATGCAATTAATACGTTATGGTATTATCGAGGTTATTAAAATGCATTTGGCGCAGTGGCGGCGCGTGGTCATTTTGACAACCGGGGCAAGCTACTGCGGGACCAAGTCACCCCCATCTACGGGGACAGGATGAGCGCTGTAAGTTCTCCCATCATTTTATGAGTATAAAAACCATTCCATCGGTAACAACCAATCGGCAAAAACGACAATTTTTAACGATAAGAAAGTGTTTTTAAAACCGGTCTAAGTCAAGGGATTAATAAATATAGACATAGTTTATTTTGAAACCTCTTTCAAAAGGAAAGGCAATATTTACCCAGATAAATACAATGACATATTAACAGAAACACTCGGGAAAGCAGACAAAACCTAAAATAAGGTTTAAAACGTTACTATGAAGAAAGGAAATATAATGCAAAGATAAAGACATGCGTCGCTCACTCATAGATAGGGATGGCGGAATCGAGTCCGGATTCGATTACAGAATCGATTCTTTGCGGAATCGACTAGAATCGATTCCGATGCATTGGAATCGATTCTCGAGGTTAAAACTTGGATTGAAAAGAACGTGTAAAGTTTTGTGGCAATTTCTTCACATATATGTATAAACTGCTTCACTGCTATGTTGAGTTGCTACGACAACGCAAACTTCACTATATATAATACATAATATTTCGATAGAAGGCTTTAACGTTTATTTATTTTAAATATCTCTGTGGGTTCTGAGGGATTCGTTTTTTTTTGTGCGATTTTGTCTCCTGTGACAGATTGGATACCCATACCACTTAGTTTCGGCCTTCTTGGCAGTCCAGAATTTGAACATCGTGCTCTTGTTTGATTTCATATGGTATTGCTTAGGTGAGTATGTGTTTTCGGTAAGATATGTCGAGGAATCGAGATTCGGAATCGAGAATCGGAATCGAAAATTTAGGAATCGGATAAGAATCGAATACTTGTAAGTACTCATACTTGGCATCCTTACTCATAGATATATATGCTGCTAGACTTCTACTGCTTGAACATATATGCAACACGCCGCGGTTTCTTGGAAGCAAAATGCTCAATAACGCGCTGATTAAAGTCATGCATCCCAGAAATAACGTCTCTGTGAATGGATAAAACAGCCAAGGAATTTAATCTATCTTGCTTCATTGTGTTTCTGAGATACGTTTTAATACGCTTCAGCGTGCTGAATGTTCACTCTGCGTCGGCGGAAGAAATAGGCGTCGTCAAAATGATGTCCAGAAATTTTGCAGACGCCGCAAAGGTAGTTAATAGAGTGTTATCTATGAGGAACCCATAGAGCGCGCAAATTGATGTGATGTTCAAAAAAGTTTGATTGGTGTATATACATCGTAATTCATTTTCCAATTTACCCACGTTTATCATGGGGTAAAATTTGGAGACAGTAGCCAACAAATGGATGGGAAATTGACGTGCAAATTTTGAAAAAATTTTGGGGTTCATCAAAGAGAACGCGGCAAGGTGTTCAGTGCGCAGACGATCGCCTATTTGATTCACCAGAATGTCACAGCATTCCTTTGCAGACAAAATCAAACGCTGCGTTGTTTGCCCGCGGCGTAAAGAAGCACTCCATGTGTCGTCGTATTTTATTGTTTCCCGGATACGAGATACAGAATCGCAGAAGTCTGAAATACACGACTGCACAGACGCTCCATCCATTAGCCTTGACTGCAATGCGCCGTATAATACATCCACGTGATAGAATATTGTGGAGAAAAAAGCGAGAAAAAATGAAAACTCACCATCTTCTAGCAGACGCTTTAGACCTGCCGCCTCCCTCACAGAGCGTTCGTCCCAAACCGGAGAGCTCTGAATGCCATTGAAACACTCAATGAGCTCAGACCTAATTTCGGACACGCCCTGCACCACGCGTGATTGGAAGTTCTAACGTGTTGGTGCACAAGCTGGGAGACGGCGGCTACGGTTCCATTACATTTGAACCCACGTACATTTGAACCCATGACAATTGCACCTGCATACTATTGCACCTATGGAATTTTTTTTGTTGTACAGATAGTTGAACCCATACTAACCCTAACCCATGGGTTTCAGCACCCGCATATTGATTGAACCCGCGGATATAGACATGGGTTCAAATGTACGTGGGTTCAAATGTACGGTCACCGGCGGCTACATATCTGGCGAAGAAGGTCAGAGCGCTTCGGCGACACGAAAAAAAAAAACCCGAAACATTTGCAAAAACCCCGAAACATTTGCAAAAAATATACGGACGAGAGGGGTATCAAGACACATATTTTTATTAACGAGGTTAAATTGGTGTGCATAACAATGTAAAAAATGCGCATGAGGAAAATCTTCTTTTATATAAACTTGAACACCATGTTTCGACCCACTCATGACTGCCGCGCCGTCATAAGTTTGAGCTATCAATTTTGACTTCGCGTTGTAAGGCTGTAACACTTCTTTCAGTACAGCCGATATCCCGCAAGCCGTGCGATCAACGATTGGTACAAAGCTGTGAAATCTCTCGGTAGGTTTACCATCTTTCACAAACCGAAAAATCACAGCCAGTTGGGAAACGCACGTGATGTCAGTTGTCTCGTCAGACTGAATCGAAAGGAACTGGCAATTCTCAATTTCCAGAGCCAAATGTTGTAAATAAATTTTATACATTGAGTCGAGCAAATCATTTTGGATATCCTTAGATGTCGACCCTTTCGAAACAGTTGCGGCATCAAGATGATCTCTCAATACTGTATCTAGGGATGCGGTGTATTCCACCATATCCAAAAATACCCCTCTATTAGAAGAGCCAGCCCGTTCATCGTGCCCACGGAGGGACAGCTCGTGACAGCCAATGAACTTCAAAACATCTATCAATCGACCGAGAACATGGCGGTTTTTCTCGACGTTTTGGTTGTGCCGACGAATAGAAACCGCGCGTCCTTCATCCAACTGTGCTGCAATATTAACATTTCCGAATGTTCGGTATTTTACTGCATTGTCCAGATGCTCCTTAGAAGATTGATGATCTCTGGCACGCTCGGAAAGATGTTTAAGATCTCTAAAACCAAATTTACACCAACGTGAGTCACGGGCGGTAGCAAAAAGTAGGCAATAAAAACAAAAAAATGCATTTTTGTCCTCGCTGTAACACAACCATTCGTGTTTTTTATACCAAGTTTCTGCGCAGAATGTACGCCGACGCTTTCCTCCGTCATGGGATTGCTCCAGTGAACAATTTTTTGGTTGATAAGGCCCAAGACGTTGTACCTCTAATTTTTGTTCCAGCGGCAGCTGCGAAAACGGAGTGCGAAGTAGTGCATCAACCTTATTCATTATGAGGTCTAAGGCTAAGAAATGCGAAGCCGGAAAGAAGTGAGGAGCTCAAAAGGAATGTGGAAAATCGAAAGCAAATGGACTAAAGGTCTCTAACTGATTCAAATAGCGAAACAAGCGACAAAAACGAAGGCGAGGAAACTATCAACTCTTCAAGCAACCAACGAACGAGAAGGAATGCGTGAATGTGTCAACACGTTGTTGTAAGAAACGTCGGCATTGTGTCGTCATAATTTCGGGGCTAGCCCCGATCGGCCCCGATGATTTAGTAAAAGAAACAGAAAACAAAGGAGACATACGCGGCGAGTGGAAGATAAAAGAGAGAATACGATATACAATGAGCAACCGGGGCAAAATCGGCGTCGCCCTGTCGACGTTCGGCGAAGGCTTTGCGAGCGAAAAATGAACCATGTCGGGAGAATATGGCTAGTGTAGACAGTCTGTGCAACCGATATTGAGGTATTTTTCGAATATTTTTTATTATACCGAAAAAACAACCGAGGCATTGCCCCGGTTGGCCCTATTGACGCGCCGCCACTGCGATTTGAGATTTGTATATTTTCCTGGAGCATAAAAAATTAATAGAGAGATGGATGGTAGTGACCTCATGAATGAAGTTGAGAGTCGATCAAAAAAAATATTCCTCTCAAAGTGGAATTCACTCATAAACTCTCTTGAAGCCATTTAAAAACGTTTCCTGTAATTTATATGCATGCGAGAGGGTGTTTTCGCACATAAATATCACGAAATCAAGAACCGGAAAACGCGTCAGTCCTGATATAGGCCTACGTGTTGTGAACATTGATTAAATATCTATGACACAGTCTTCTTTTCCATAATAAAAATAAAATTTTTGATCCATTCATTGAAAAAGGTTTGCTGTACCTGTTCTAGCGAGTTCAATGCTTGGACTTGACTGTTTCCAAATCCCAGATATACAAGCAGGGCTGCCCCTATTGTCTAGAAAATACATCTAGATATGAAGTCATTGAATTTGATGAAAAGTAACCACGAGAATATCGGTCGGAGACCGAAGACTTATCGATCGAAACTGCGGTTTCGATTCATGACTCTATAGTGACACCGCGTGTCCCATCACTAATTAATTAATAACTCGCTAATTAACAGACAAGTACCTATCAACATACTTACCGATCTAAAGATCGATAAGTAATTTTACAGTAATATTAGATGTCGAAGAAGCTAACAATATATCCTAGAATTCAATTCCCACCTGCAGAACTTACAAAAGACCTTGTTCTTATCATCTGAAGGGGCAAACCATTAAGCCAATATTTTCTAAATTTTTGCTGGTAGTGTATACACTTTGGCATTTTGAAAGGTTGATGTTTAAAGAGAGACACATTCAATAGCACTTATAAACTTAAATAACCTAATAATTTTAAAACCCCTTGGCAACAATATCATCGGACCACATATCATCCTTTCTACTTAACGTTAATTAAAACGTCACATGTTTTAGACATGTTTAATTCGTTATTCAAATATTTTAAGTACATATGGCTGTATGGTACCGGTGGACGATTACAATATGAGTGAGTTTTATCGTAAATATATACTGTTTTATCAATCTTACATCAATACTTCTAAATAGTGAAATAATATTCATTCACCTATTACAGTATTACACACATCTCTTTATTTATTTCCCACTGGGTAATATTTAGAACCTTGAAATAAGAAATATAAAGATTTTATAGCTAACATCAAGATTTTATAACCAAACTTTACATCTAGATCTTCAAAAAAAACATCTAGATCTAGATATAAAACATCTAGATTGGCAGCTCTGTATATAAGACGCAGCCAACATTTGATCGCAATCGGGAGTGTAGGCTTCTAAAAGTTCGGGTCAAGAGTCCAAAAATTTACACTCAAACCAAAGAAATTTTGGAAAGTAGCAAAAAAGGCACGGTTTCGCCAATGTTTTTAAAGTCAAATATTGGCCTTTTTTGGGGTTAGGGAACCAGAATCAAACTTTTTTAAACAGCCGATATTATCTTTTAACACTTGAACGACTTGGAGCGTTTGGAACTTTTCTCCCACTTCGCAGCACGGGCGAGAAGTTCAGCAGTCCTCGCGAACCTAATTATCTTTTACGTGTATCGACAACAGAAGTAGTCTAGATTCTGAAGGCATGCCAAAAATCATATAGGCTATATATATGTTATGAGCCAAAAATCATATAGGCTATATATATGTTATGAGTTGAATTACAATCTTGCCTTAAACGAGGCTGTATCGTCATAGTGGTCGGCAACCACCGGGCCGCGACCCATTGCCGGTCCGCGGAAAGAATACTACCGGTTCGCAGAAACGTGACACAAAAAGGACAATGTTCTAATACCATCTTTATAATCTAACAACCACAACCATACGACTAAAAAGTACAATGAATCTTACTTGCAATATAATTGTATGGCCGTAAGTGAGAGCATCAAAATTGTTCCGATTTGCGTCCTTTGTCATACTGAGCTTCCAACTGATGCCTTACAAACATCCTTGCACAATGGGATTATTTTATCAGCGACTAGATTGTCCTGTATAGAATAGTTGATTGAAATTTTAAACAATAATGAGCTGGAAAGAGTCTTTGCGATTTATAGGGTAGGCCTACTTTGGCAGTCTTTTGGTCAATAGGGAAAGGTGGGCCACGAAGGGACATGGGGCACAGTGAAAAATCGACTCTTACACTTATACTATATCCGGAATCACGTATGCCGTTTGATGTTTGAATTTGCCTATAGGCAGGGATTCCATACCGTCCTTATTTCTGAGATTTGTCCTTATTTTTGACTTATCGTATTTTTAGCTTGCGTCCTTATTTTTGGCTTGCGTGTCCTTGTTTTGTCATATTTGGACTTCATAAAGGAAGCTTTGTGTTGTTTGTTTTATCGCCAAAGCTTTATTGTGGCATCATAAAAACGACACAATCCTATTTGGAACACAAAGAAGCAAGGCACAGACAGGCATGAAGCATTGTTAGTGTGGCGATCCTGAGGTTTTGTCGTGGTGGTGGTTATTTTAGCCTAAATTGAAAAATGAGCAAATGTAAGAAAGTTTTTTGTGATGAGTACGGGAAAGAATTCAAAGCTAAACGAAGCTTGAAGGATGGGTGTTTGGCATACTGCGACGGCTGTAATTGTGACATTAACCTGGAGGCCATAGAAAAGTCAGCTATTTCTGCTCACAATGCAGAAAATTTTCCAGTCGTCTATATTTTGGGTTCCAGATCGATGGAATCCATACCTATGGGTAGGGCTGGGTATTTCCGAATACCATGTGATTTCAGAATCTAATCGAATAATTTTTTTCGAATCGAATCTCGAATACTTGGAAATATATAATTGTAAGCGACTTTTTTATAGTAATTGGTCTTCTTAACAAATGAATTACTGAAGAAATAGAATAAATCACTCAGATAGATCACTGAGCGTTCACACCTAATAACAAACACGTTTTATCAATAACTCACTACAGAAAATAGCCATATATATGTTAGAATCGCGTTGAAAATATATGGCTTTAAAAAAAAAATATTTGAGAATTCACCTCGACCATTGGCGGAAAGAAAAAAACAAGATGGCAGCGATTCAAAATGAAGAACCTATTAGAGCCTATTCGAATAATTCCCTATTCGATTCGAAATGCCCAGCCCTACCTACAGGTGAGTTACAATGCGTCCCGCAAACGGACAACGGCCGTGCAGAGCGACGCAAGCTATGAGGTGAAATCGATTTTGGGGGGGGGGAACTAAAATTTCACCATTCCAAGTTTTTTCTACTTTAGCCTTTCCAACATGACAAACCATCGTCTGATATTTTTCAGCTTCACTCTTCTGTAAAATATTCGTAACTTTGGCGAGTAGATGTGCCTTCCTAATTTTGCTGTGTGATTGTTCGAAAATATATGTTTCCTATGGGAAACAATGGACCGAGGTTCAGTGGGCCATGCCTTACTGAGCACAATTCGACAGTGTTTGATACAATAAGTGCTTAGGGGCCTAGAGATGCGTTATATTTTGTTTAATATTATGGTATTTTTCGACCCATGGCCCGATATGGAATATATTCGAGAATCAAAAATATTTCCAGATTTGAAATCAAAAAATAAGATGAAATAATTTGTTTGCGGAATTTTGTGTAAAAATATCTGAAATATTTTGGTTGAACATTGATTTTAAAAGTGCATACTTCATGCCCACTGTGCCCCAGGTTCTGTCCAAATGTGCCCCACGAGTGGGGTACAATGGGACACTTGACAAACGTACCTTTATGTGAGGTCGGGTTTTCAAAATTGACAACTACAAAATCATAGTAGGCCGAACGTAAGAAACATGTTACTTGAATAGCATCACTTTTATTTTTGAATTTAATATCAACCTATTTTTCCTAATACATATAATTTATTACATGAGCTTGGTAAGTCTATATAAGGTGGTCCGCCAAAATTTGGGTCAGGCTTTACTGGTCCGTCACCGAAAAAAGGTTGCCGACCACTGGTTTAAGTAGCATGCTGGCAGGAATTCTGTGACAAATTGGCGACAGCAACTTATATTTCTATTGAAGAATCCAATTATGTGAATTGTAAATGAAACTTCGAATCGTATTTATAGACTTGCTTACGACGCTCTAGTTTTCATGTAAGGTAAAGAATCATCCCTGTAGATGCTGGGTTTTCAATATACACTCAGATTTCCTTTGCTTAAATAACATGTGGTGACTTAATAAAACATGTTCTTTTATTCAGACAAGAAAGCAAGCGGAAAGGTATTCTCATAAATTTGTCAGGGCCGCGTTGGACGTCTAACAGAAAGTAAATCTGGCGATGATTTCGCTCCGATCGGAAGTGGTCTGAAATAACTCGTCGGCGTATACTTGAAGTCCGTATTCACTATAAGAGAAAAAAGAATGATTATATTATTTGAAGTATGACGCGAATGTAAATAGCTCAAATTTTTGAACCAACGATTTATGGTATCTCTTTATATTTTGGATAACTATTGACACATGTTCCTAAAAAATAGCGCATACCTATGGATATTTCTATGTCGTAGGGCCTATCTGAAATATTTGTACTTGACCTCTGGTCACGGCTTTCTTTATTATCAAGTCCCTGCATCTGAAAGCAAATAACTGGCTGAATAATCTCATATAAGACACATATGTTACAATTTCCCTCTCCACAATGCGATTTATGTATATCTACGATTATATAACGTTTCGTGTGTAACAGCCGGCAAATCCAAAAAATCTGGAATTATTCACCATCAAGTCCATGCATCTGAAAACAAATACCTGACTGACTAATCCCATATAAAACACATATCTTACAATTTCTCTCACCAAAATGTGATTTATAGGTGCGATTATATAACGTTTCATGTGAAACGTGTGTAACAGTCGGCAAATCCAAAAAATCTGGAATCGTCTGATCAAAATGTAATTTGTAGGATCTGAAATTAAAAGTAGTCCGGAATAAATAAATCCGGAATCCAATGCTGTTACCCAATGAGCATATATATGCTCATTGTGTTACCCTATGAATGTAACAGACAAATTCACTTAATTCATCTATTCTTAATGTTCAGAGGAACTAAGTTTGTTGTAATATGCGTACAATACACACAGAGAGACCTTAAAATAAACATTTCCTGTTTGTTTAAAAGTAAATATTACCTTCAGCACGGGAATCCTGTATTGAAGAAAAAACTAAGCACCCGCTTTTTTATTTTTGAAATTTGTGTAACAGTATGAAAAAGTGTACGCTTGCTCGCGGATGTAAAAGAAGTAGCCTGTATTCTAATCAACGAAATAGCAGTTACTCACATTTGATTAGGATCCGCTGGATGACGTCTGCCAACTTCTCCAACGTACAATCCGTGGAGGGTTTTACCAGTTATTGGAGTTCTGCAAAAATAACGAGGGTTTTTCAGCATTGCCTGAAAGATTTTCCGTGTGTTGTTTATGATTATATGAGCGGAATTATAAATCCCTGACTAAAATAAATGTTAAAGCAAAATAGGGGCGCCACATCAAAAATAAATATCCTTATAATGATATATATCATTGTCTTACTTGCCAGGATGGACGTCTTCTATATTTATTTGCGGGTGTTTATTTGTGAACTCCCTCAATCGTATAGGTTCTGCCAGGCCGGCCATTTTTGAAGTATTTTGATTGTATACTTTGACTTAATCCGCTAAACACGATGTTAGTAATAAAATATATTTACTAGAACCTACACGCAGAAATACGACTTTTATAAATGTTTTCAGGATTAATACTTTAAGTTAATCAAATTCGCTCAACGTCAACAGTTGTTTTTTGTATACTATACCAAGTCACTTTATGATTCACCCTTGTGTACTTCTGAGTTCAAATCTCCACAAAATCTGAGCAGTTAACACGATTTTTGGGTCATCTCGTTCTATACTTATTGTAGCACTTACAAATTATCATTAACTTGTATCTAGGACTGGGCGAAACAAACATACGTTTTCTATACCTTACATACTGCGCTGGTTAATTCATATGCGATCATTTAAATGTTGCTGTATCATGAGCAAACATAACTATTCCAAAGGATCTGACTCCAGTCAGGCGAATGTTGTATTTGTGTCAGCGTACAGAAAGCCTCAGAAAATCACTTCAACAAAAATCACCCTATTACCTGACGGCACTAAAGCTTGATCCGCTAATATTATTCAAATTGCACGATAAACTGTTTTGCCGAGTTCTGTTTGAACAACTCAGCATATTATTAAGTATCTCAACACAATAGACATCTCATAAACGGAATCAAACAATATCAAACCTAAGCAAAAATCATTCAATTTCTAAACCGCTACTCGAAGCTCAGTTGAGGTTATGCACCGTAAGAAATACAAACGTTTTATACAGAGAATATTTTTCATACGTTAACATCTAACTTTGTTGAAATAATCCAATGTTAACCTTGGGATAAACTGTATTCTGTCCTAAAATTAATACAGAAATCACTATAAAAAGCAAAGATTTTGTTAACTTTTTAGCAGCGTCTCAAGAGCTCAAAGGAATGAATAAACGTCCTACATACAACCGGGGTAATATAATAAGGCTTCGATTCACAGCTGCTTTTGTTTCCAATAAGTACTAAAATTTGTTGTAATTTTTATATTTGTATCTATTCATTCGTTCTCCTCGAACACTGTGCGCCACGCCAGTCAGTTCCACAGTATGTCTGTCCAGGTCGAGTTTTTAGGATGGTCTACAAATAGAATTTTTTTTAATCTAATTCCGGATGATTAATTTTAAACAGAACACAACAACATATGTCAGTTATATAAGCAGATAATTTTAGTGTGCTGTGTTATTGCAACTTCACGAGGACACATTCGTCATTACTTTTTTTCGTACAACTTAGAATATAAGCGTATCCAATTGTATCTTAGTCTGCTTAGAATTGATAAATCAAATGCAACCTATTGCCGAAAGCCCATTCACAACGCCCGAAAAAATAGAATGATATGCATGATTTTATAATGTTTGTTTTGAATCAGTATAAATAAACGATATGTAATCAATATAAATAAATAAGTATATATGCATATAATATATAGTGCAATGTAGCGTAGTTGATATAATGTAATATGCAGGCTTGTCCATGGGAAACGTCCCATGGGATGGGATGAGACAGCACACATTTGTTTTTCCCACGGGACACGAAAACTGTATGATTTTCAGGAAAATGATGGTAAAACATTTCGTTATGGACTCCGTGTCCATATATTTGAGCATAGTTCTCTTGTTAGATATAAAGAGCAAAATATATTCAGCCTTAACAATATACTTCGTGAAGGGGATGATGGACACATGTATAATAGTTATGAATATAAAGTTAACAAAGTTCGTAAATTTCGTTGTGTTGCATGTCTCTTCGTACATGTAGTCCTATTTAGTAGACGCTAAACCTAAATTTAATAATTTTATTCCAATGGGAATCCCATGGGATGGGATTGGACAGGCATAGTTGCTATGGGATGGGAATGGGACAGAAAAATAAGTCCCATGGACAAGTCTGGTAATATGTTAAAATAACATATGCATTAGTATCGAATTTAAAATAAAATTAGGATATTGAATGTATAGGATGCGAGCCAATCAGCGGGCGTCACGAGATTGTACTTAGGGGTCGCTGCAAATGCATAACACAGACAAGCAATCATAATTCACAGGGAAATCTACGCCTCATCTATTTGTACATTAACTATCGAAAGATTGTGTCGCAACTGCTTCGTATCATATATACATGTTGATTTTTTCAAATAAGAAACATAAAGTAACAAATATTCTCACATATCTTACATTTTACCGCCTACAGCATGATTTGTACACGTTGTATCAGTATTTTGTACGATTGGTTATATAAGCCGCCATCAAGCTTTACATATTTCGAATCAATCTAAATATTTTCTTACAACAACATTCAGACTAGTATCTGAATTGCGATCAGAACTCAGTGTTCTCCGTGGAAAACCACCGACTGACGAGTTATCCGATGTAGTAGATTCGATTTCGCGCCTAACGTCATTAGCATTGTAATTGTATTCTTGATTGTCTTCGATACGACCATTTGCACTTTTTTCCGACCTTAACTCCTTTTCGAGGGTAAAAGAATCATCGACTTCTACATCTATAGATAGTTTTGTAGACTTCCTATTCGATTTTTTATTAACTTTTGAATAAACTGGTTCTTCTGGATGCGTCACAACAGTTTCCTTCATTGCGTCATTGATTTCAACGACACCCATTCCGTCAATTTTTGCGTCAGATTCTTCTATGTTGTTGTCATCAAAATAAAGAGTTGAAAGCTGTATATCATTGATTTGTTTGAATCCCTTCAACCCCATTCTACCTCCAGTAAGAACATAATCTGTTTGCGCGACAGCGTCACTGGCTCTCCAACGCTTTACTCTTATTCCAGCTCCGCCGCTTGATGCGTCCTCTCGGAACCCAATTCTCGAAAAAGACGGTCTGGGATCATCAGCTGCTGGTGTGACTGTCATACCATAAGGTAAATGAACCGTATTCGCCAGTTGATCCGGTTCAGGTCCTGGCACATGTTCAAAGTTCGACTTTCCTTCGTGATCAAGATAATACAATCCGTGAGAACCACAACAACTTCGGATGGCTATTTTGCGTAATATTCCTCTAACATGTGTCGGTCGAAGCAAAAACAGAATTACTATACATGTCGTCTGCAAAAATATAAATAATAAAAGGTAGTATATTTGTAAAATAAACAAATTATCATATTATTTATATCCATTTTAACATTTTAAATTTCGTTCAGTTAATCTACAACGTGTGTTTTTTATTTATGCCTTTGTATATCCATGACTTTGACGTAAGTCCAATATAAATATATCAAAGTTATGAGTCGTGAAAAGTCCTAGTTGGCTTGGGATTGATCGGTTGACCATTTTTACCTCATTACTTTGTACAACTAACAAGACACCAAAGTTAATAAAAAAATGAGCTGCTTAAACAGTGATAGTTTTATAAGTTATTTAAAATTTAACTATAATTCTGTTTTATAAAATAATGATTCTATACCATATATCAAAACCATACCATTTTGTATATCGACTAATGGTTGAGACAAAACTTACAAAAATTAGGCATAGAATTCCAAATGCAATATCCAAAATATAATACACAGATTCATCGAGATCATCGATGGATACACGGCAAAATTGTAAGGACCAGATTATGGTCATAACAACTGGAACGAAAAATGCCCTTTCTGCTAATTCACGAGCGATCTGATAATGTGTCTGATATCCATGAAACTTATTCTGAAATTAACCACAATCATTTAGTAAAAAGAACGTTTCAAATAATCAACAAAAGATTTCTAAATATATCACCTTTGTGCGATCATGATTGAAGTGCAATGCTTTTACAATGCGTACATCTACAATGATTGATAACAACAGGCAAATGCCGGCTGGTAGTGCTAATCCACAGAGCATAGCCCAATCCTTTACTGTACAAAAGTTCACTTCGGTGTATGCATCTGGATGAATAACCGCCACACCATTCACTAAAAGTTAGAAAAAAAAACTGTCGTTTTAATTAAGAAAATTCTTGTTCTTTCAAGCATGGAAATATTTTCAAGTAAAGTCCGTGTAAGAAAAAAGAATGCGAGGAAAGCTCATATGTAATGCAAGTTGAAATATTTGATCCACGTTGTTTATATGTTATTACCTGAAGATGTTTCACCTTCAAAAATTCCCATCGTTATGGCTGCCGTAAGAGAAAAGATGCATATTGATATAGCGTAAGTAACGATGCATAACCTGTAAATCAAGGTATGTTTAATTAATTAACACATGTTAAAAACGGGTTTCATTTAAACTGCGTTAAATTATTTAGATGTAATCTATAGAAGGCGTGAATAACGAGTAGATAACATCTTTAAAATGAGTTCATTTTGTTTACAATGTATGATGGAATGTTTTCTTTTTCAGTTACTTTTATAAGACTGCCACACCCGATTACGGCAATAAAGCTCTAGGCAGCAATTGCTAATGAGTAAAGAGCTACTCATTTTTAACTATCGGTTTAGTATTTGTTGTTTAGCTATTGCTAGGGCAGGTGAATGGAGATTACAAATCCGTAACTAAGATTCCAACCGAGAACACAGAACAGAGCTAATTGAACCCAAATCTAATTTCTTACATTAGAAACTTCTGCGTTAATCTGAGTAAATGTTTTTCTAAAACGAGGGAAACTTTACCACCACTAGAAAAAATGATTAACAGAATTTTCTTGAATTCCCGAAAATCACTATTCCAGGAAATAAATTTACGTTTAAGGGGCCGGACATAGTTAGACTGAAGAGTTATTTAAGCAGCGGAGGGAAAGTACTTAAGCTATAATTGAGCCTTGTTGATTCAAGTTTGATATGCGACTGTGTATAGAGATAGGATTAATATATTTTACTTCATAATCATTTTGTTAGTGAGAGTTTCATCCGCTAATGCAATCCGAAGTACCCATTTTTTAGGATTGAAGATACAACGATCAGCTACAAGTGACATGGTCATCATCCATATAAACGAGCTCAGTAAAAAGAAATGATGAAACGCGCTGAGCGCCAGGCAACTCGGGCGCTCTAAAGTACCCCACAGCACTCCAGAACAAAGATAAGTGAGAAATGCCAAGCTCAGCGTTAGTGACAAATTCAATGTTATTACATCGATTGGATCCTCCCTGAGTCGCCTGAAAAGTTGAGCAGATTCAAAAAAGATATTAATGCATGCAAATACTGGTATTCAGTATATTGGTATAACATAATCCTAATAAATCATATATTTAATACAAATAATATGATAATACCAAACATGAAATTCACCGGAATATATGCTTAGTTTTATACAGTTACGAAACATTTATACCTGTTATTTGGAAAATTTGAATAACATTCTTCATTCCATTATAAATCAGAATTCAAAAAAAGAATTACCTTATTTTAAAACTTCCCTATGCTCTCAACCACAAGCTAATCAAAATCGTCCTAAATATTTATAAGTTTACTCACCAGAAGAACAAGTATATGAAAACAACAACAAATAGTGCAATTGTCGCTATTCCACTCCCTACCATCAACATTAAATGTGGTTTGTAATCGATGAATTTAGGCTGAATATATTGAAATAAATTAATTTTTCACGTCCACACGACATTTCATAGTCTTTTCCAATATTAGATATATATCTAATTTCGATTCAACATTAAATGTGGTTTGTAATCGATGAAATATATTGAAATAAATTAGGACAAATTATTTTCAAGTCCACACGACATTTCTTAGTCTGTTCCAATATTAGATATATATCTAATTCTATCTCGAAGATAACTCTTATGTTTTGTTGTTTGTTTTGACCAAAGTTAGTTGTTACCTTTACTTTTATTTAACACAGATAAATTTTTTTAGAAATCTTGATTTAGGTTAATGGATTCAGATATATATTTTTCAGATATATATTTTTGATAAAATAAGTGGATTCAACATTGTGAAAATTGATCAGTATTTACCCCCAATCAATTGGTTTCAAATTTGAGTTTGAAAAAAGGAAATCCTACTCAAATCGTAGTCTTCAAATCATTTTTATTAAAACGTTGAACAATTTCACACATTATAAATTTATTACTGTCTGCATTCATCGGTTAGTACTGAATGTGAGTTTTATTTGTATTGATTTACAAGGATTTTGCTATAATATGCACTAAATATGGGAAAACAATAGAATAGGCATCTACCGGTTATGCTCATCTTTATTTCTGCTATGAAGAACAGGGTTGGGTGGACTAAAATTGTAACTACCTCCAAACAAGAACTGACTTACATCGAGCTGAACTCCGAAACTGGTTGCATGATTCCAGTTACATGTTACATCTGAATTGGCAGCAGAACTGGAGGTCCCTCCGTTGGATGACCAGTCGTTAACGGCATAGTCGTAGAACACACAGGAGGCGCGCAAATCCACTTTTCGATCAGCCTGGAAAAAATATCTCCTATCATATGATATTCCGGTGATTGATCTAATAACCTTTGTATGGCCAATTTAAATATGTTTGGTTGAAGGATGGAGAATATGGCCATCACCCCTAACAAGTCTTTTCATCACAATATTTAAGTTCTTATTAAATTATATATTATATTAAATCACAATATTTAAGTTCTTATGAGTGGGGTTTTGTTTTGAGGGGCGATGAGGAGATAAAAGGATCAGCATTTAATTTATTGTAATATGAGGTAAAAATTTTCATTGTACTCAAATCATTCATGCAATCGATTTTTATTATTTCTAATTTATTTGCAATTACCTATTTTTCTATAAAAATCATCTATATATATATTCTAACCTTCAAAATGAAATATTTTAGCATCGGTAATATTAATTGCGCATAACTTCCCGGGGTCGAATATTCTCAATAATTGGTAAGAAACATTCAGGTAGTCCAACTTCCAATTTGTGATGTAATATGCTTTACGGACTTACCTGCCTGTATACATTTCGCAGTGAAGTAGTGTATCGAGCGTAGTTTAGCTCAATTTTTATAGGAGAATTTAAGTTCGTTATATTGACTTCTCCATCTGAATCACCAATCTCAATCGTGATTATGTGTCCAACTAGATCAGAACCACTGGCAGATGGGAAAAGGTTGCCGTCTTTAAAAACTATGACGGCTATTTTTGAATTCAAACCATTCCCCTGCGCATCAAGAGCTTGTTGGGGAATGTTTACAACAAGGCCGTAATATTCGTCTGATTTCACAGGTGTGTCATCTTGTCGAAAGGTAAACCCTGCTGTTGTGTTTTCGGGTATTTGCATAACATTCATATAAAAGTTAGATTTGTCGTTGATATATCCTTGAAAATAGAGGAAACGCACGATTGGAAGACATTCATCACTACTACTCCGGTACCTACTCATATAATAATATGCTAGGTATTATGCTAAAAACCGAGTACGATTATTTCTAGAAATTTAGAGAACACAATAAAAATTTCGTGAAATTTCAGTTCAGTTGCCTAAAACACAACGAGGTAAAATCATTTATGACAGCTTTTTTGTTGTTTTTGCAACAATTCAGTAAGCTAATTATAAAAAAATATCAATAATGTGTAAATTTCAATTATTAATTTGCAGTTCGTCGCACTTTTTGCCGTGATTGCCATCAGAAATATACACAGAAACTATTCTCATGAAACCCGAATTTCTTTTAGCTTTGTATAAATCAGATAACGAGTAATTCAAATTTTCAATGCTTCGCGTATACCATGCGCGGCTCATTTCCAAGATACACCAAAGTGACAAATTTAATTTACAAGAATGAATTATCATCAACAGAAACCTTTGTATATATACCTCCATTTGTAATATCTTGTTTCAGGGCATGTCTATTAATAATTTTTGCTAATGCCAACTTATTGTTTTTTCTGGTTTCACTCATTAAAATGCTACTTTGGTGGTTTATGGCCTTGTTTGCAGTATCTAGAAACAAATCTGCCGTCGAGGAAAAAACCTGAAAAACAGAAGCATATGAATTCATTACAAATGTAGGCTAATATTGCTGGCTTGGTAATGCATGTTTCTAACACGAGCGCATAATTATCATATCTGTTGAAAAGTGCTACTAAGATAGCGTCACTTACACGTTTATACAATGATTTATTATAGCCGACTTCATTAATTTGGCATTTTATATCTAGTGTCTGCATTCGCAGTTCAATTTGAATAGCTTTCAAATAGCCCGATGAAAAAATAAATAGGTTGGTGGCTGTATCGTCAACCTTTGGGATCTGAAATAGAAATCCAGCGACACCTATAGCGCCAGCGAAGGTTTCTTACTTTATTTGGCAATGTGTTTCCAATTGTTTCCAACAATTTTGTCACCGTCTGTGCTTCGCTCCCAGTTAGCTTTGTATCGGAAGTGACGAAACTTAACACTACAAGAACACTATTTGCAGAGGATGATGTTACATTCTGATGCAGAAAATAGGATAGATTGGATGAGAATCAATTTAGAAAAAGTTAATATATAATTTTCAATTACTAACCAAAGATGAAAGGAGTTCGGTGTTGTTGTCGGTGCAGGACTGAAAATACAGTTGCCCCCAAGTGCTATTTCTTTGGCAATATCTCATCGCTTGTGGTCGATTTTCTGTTAAAAATCTTCATAATAATAAACGTATATATACCAACTAATATAATTTTAAAAGTCGCTTTTATTGAAAAATTATGCTTTCAAGTTTAAATACGATAGTAAATTTTGTTCTTACTTTAGCAAACTTGTACTCACACTATGTAATCTAATACACTGCTACCCTGCGTAAATACAATGTAATTCTGATACGTAATGCACTTACTACCGTTTGAACACTTTTGAACGGATGATGCATATTCCGACGAAGAAGTGGTAGGGAACGTAATTGTGATTGTTTCATTATTTAAGAATCTGTTGACTGTTACTTCAAGACATCGATTGACAAATGAAGAGTCTGAAACATTGATAGAAAAATAAATTTGCTTTTCATCATTATATTTACCATTTGTTATACTCGTACTTGTTTGTATACTTATTTGTACATGGCACGAAAAACACACAGCATTATAAAAACATACTTTAATATATTTTTCAATTGATGTATTCTTTATTATCAACTTTAAAATTGAAAATGGTACTTGTGTTTGTAACAATTGATGTGGAAATTGGTATTTCTGTTTTTGTAATTGTGGTCGACTCTGTATTCTTTGCTATTGTCGCTAAATTTTCATTTGTTATAGATGCGGTCGTCTCAGCTGTGGCGGTTGATTCGGCTTTAGTACTTTTGCTATCTGGTTCTTCTATTAGTTCGCTAGTTCTCACAATGAATGTAGTTTGCGGTGAAATATTTGTGCTCGGCCTTGTTGCTATGTCTGAATCTGTATTAGAACCCGTTTGATGTGTTTCTTTCGTAGACGTACCTGATGTAATTGAAACAGTCGCAGTCGAATTAGAGTCCGTATTAGTGGTGGCTGACACAAACGGCTTAGTTGACTTGTCAATAAAATTTGATGTATGATTAATAATGATCCCCGATGTTCGATAAATAAAACCAACATCTGTCGGCTTGTCTACTGCATTCGTAGTTGCTTTATCATCGGTTGCAATTGAAGTCACTGATGTGCTTGCTGTACTAAATGTTAATAGTTCAGATTTGCTTGTTACTGCCCCTGGTGTTTGTACGACTGTTATTTCTGTTGACGAGGCAGTCTTTTGCGGCTTTGAAGCGAACGTTGTTTCTTTTGTCACAGGTTGAGACGCATTAAAAAATTCAAGATAGGAAGTTCTGACTGAATTTAATTCTTCTTGAGGTTCTGAGACGTTTGTTATTTTAACATTTGATACGGTGTTTACTGCTGTTGGTTCTTCTGGCTTATGCTCTGTGAAGGCTGAGGTGTCAGCTATGGTTAAGTCATATTGGGTGCCAGTTGTAGTCGTATCTGCCACTGAATTGTCACGGTGCTGAATTGTTGAACGTATACTGGGCAGTACTGGACTCGATCTAATCAAATCAGATGTTTGGTTGATTATAATACTTGAAGATGTTGTTTCTATGTTTGATGTCAACTTTTTTCCTTCTGTTTGTGGT
Source organism: Styela clava (assembly GCF_964204865.1). Taxonomy (NCBI): domain Eukaryota; kingdom Metazoa; phylum Chordata; class Ascidiacea; order Stolidobranchia; family Styelidae; genus Styela; species Styela clava. The sequence continues at coordinate 101,828 of NC_135257.1, forward strand.
GTTGTTGTCAATGATAAACTTGTCGCCGTTTGTTCGTACTCCTCATTTTTAAAGGTGGTTTCAGTTTTTAAAGCATTTGTTGTCTCTGTATGACTGATTTTAAGCTTTGTTACAAAACCGGGGGTTGTTTCAGTTGGTCTAAACGTAGGAGTTGTTGTTTTAATTATTGAAGATGCTTCCTGAATGATCGTTGTCTCTGGTTCAGTAGCTGATGTTATTTTCAATGAGGCTCTTTCCGATTGACTTGTTGTTGGATAATTTGCCGTTGAGTATGTGCTCATTCCTGCGTATTTTTATGATTAGAAATATTATAATAGGTTTGCACTCATGATGTCACAAAGGAGGAATCTAGTAAAGCATCTAATTCTGTGCCCTTATGAAATGTTTTTAAAACTAATGGTTATTTTGTATATATCGATTTTAAAATCATTCAAGCATTTCGAATAAATATAAATATAATCCAATATCAATCATTCTAATGTATTAAATATGATAGCTTGTAAAATTACAGTTGTCTAATTGCAGATTTTTCAATTTACCAGTCGTTACTTTAGCGTCGATTGCAATTGAAATATCTGATGTGCTTGATGTACTGAATGTTGAATGTTCAGATTTGCTTGTTACTGCCCCTGGTGTTTGTACGACTGTTATCTCCGTTGACGAGGCAGTCTTTTGCGGTTGTGGAGCGAACGTTGTTTCTTTTGTCACAGGTTGGGACGCATTGGAAAATTCAAGATAGGGAGTTCTGACTGAAGTAAATTCTCTCGGAGGTTCTGGGACGTTTGTTATTTTAACATTTGGTGCGGTGTTTACTGCTGTTGATTTTTCTGGCTTATGCTCTGTGAATGCAGAGGTGTCAGCTATGGTTAAATCATATTGGGTTCCTGCAGCTATTTTTTTTGTAAATGTTTCGGACATTTCGGGGACCGATGCCGAATCAACTTGAATCGTTGCCATTGTTGTCTTATCTGTTGCACCAGTTGTAGTCGTTTCTGCAACTGAATTGTCACGTTGCTGAATTGTTGAAAGCATACTGGACAGGACTGGTCCCGATCTAATCAAATCAGATGTTTGGTTGGTTATAATACCTGAAGATGTTGTTTCTATATTTGAATTCAACTTCTTTCCTTCTGTTTGTGGTGTTGTTTTCAACGATAAACTTGTCACCGTTTGTTCGTACTCCTCTTTTTTTAAGGTGGTGTCAGTTTTTAAAGCATTTGTTGTCTGTGTATGATTGATCTTGAGCTTTGTTACAAAACCGGGAGTTGTTTCAGTTGGTCTAAACGTAGGAGCTGTTGTTTTAATTATTGAAGATGCTTCCTGAATAATCGCTGTCTCTGGTTCGGTAGCTGATGTTATTTTCAATGAGGCTCTTTCCGGTTGACTTGTTTTTGGAAAATTCGCCGTTGAGTATGTGCTAGTTCCTGCATATTTATAAAAAATAGTAATATTATTATAATAGATTTGCACTCATGTTGCCACAAAGGAAGAATCTAGTAAGACATCTAATTTTGTGCCCTTGTGGAATGTTTGTAAAACTAATGCTTATTTTATATACATCGATTTTAAAATCATTCAAGCATTTGAATCAAATATAAATATCATCCAATATCAATTCAATGTATTAAATATGATAGCTTGCGAAATAACAGTTGTCTAATTGCAGATTTTCCAATTTACCAGTCGTTGATTTAGCATCGATTGCAATTGAAGTCTCTGATGTGCTTGCTGTACTAAAGGTTGAATGTTCAGATTTGCTTGTTCCTGCCCCTGGTGTTTGTACGACTGTTATTTCCGTTGACGAGACAGTCTTTTGCGGTTGTGAAGCAAACGTTGTTTCTTTTGTCACGGGTTGAGACGCATTGGAAAATTCAAGATAGGAAGTTCTGACTGAAGTTAATTCTTCTCGAAGTTCTGGGACGTTTGTTATTATCACATTTGTTACGGTGTGTACTGCTGTTGGATCTTCTGGCTTATGCTCTGTGAAGGCAGAAGTGTCAGCTATGGTTAAATCATATTGGGTGCCTGCAGCTATTTTTTCTGTAAATGTTTCAGTAGTTTCGGCCTTTTGCATGACCGATGCCAAATCAACTTGAGTCGTTGTCATTGTTGTCTTATCTGTTGCAACAGTTGTAGTCGTATCTGCCATTGAATTTTCACGTTGCTGAATTGTCGAACTTGTACTGGACAGAACAGGACCCGATCTAATCAAACCGGATGTTTGGTTGAATATAATACTGGAAGACGATGTTTCTATATTTGATGTCAACTTCTTTCCTTCTATTTGTGGTGTTGTTATCAATAATAAATTTGTCGCCGTTTGTTGATACTCCTCATTTTTTAAGGTGGTTGTTGTTGGAGAATTCGCCGTTGAGTATGTGCTAGTTCCTGCATATTTATAAAATCAGTAATATTATTATAATAGATTCGCACTCATGTTGTCACAAAGGAAGAGTCTATTGAAGCATCTAATTTTGTGCATTCATGGAATGTTTTTAAAACAAATGCCTATTTTATATACATCGATTCAAAATCATTTCAATCAAATATAAATATTATCCAATATCAATCTAATATATTTATGATAGATTGCAAAATTACAGTTGTCGAATTGCAGATTTTCAATTTACAAGTCTGGTTAAATTTGGTTTCCGCTGGTTTGCAGCGCATTGCAATGTCTTTGATTACGTTGTGAATTGACCACTATTATAACGTAATTATTTAAAAATTTATGAAAATTTGTAACGTGGCTCAAGTGTATGAAGTTAGGTTGTAGGATAAGCTATTCAAAATGCTCAGACGAGACCAGAAATGTATTTACGAAGCAGTCACCTAAAATCGGATTATTAAAAATGTCTAAGAGAATAAATAATTGAGAGCCGACAGTATCCGAATTCTCAAGGTTTGTATTGAAGGTTTGATTTGCCAACGTTATTTCAAACTTGAGCATTTTTCCTGTAAATATTGAATGGAAGCAATCTTTTTATACTGGGTGTTTGTATAATTCTAAATGTTGTTGCACCAGAATACTGATTTAAAACATTATTAGTAAATACCGAATAAAAAAGAGAATGTGTCAAACATCTCATGGAAGACCATGTTTTGAATATGCTTATTGACTGACAACCACAATTGTCAGTTTTTTCGACTTTCTTAAAACAAGACATACCTAATGTGACGAAGCCAGGTGTCATAAAATATGCCTTCTCGGGGTTGGTCGAATTCTTGTATCCTTCTAATACACTTTCTTCGGTGACATATGATTCTACGTTCATATTGATCCTAGGAAATATTCGAAAAAATATCTTAATGTGCAAAATTGAACGTTCCTTTTTAATTCAAATCAGTGAATGTTAAACGTTTTCTTTCCACTTTACCTTACAATAACGCTTCCGTTTCTGAAACCAGAAACCGATATATTTCGTATCCCAGGTAACTTTAAGAGAATTTTTTCCAACTTCGTTTCGACGTGAAGTTTGAGGCTTTTGTATTCGGTAGAATTTGAATTGTCAAGGTTGGTATTGTATGACTCGTTGACCAAAGTGATTTCAAATAAAAACATTTTTTCCGCAACTATCAAGCAAAATGAACGTTAGTATCATAATATTTTTGCGATAAACATGGAAAAGTGATATTTCAAATATTGTGGTTATTTAAGACCGAAGAATTATATTTTAATATAGTTGAAATCGGAATATTGCATTCAATTTAGTAATACCAAAAAAGCTTCTGCACCTTCAATCGCATTCGTTGTTTCATCCACGGTACTGGAGCTGATTTTCAAATTGGAAGATGTGGTAGTGCTTAAAGATGATACTGGAGTCTGCTGAGAAGTTTCTTCATACTGGACATTTGACTCGTTCGATTCTAATGTTGTAATTGTGTCAGTAGTCTGTTCATTTGAAATGATTACTCTAGCCATTGATGATTCGGAAAACGATTGTTTAGTTTGGATTGCCCGTGTATTTTCTTCAGATTGAGAGGCCGGCATATATTCACCCTTCGAAGTTGCAGTGGCGGAAGTTTTTTCTCTGCTTCCAGCACTCGTAGTTTTATTTACAGTTTCCTTCATAATGATTTTTGTACTTGTTGATATGCTGTCCTCTTTTGTTGTATTTGTTGCTGTCGTAGATTGGGTAAATGTGCTTCCGTCTACTCGATATTGTGACATTGTCGCTTCAATTGTTGTTAAATCTTCAATTATCGTTTCTGGGAAAGATTTGTAGGTCAGATCTGTTTTACTTGTTTCTTTTTCTGCAGTTGATAAGTTGCTTGCGGTAAACAACGCTTCCGCTGATGTGGGCGTATGTGTTTGTTTTATTGAAGAACTTTCCACATCGTTCGACTTCATTTTATTTGTTACTTCTGTAGTCACTTCCTGGTACATCGTGGTGATATCAGTGGGCCTTTTTTGCATAGAATTCGTCCGCGTATTTTCTGGTCGCACAGTCGGAGTTATATTTGTTGTACTATATTCATTATTTACTGTAAATGTTCAATAAAAAATGGCATTCAGTGGGTATTCTTATCAATATATTGAGAGGTTAATACTTTTATTCTTTTGGAAGAATTCTGCCTTGCAAATTAAACTCGGTATAAAATTAATTAAATATTAGCGATTACACGAATTAGTTGTTATTTCTCATTCATATACCGCTTATGTGAAAAAACTTCTTCGAGAATTGTATACGAACAAATATTCGAATTTAAATAATATACTATACGAATTAATCGTCGATTGTTCAACTGCAAACTATGTTTATACAAGTTTAACTGAACTAGATAGGTAACATATGAACAATGGTCATACCCGGGTACATGCGAGTTGTTTCACTCACAGCATTGAAAGTAGTTTGTAATTGAGAAGCTGTAGAAAGTGTTGTAGGAATTGGCTGTGTCATCAACTCAGAAGATGTTATTGGATATAAAGAAGTATCAGCCATTGTTGATTTGTCACTGGCATGAACTGTTTCCACTTTTTGACTGGATGTTTCAACCAGCAGCGTTGTTTTATCTGTCGGAGAACGTGTTGTTAACATTGCTGAATTATATGATCCGCGCGGATACGACGCTGATGTAATACCTAATGGAGTGGAATCAAATAATGATATTTGTTTGTTCTGGGTATATGTTTTTGTCTTATCTTGATCTGTTTTAACCGACGTCGTTTGCAATCCCGTAGTTGTTGCTGTCGCCTGTTTTGCTGTCGTGGAAGGTTGTACAGTCATTGGTGATGTTGTTCGTTTCCGTGTATTTGTTTTTGTTCCTTCCGTTACAACTGTACTGCTTTTTGTAGGAATTTCATCCGTTATACTCGTGGCAATATTGTATATATTCGCTGTATATACAACTGTTGAACCTGTCTCAACCTTTGCCAATTTTGAGGTTTCGATATCAGCGTAAATTCCCACTGTAGTTTCTTCAGCGGGAATTAAGCTCGAGGAAGATCCTCCTTGCCCACTAGTCTGGTCGCCCACTAGTCGTGCAATGGTTACAGGTTCAGATTCGGAGTGGAATATATATGTTGTTGGACTATGAATCTCCGTATCCGTTGCTTGATTACCTGTGCTCCCTATTTCGCTGCGTTTATTCGTTGTTACTAACGTATTTCCTGTAGTCATTTTATGGTCTGTGTACTGCCCAGCTGATACCCCTGGTGTAGTGCGCAAAATTTGAGTAGATTCTGATCCAGAATTCATAAATATAGTCCGTGTATGTATGGGTGGAGATGTTGACCCGTTTGCTAACTTTTCAGTCATGTTCGGTATTGCTGTGGTTTGTTCATTGTGCAGCGTTGATTTATCTTCTTGGGTCAATGGCAAATTTGTCGTATTCGGGATATCATCGCCTGTTTATTAAAAATTTCAATAATATATGCATCATTTTAGGTGTTCATAAGTGTAATTGGTTGAGATACCATTAAAAATTTGAAATTGAGATAAGTGAAAAGAATGCATGCGATTTTGAAGACGAAGTGATTAATGCTGTGACCTAACTACCAGTTAAACTAAAGGTAATAGTATATAGTTTTTTGCCCTATTCTAGAAGTTACTTTCAGGTTGGGCGACGTCCTACTAAAATAAAATTGGGCAGTGGCGCAAGCAGCATGATATACTTGTCTTAGTCATCACAATCTTCAGTAGTTTATTACCTTTGAGTGACTTTTTTGGAGCTTGGACCGTGGTTATGTTAACATCATCTGATTCTGTAACATATAACTGGTAATTTACCTGACATTGTGGTGAACAGTGTTATCGTCGAAAGCCTTGACTCATCTGGCAATAGGGAATTCATTTTAGTTTGGAAACTTGAACCAGTAATCAATGTTGTTGAAATCTTCTCGGCATATGAGGAAGTTGGCATTTCTGTCATTGACAGTGATTTTGTTTCGGTTTTCCATTTCGGTGTATTTGATGTTGATAGTGCTCTCTGCCCGTCTGCTGTACTTAATTTGCTAACAGTCTCGTCTGTTGTAGACCTTTCCAGTAATAATAGTGTATCTGTTTCTACTATAGTTGGTTTAGTCGTTTTCACATCAGAGTCTGGAGTCATAGTGTAGTCGATTGGGATGCTTGAGGGTATAAAATGTGAGTTAGTCGTAGGTCCAGATCGCACGTAATTTGAGCGCATGGAAAGATTTTCAGTCCCAGTTATGTTTCTTGCTATTTTAGGTTGAGTATGTGAGATCGTTCCTGTAGTATCCTCAGCTACGACACTTTCTGACGACAATTCATGTTTAATAGTCGTAACCATCATTTGTGAATCAGTCGTTTCTTTGGGAATTGTTGCACGAATAGACGATTTCATTTCGGTGATTATTGTTGTAGATTCTTTTTGAGGTGTTGAGATAATTCGTGTTGACGACTGCGGGGCTGGAACTGATTGTGTTGCCCCCATATTCGATGTCACTGCGTAACAAATAATATAACTCAGGTTACACGTAATTCTCTACAGTATCACTTTGAAGTCCATCAACAATATATTACTTTAACGTATATGTAATATATAACCGTAATAAACATTTTAAAACAACAGCGTATACAAGAGTTGGACAATTGCTCCTATTCTGGATAACGAACTCAACTCAATCCTGAAAATACAGGGCTAATATATACAGGGGTATTTTTGATGTATTTAGTTGGCGTCCTAGCGGTAATATACCGTATTCCTTCGTGTATGATACGCGCCCGTAGATAACACGCACCTAGGTTTTAGTACATTTTCAACCAGAATTTTCCAAACTCCATGCATATTAAACATATCAAAATTCCGTCCTCTCTTGCCTTGTAGGTGTTTTTTCTGGGCGTTTTAGACATTCTGTCTGCTTCCGCTCTGTTAACTATATATATCTGGTAATATGTTTTATGTATTTGCCTGTGAAACACCTGCCAATCGTGATGTGATATTATTTAACATTAAAGTTTCTTGTAAAGTTATTTGTTCCTCCCCTTTTAAATGCTGACACAGCTCGATATCAGAACGTGTTTTCAGACGCCGCTCTAAGCCGTAGGTCACTCATATGGTGATTTATTACGTGAAGTTTTGCCGATTCGGCGAAACGGGAGAAACAGACAAGACAATGACAGCAGTTAACGAATGTACAGCATGTTTTTATCACTTTTATTTCACCACTTTTTCTGGGCCGTCATCAACACTAAATTGTTGTTGAACTGGGTATGCTTCTACCGAATCAAGCATGATCTGATTCTAGACTTTGCCACATAAAATTGAGAACTTAAATTAATAAATGTGACAATTATTAGCGAGTTGAAGCATAAAATGAGAACTGATATTTTTTGATATTTGTAAACCAATGTACAATACGCACCCCCATATTTGTGAGACTAAACTTGAGCGGTGGCCGTACATTTGAACCCATGTGTATCTCCGCGGGTTCAATCTATATGCGGGTGCTAACCCATAGGTTAGGGTTAGTATGGGTTCAAATATCCGTAAAACAAGAAAAATTCCATAGGTGCAATAGCATGCAGGTGCAATTGTCGTGGGTTCAAATGTACATGGGTTCAAATGTAATGGAATCAATTTGACCACGAAAGTGCGTATTATACGCCGGGAAATACGGTATTTATGTATTTGAATTTTGGTATACCTCGCGTGAAACCAGACTTCTTGAAAAGTGATTTCCTTGTTGCGTTTGAATTATCATATGCTCGAATAATATCTTCTTGTGTAGCGTTACTAGAAACTTCTACTTGAAATCTGAAAATATAGTTACATTACTGAGACTATTACCATGTATAAAATAAATGTATAAAGTACACTTTTGTTATCTATTTCAATTTAATTCAATTACATTATTGCGTTATTCGATCCAGCGAATGGTCACCAGCAGGCAAAACCGTTAAGTGATCAAAGTAATATGTCATACGCACAAAATGTATTATTACTTTATGTAGTTTACCTGACTATAACACTGCCATTTGAAAACCCCGTGACGGTTACTTCCAAAAATCCAGTCATGTTTTTTAATATTTGAGTCAATACATATTCAGTCCTATTTTTCAGGATTCGATATTCTTCAGAGCTCGGGTTGTCAAGATGTGTGTTGTAAGTTTCGTTCGCGAGCGTAATATCAAAGAGATAAGTCTTTCCTTTAAAAAATGTTTGAAATGATACAAACTTCGGTATTTCAGTTTGTCAACGGATTAATTTGCTAGTGTTACGTTATACAGAATTAGCCTGTGACAATGTTTTTGTTTTCGAGAAGAAACAGATCTACATATTGTGTGCCGTACCTGTAAAAATTGAATTTCTATCAGCATTAATTGATGAATCCAACAGAGTAGTAGTAGTTCCGGCTTGATTAGGTGATGTTGATAACCATTGAAGAATAACGTTTGGCGATGTTTGTTCATAAAAAGTGGTTCCTGTTGTCACTTTATCTGGAGTGTGGGCTATGGATTTAAATACAGACCCTGCATCGGAAATTTCAGTTGGCTCAAATCTCACTATGGTTGAATTAATTTTGTCTACCTCATCATAAATTGTGTTAGTCATTTCTTCCGTTTGGGCAAGTGTAGATGCAGTTCTTTCTTCCTCACTCGTGACTGCTGGAGCGAAATAACACTTTTAATAGCTTAATATTTATTTTATTTGCTTTTCTACTCGTAGTATGTTACAAACTGGTAAATGTTTGTATCTATCTGCAATCTGCAGTTTTTTTTTTATCTTACAACAAAATTAGGTCAAAACCGTTAACTGCTGTTAACTCCCAGTAAAAAGCGCTCAATTTTGTTGAAATATGAAACAGTTGGAGTGTCGTATGCCTGGATGACAACTTCTTCCGTGACATTATATAAAACTTCAGTTTAATGCTGGCTAATTATCATGTATAAGATAGAATAAAGTAGACAGTGAAATTTCCTTACTTGTCGATACTGTGGTCGAGACATCTTGTCCATTGAATAAGATAGTTGTGATCATCGAATCATGACTGGAATTAGCTATGCTTTGCGGATCAGCAACTGCAACCGTTTTTGCTATATCCAATAAAGTGGTCTTAGTTGATGTCTCGGCAGTTTCTTCTTGATTTGTGTTAGTGGGTATATTCTCCGTCGTATATTCTCCCAGAACTGAAACGATGTCAAAATGAAAAAGTTTCAATACTGAGTATAGGGCGAGTATAGTACCTCCAAATCGCAAGCATCAGTTATTGTCAGTTCACGAGGACTTCATTATTTTGTTAAATACTCTTCTTACTGATCAAAAATGATGGATGGTTTTCTAATGAGGCATTTTACAACTGCGCCAAGTTTGAATCAGAATATAATTTTACAATTATTGGAGGACTTCCGTCCCAACTTGAAAACTTCAAAACCGTAGGCTACTGTTCAATGCTTCCCATTTTTAGCCCGCAAAGTAAAATTGTGTTACCCGTGGTGAAGTGCCAATTTGAATGTTGTGCGGCCATCGGAACAAGTGTTTAATTTAGTTTAATCTGGTTCCCTTCGCGTTGCAAAGCCTATATCCGGGTCCGAGACCTATTTTTTTAACCTGACTTACTGTGGTTGGATTATTTGGGTGTATTATCTTTCGACCAGAACATACCAGGAGTCAAAATCGGCTTAGGCGGTACCAGAGAATACGGTAATGAAAATCCCAATCGGGGAGAATTCCGCCCAAGGAAGAAATTTTGCCGTTGTTATTTTACTTTTATATATATATATATATCGTAAGCCCTTCGCATTGAGTATATATTGTACAACACAAATATTAATTTCGATTTTTATAATAAATCACTAACTGTGGAAAAACGAGAACTCGACTTTCGCATTACATTATTGAGCGGTCCATTAAAAATTGAATAAATAGACTAGTTTCATTCATAGAGAGGGAAGGAGTTTCAAAATAGGCAAAGGGGGAAGTTCAATGAAAAAAGTTAGAAACCACAGACTTAGAGTCAAATTAAAATGTGTGCTGTCAACAGATAATGTGCCATGGTGGTAAGAGTGTTCTGAAGTGGGAGGCTTCTGTGATTGGTCAGCCCAAAGCCTTAGAAATTGGTTTCCCTTGTTTTTCGTTTTTAATTTTTCCGCTTATTAACAAATTTATTTTTTCCACCACCGAGTAAGATAAATTTTACAGAAAAAAGTCGTATGCATAATTATTTAGTTTGGTGACCCATTGAAAAGTGCTTGGCGACCCCTTTGTAGGTCGCCACTTGCTGAGCAGCGAGCAATTTGGGAAAATGCGGGGCAGGCTCTAATGAATTAGTAAGAACGGGCAATTGAAGATTAGGCAACTGATTCAGCCTATAAGTTGATCTTGTCCAAATCTAATCTAGAATAAGATTTGTCAGCAAATTATTTGGAAATGAATCCTGGTGATTTTTACCGAAAACATGTCAACTAAGATAACATTCCACATTTGAAACAAGTAGTGCCTTCAAATATGGCACTTTACAGCTCAACATATTTTTTCCTGAAATGGTGGTGAAAAAACGCCTGAAAAACGAAGACCTGGAAAATGGAAATCGAATTGCTAGCACTTCTATTAAAGCAAATTTAGATAAAAGTAGTCGGGAAAATAATTCAGCAGCAAATTTCTCACTGAATTCGTTTAAATTCGGTGTGACAATAAATTTGAATAACAGTTTTCAGAAGTTTATGCGTTTTAACTCATCATTTCTGCAAGGACCCTAATAATGCCATAAGATCAAAAACAAAAAGACACTATTTGGTACCTGCAACTTACAGAAAGTCTATGTTAAATGAAGGTGCGGCCCGCGGTTTTACCCAGTTAATGATATCTGGCCTGCCTGCAAAATAGGTTGCACACCCCTGGTTTATTTGACAAATGTCAACAAATAATTTTGTTCGCAACAGTTTTCCTGTTGAAATACTTTTTTTCACGTCAGTTTTAAATCAGTGACAAACTTCTTCATATTAGCGCAATTCCAAACCTTCAATTTTCTTAGCGTAAATGTAGGGTTTTCGCTAAATGAATACCGATATCGAATCTTTTATAATGTCACCAAAGGATCCTCGATCAAAAGTCCAATCGCCAGTAAAAAAACGTGATAGGAATCATGTTCATCTGATCAGATGTGTCATATATATCAGAAAAGCTAGTCGAAGATGGTGATATTCAAATACATATACGATTATGAAAACTCTGTCCATGTATATTTCCATACAGTATGTATGCTTCATCATCGCGAGAAGTTTATAAAATATTTTGTGAATGGGAGAAAATGACGAAGGTTAAGAATTAACATCTTCAGGCTGAATATCAAGAGCTGACTCCACTGACGCAAAACAGAAGTCTTAACAAAAATAGTTGACTGCGCTCGTGCAAGATATACATCAAATATTTCAAGACGCGAATGCCAGAGACAATATAATGACTTGATATTTTGTAATATGTGCAAGTCTATATTGTGCATTGTTTTGGTATGCAGCCTGGAAGCGATAGGTCGGACATTGGCATTGAAACAAACAGAAAAATCCGTGTTCAATTTTTCACTACAGAATGTTTTTTTTATCGTGGGACAAATCCTTGATTCTTCATATCCAAACCGAAATTACGTTGTAATCGCTCGACTCACCTGCGACAAATCCTTGTAAGTCAAAACCTTTCTTTAAGTCTTCGGTGGAGTTCAAATACCCTTGTACAATCGCGTCGAAAGTTATTTGATCGCCAACCATCATTTCTATGCTGAAGAAATGTTTCCGGTTATTAGTTTTCTACATATAATAATTTATCTCTCGTAATTCAATAATTTATTTACCTCGATATGATGCTGCCGTTCCTAAAGGCTATCACCTTAATATTGGATATGCCACTAACGTTGGATAAAATTTTCTTCAGATCATTTTCCACCTCATTTGAAAGATTTTTATAAGCTTCCGAACTTGAGTTACCTAATTCCATGCTGTATGTTTTATTGACGATGCCAATTTCAAAGTAGAGCTTTTTCTCTGTAAATGAAATCATTAATGATATTGATTTATTATCGTTTTCTACAAATAAACTAGAGTCAACTAGGCTCCTCGCCGCCCATAGAAACACAAGGTCAACTGACTCATTTCAGTAATTGGTAAAACACTATTCGAAAATAGAAGCCACTGGAAACACACGATAACGAGTCTACTGTAGAATAACAATACCGTATGGCGTATACTATAACAATTTTGGTGATACCTGTGGCTGTATAGCTAGCTACATATTCTGTGGTTGAATTTGTAAACATTTCTTCTAAATTGCTAGTAGAATTTGCAAAGCTTAATGCTGATTTTATTGGAGTTGTTGTGGTGCCAATATCGACTGCTGCTGTCTGCGGAACGATGCTTCCAAAATCGTATGTAGTTTCTGGTTTCAAACTAGGATTTGATACGACAGTACCTCTGTTAGATTCGAAACTGTGTAGCAAACTGTTCGTTGTTTGATTGGCTGTAAACTCAAATTTGCTATAAGTAGCTCGTGTTGACAAAGGTATAACAATCGCCGTGTTTGTTTGTGATACAGCAGCAGTTCTCTCTAGGTTCATTCCTACTTCTGTGTGCGTTGTCGTATGTTTACTGCTTGCGACAGATAGAGTTTCACTTAGTATAGTTGTTGTCCCCTTCTGAATATCATTTCTTATGACTTGCTCAGCAGTGGCACCGACGGTGGGGTAAGCGATTGTGTAAATATCTGTGTATGCAAAATAATTTATATATATGCTATTTTTGTGGTATATTGTAGCGCAATGTACGCCTTAGTTGTTGTTATTTCATATGCATATATGTTGGCCGATTACCAGATCCAAAATGGTAGAGAAAATACGAAGAGATTATCTTACCTGATGACAGCGTGGAGGAGCCTTCTTGTTCGTTAGCGGCAATGGTTGTCATCGTTATATCGTGGCTGGAAACAGAACTTTCTAGATTCTGGATATTCGTCACGATTGTTTCCTCTTGAGATGAGCTGGTTGATAAATTCGTCGTATATTCCTCAATTAGAACTAAAAGTCCATGTAAGAACAAATTATTACATTGGAGAGGGATTGTTGTCTCGCACAGATTGTTTACCATTATTTTTTTCGGTTCCAATGTCTTCATTAACTTACATTCATTAAAAGTTTTAATATCAAAATAACTAGGACAAATGAAATGAAACGCAATGCGCCAGATCGTTTGATTGAATTGGTAACTAGTTATTTTGCATACAGATTCCGGCACCCGTATGTAGTTTGCACCCGGTCAATTGCACCAACGGACATTTGCATTTAAGTACACTTGCACTCGGTATGCACTCACTTACACTTTCCCCGTACGTCTGAACCCATTAATTCACAGATATTTGCGCTCACGGAATATGCACCCTTAGACATTTGTACTTGTACAAATACACTACACTAGACCCTCGGTTGCCCACCGCGCTTCCGACGTTCGCGTAGCACCACGTCTCCCACCCGGGGTGGGATTCCCCCCCTAAGGGGAAGCGAGAGTGTGACTTGCACATTACACTAGCTAAGGATCCATCATAGATTAGATAAATAGAGGGTACCCCCGTAGTATGTGTACCAGGTTACGGTTTGGCCATAATTATATTTTTTCCGATTTTCCTTATTTTGGTTCTATTACGAGTTCGGGGACTGTCTATGTTAGCCAAGTGAATATACCCCCCTGCCCATAGACTTCCGTCCCTTAGACTCAACACAACTTAATGTGGAGTAGGCGAACAAAATTGGTTACCTTCATATTGGTACACATACTTCTAGAGCGCCAAATGGAGTAGTTTTTATGCATAATGAGGTTGGAATAAAAAGTATCAAAATACGCGACGGGAGGAATTCAATAAAAAAGGTTGCGAAACACTGTCTTAATGTCCGTGAGAGATTTACCAGTAGGCAAGGTAGCTTCTTAATCAAAAACCGCTTCAAAATGGTGTAAAACTGAAATTGTTAACTTTTTTATTCAGGTAATTATTGTACCAAATATTTAACCATTTTAAACGATTAAAAAAATATATACTGCCCAATAGGCGAATTTGTCTAAATTTAAGAACTATACTCCTTCAACCACAAAAACAAAATATGCTAAGTTCGATTAATTGAATAGTTTTCAGCATAATATAGCCTTTATTTTTGTAAAAATACACAAAATATTGATATATAGATGTACTAATTTATCCAAGGAACAACGAATCTAAGAATTATTATATTTTTTGCTATTTCGTATATTTTTATCACAAGCCCCTTTAATTTTAGAAAACGAAATGCTAATTTTATTTATCAATAATGTTTATTTATTAGTAATTGGGCCATGATAATCGAACGATAATCACCCAAGTATATTGGATAGTGAGTTAAATTATACGAAAGATATTCGGAAGGGTATGATGACGTCAATTTTCTTGTGACATGACCTTTTATAACAGTCTTAAATTTCGTAATTTAACCCACTATCCAACCTACTTGGGTGATTATCGTTCGTATTTGCTCTTTTAATAATATTTCGTATTTCAACCATATTTGAAATTTTATTCATGGCGTCATAATATTTTCCCCATAACTTTTTCTAGATACAAATTATGTGTTCATAATGGATTGTTTATGATGTCATTGTTAGGAGTGGCCTCACAAACGTCATAGCTTATGATCTCACCAGTGGCGTAGCAAGACTCTCGTGGGCCCCCCGCAAAAATATTTCGTGGAAATGACCCTAAAAACTCTCGGACATAAGCTAAAACAAAGTTGTTTTTTTTTATTTCGTCAAAAAGCATAACATGTCGTTATAAAAAGGCTATAGTAACCTAAAATTTGCGTCTTCGTGTTAGCAAACTCATCCACCATCTTCGTCATATCAATTTTTTCAATTTGCTTCAAAAATCAGTAGCTTACCTGTGATAATTGTCGTGTAAGAAAATTCATTCGCGCCGGCGCCATCACTTTTGGAGATTGAACACGCATCTGGTTTTCTACCGATACCACCGGTGCTAGGCTTAATTCCTCCTCAGTAACGTTCGGTATTCCCAAGTCTAATTGTTTCAATTTTGGTTTAAATATTTCGTTTATCTTGGTTATTTTAATTTTTTTCATACGTTCTATCTCTTCTGCTCTTTATTCTTCGTTTTTGTGCGCCACTAAGAGATTTTGCTTTCGACATCAATCTGACAGCCTTCGTAATTGCGCCGGTGGCCGGTGCGATCAAACCCCACGACGCCGAAAATCGACGACTCCGGCATTGCTACGTAACAAAACGATTTGAGCAAAACTAACATCGACATTATGAGATGTGCATTACATAGCTGTGCCCCCCCCCCCCCCCCCCCCGCGACCGCGGGAGTTGCGGGGGTGGATGCTACGCCACTGGATCTCACACTAATCCGGCCCTGCTTTGTATTATTTAAACGGATAAATTTAGTGCCGTTAAATCGCGCATTCTCTTAGAGTTGACTATTTGCTTCCGTTTCCCTTGTTAGCATTCTTATGCTGTTAAAACGGCAAGGTATAAGACGGCGATTACAAATGCAAGATTGGCGTCCATTGCTTAGCTGGATATCAGACAGAATGTTCTACTTTGTAATTCTGCTGGTTTTAAGGCCAGGGATGATAGCCGAGAAGACGTATAGATCAGGGGTTCGCAACTACGGGGTCGCGACCCAAATTTGGGTCGCGAAACCCTCCACTCTGGGTCACGAAACAATTTAAATTTTCCATAAATATGAGCATCGCGTCTGTGTAGCGTATTTATGTATAACAACTTTATAAATCCGGATTATAATTATGAATGTTTCCCCGAGTATACACTTCCTTATTTACTGCAGTAACATTGGCCAATCAGCATAAGTGCAAAATTGAAGTAACAATAAACGTTTCAGAAGCGCTCGGATACTTTTGCCATTCAGACAGTCTTTCGTGGTTGTGGATATTATCTCGTTTTGGCGGTTTTCGTGTGTTGTTTGTTAGTTTTTAGTTGTGTTTTGGTAAATATAAGTCCTAATCAAACTCAATAATCATTTTGCTCTGTCGGAGTTTTATTTGAAAATGCAGTAATCAAAAATTAATCTAGAAATAGCTGTGATAGACTAGGCCAAACTTTTCTATAGCCACATGTAAATGAAAGGTTGTTGAATGTATTGAATTAAAATGACAGTTTGAAACATATAAACCGGTTTATAGGCGCGAACTCGCAAAACCATTATTGAAATAAGGACCAATAATTTTGCAATGGTAGAGTATAAAGCGAAAGAATTTTGCCGGGATTGAAAATCGGGGAAACATTCATTACGTAGATGTTTGCATTGTTAATTGGTATTATCCTACTACGTAGGTAGACAATTGTATTGTTTCGTAGCAATGCGAGGTTAGCAGTAGTAGTGTGGAATTGCTTAATAAAGACAGATGATGAGATTTGTCCATTCTAGATTAAATAGTTAGGGTGCTGTTACATTTGTTATTGTAAGATATTCTTGGTTAAATTCAAAATTTAGCGGGGTTAAGAATTTTAAAGGTAGTTTTAGTCACAAATAATGTTGACAAACTGGTTACTGAAGAATACTCGAAAAAAGTCGCGAGCGGAAGATACAACGGGGAAATCAAGTATAAACAGAACACCGCATGCACCTTCAGACATCTTTGCGTCTTCAAGCAGTGGGATCAACGCCCGACAAAAGACTCATCTTCTCACCCTCATCGGATAAAAAAACATCACTCAAACCATCCTTATAAGCGGAAGTACAGCGAAGAATTTATAAAGCTTGGTTTCACGTGTATTCTTATGAATGATGAGTCACGTCCTCAATGTGTTGTTTGTTCCGGTGTTCTTGCCAACGAGAGCCTGAAATCAGTGAGATTGAAACGCCACCTCACAGCAAAGCATTCAGAATTCATTGACAAACCAATACATTTTTCCGCCGATCAGAAAAAAAATTGTTAGGCGAAAAGAAAAAAATGACAAAGTATCTCACAATCTTAGAAAAAGCTCAAAAGGCATTGTATGAAGTGGCATATTTAATCGCAAAAGATATAAAACCACACACCATTGGAGAAACACTAATCAAAACTATTGCAATTAGTCATATTATGAATGTAGACGAGGTTACTAAGGAAATGAAAAAAATACCAATGTCTGTAGATACCATTCGCCGACGTATCAGCGAAATGGGTCAAGATATTAGGTGCCAACTGATTGATAGAGTCAAAGGAGGAAAATACGCTTTGCAATTGGATGAATCCACGGATACGTCTGGTGTTTAGCGCAGTTGATTGTGTTCGCTAGGTATATAAGTTACTCATGTGCTCGGCTCTTTCTGGAACATGCACTGGTCAACCATATTCTCAGCAGTGGCGACGAGCCTACAGAATGATGGATTATCGTGGGAGCGGTGTATTAGCATTTGTACTGATAGGGCTGGGGCCATGGCGGGAAAACAAAGGTTTTTAGCAAGAGTATTACAAATTGCACCTCATATCAATTTGACGCATTGCATTCTTCATAGGAAAAATCTGGCTAGCAATACATTGGACACACCAGGGGTCCGCAAATACGGGGTCGCAAAAAAAACAATTCAAACAATTCAAATTTACCATAAATATAAGCATCGCGTCTGTGTACCGAATTTAGCTATAACAACTATATAAAACTCCAATTATAGTTATGGATTTTTCCAAGAGTTTAGACTTCCTTATTTACTGCCGTAACATTGGCCAATCAGCATAAGTGCAGAATTTGACGTAACAATAAACGTTTTAAATTTAGGTTGATATTTAATTTAAAAATAAAAGTGATGTTATTCAAGTAACGTATTTCTTACTTTTAGCCTACTGCGATTTTGTAGTTGTCAATTTTGAAAACCCGATCTCACATGAATGTAAAAATGTCTGTAAAAGCTTTTTTTTTGCAATTCCGGGGTATTCAGATAGCAGTATTGCCCAAAAGATTGCCAAAGTAGCTACCCTATAAATCGCAAAGACTCTTTTCAACTCATAATTGTTTGAAATTTCAATCAACTAAAGATGTTATAAGACATTGTCAGTCTTTTACGTCACGTTTCTGCGGACCGGTAGTGCCCTTTCCGCGGACCGGCGATGGGCCGCGGCCGGTGGTTGCCGACCACTGATTTAGTCATTCAGACAGATTTTCATGGTTGTGAATATCACCTCGGTTTTCGCGTGGTATTTGTTAGATTTTAGTTGTGTTTTGGTAAATTCGAGTCCTAAACTCGCAAAACCATTCTTGAAATAAGTACTAATAATTTTGCAATGGTAAAGTGTAAAAAGGAAGAATTCAAGAGATCAAAAGTCGGGGAAACATGCGTTACTTAGTTGTTCGCATTGTTATATCCTAGACAGCCTCAGGACTCCGTTAAAGACACTTAGGGCTTCCGCGAGCTATTCGTTTACTTGAAAACTGTCCTCGACCCACTGCCCGACCTCCCTCAGCTTTCCTATCATCGACCCACTGCCCTATCTCCCTCAACCTTTCTATCCTCGACCCACTGCGCTATCTCCCTATCCTCGACCTACTGCCCTACCTCCTCAACTTTTGCAACCTCGAATCACCGCTCCATCTCCCTCAACCTTTCTCTTCTCAACCTATGCTGCCCTATCTTCCTCAACCTACCTATCCTCGACCCACTGCCCTATCTGCCACAACTTACCTATCTTTGACCTATGGTGCTATACTATTCAGTATCTGACCTATAACGGCGCTTTATTCACGACCCGATCGCCACACTGAACTTTACTATCTTGCGACCAACTTCCATGCGTTATACTGGTCGTGTATGCCAATGGGATGATTCAATCGTACGTCGACAAAACATGATTGACGGCATTCGTATATGTAGGCTGGATTCTCAAATGGTAAACAATAACCATAATTGGCAGTAATAGTGTTACTAATTGGGCTACTTATGGTTTCTTGTTGGGAATGACAGTTTTCTAAATTTTAACAAGCCGTTTTATGCCCTTAATAATTAGCCATGTCGTGAGTCTTTTGACAGTATGATGCTGATCCGAAATAAGCAATAGTGCTCTGGTCCGTATAAGTATTTTTCTTCAACATTTTATAGTAAAGGCGATATAGTAAAGGCGAAGTCTTTTGCGACTTCATTAAGTTGCAGATAAGATAAGCTCAATTTTGGGACTATACGCTGAATTAAAGGGCAGTTGGCAACGCTAGCTACGACAAAACATTTCATGGCTTAAAAATAGTTTGGAAGGGATTACACTCACTGAGCGACTTATATTTTTGACTTTTCAGCCTTCTCAGTCACGTAAAAGAAATTTGTATATACAGCAGGATATGGCAGAACATTCGTTGAAAAAGACCAAGCGTGCAAATATTTGATTATTTCCTCATCGTTTTGCCTTGCACGGAAATGCAGGCGACATTGAATGAGTTTCTGAAACGGAACTCAGATATGTCGATATCGAATGGCCTGTTCAAATTTTAAAAACAGTGACTTCAAACCCGATGCCATCAGTAGCCTAATAAGTAGCACATTTTTAAGCCACTAATTATGGTTATTGATTACCAATTGAGATTCCAGCTTACATTTACGAATGCCGTCAATCATGTTTTGTCGACGTACGATTGAAATATCTCATTGGCAGTTACTCGACCAGTATATCACATGGAAGTTGGTCTTTGACGGTCTTGACTTTGACGGTCGAGTCGTGATTGTAGCGCCGTTAGGTTAGGTACTAAGTGGTATAGCGTCGTGGGTCGAAGATAAGTAAGTTGAGGGAGGTCGGACAGTGGGTCGAGGGTGGGAAGTTTGAGGCAGATAATGCAGTGGATCGAGGATAGAAAAGTTGAGAGAGATAGGGCAATGAGTCGAGGATTTAAAAGGTTGAAGGGGATAGGAAGGTTGTGGGAAATAGGACAGTGGGTCGAGTATAGAAAAGTTGAGGGATAGGGCGGTGGGTCGAGGATGGGGAGGTGGAGCAGTTGGCCGAGGCGAGGGAGACAGGGCAGCGGATCGAAAATAGGAAATTGGAGGGAGATAGGGCAGTGGGTCGAAGATTTGAGTTGGGATGACTGTATAACTTCACTGGCTCTAAAGTCTAAACCAGAGGTCGGCAAACTTTTGTCGTTCGCGGGCCAAAATTAAAGGTTGCAAGCAGTGTTAACTCTAAGCAAATTATGAGTGCGAAAGTGTTTCGCAGTCGAAAAAAAAAGTGCGAAAGTGCTTTTGCCGATTTTAACAAGTTAGGTGCCCTAGCCTTTCATATAACCCATTTAAAACGGCATAGATACTCGAAAAAGCGCTCCTCCGGTTAATATTATAAATTAAGGAGGAACCTTTTCGTTAACCCAGTTCCCTTTAAGCGAATTCATGTTTAATTAAAACAAGCGAATTCATCGCAACGAAATGACATCTGCTAACACCTGCCGCGGACAAAACTTTCATGCAATGTATCACGGTGTCCTTACTCGCGTAAACAGCAAAGACTTCCACACTTGTTACTCCTTCCATCTAACAGACACGAGGCAGGCTGGAAACCATATTAGTTACAGGGTGGATCGTTTGTACAAATCCCGTGCAAAATAATCCCCGCAACCCCTCCCCCCAAATATAAGTAGCAATCAACTAATTAGGGTTAGGTGCGCTGGAAATTCAACTTTTCGATTTATCCCTAAACCTAATCTGATAATTATTAATTTGTGATTTTGAACCACTTTGAAAGTCACCACCCGCTGTTTTAAAAGATAAGTTAACCTACGTTCCCTCCGAAATATTACACAGGATACTCCCCTGTTTTAGGAGATAGGTTGACCTACTTTCCTTTCAAACTTTTTTCTCCTAAATATTACACAACATCACTTTGAAAATCCTCCCGTTTCGTGAGCTAGCGTGACCTAATTTCTCATTTACATTTATATTATACTATTTCAGAGCTTACCCAAAGACAAGTAATTTTTAAATGTCGACATGCCTTGGTTTGCGTGCGAGTTAGTTTAAATCGGGCAGAAAACATCATATATTGGCAAAATGTTTAGTAATGTCATGTACTTTCAGCATTCATAAATAGCACTCTTTGGTATCCTGAACGCTGATATCCTGAAAATTAATGTTGAAAGAGAATTACGCATTCTCAGATATCGGACATCCAGTCGCGATATTCAATCGTTCATATGCACAAATCTCACATTAATAGTAATTGCTACCCAAGTTTGTAAAGTTTAGAAACCAACAAACAGAAAATAACTTATCCTAAAACACAATTAAAATTCAGTCGGCAATAAATTCGTCGCCAAGACGATGCCATACAAAACAAAAAAGATTTGGTCGCGAGATTTACGTGAGATGACTGCCGTTGTTTTTTAAGCAGAATGAAAAAAAAATTATAATTAATAAACGGGAGTTACGACGCCCTTTACACATCGTGTGTATTAAACTTCCCTGGTAAGTACTATTATTATTGTACCTATACACCTGTTGGAGTATTTCGGACAATTTCGAATTTAAAATTAATGAAAACCCGACATATAATAAAGACGCAAAAGTAAAATGAACATTTATTGAAAAAGTTATTATTTAAGAAAGACAACATGATCGTACAATTCCGCCAAAACCTCGATGTTCGCAAGTGAGATGATAAATAAATACTTTCCTGTATTCGATCAATTAACTTTAGCGTATCGTTGTTCTGCCAACAAACAGCCGGGTGCAAAATATTTCCGTCCTGTGATATGCTCACAAATATTCTCGATAATAATATCATACCCTCGCGTATGTACTTTCTATTAGCTTTTTAGGAATCCCTTCCATCCTTGGCCGGGTCATATTTCGAATATGTGAACATTTTATTCGACCATACATGGCCGGCGGGATGTTAAAATTGTAAACAAGAGAAAGGTAAAATCAATCGCGAATTTCGTTATAACGGTTCGTTTACGAATTGTTGCGCCTGTTATCGTCGAAAATGATTACATTTGTTGTATTTTGAGGCATTTAAGCAGTAATAATTACGGCATGACATCATCAAAATCGTCAAGTGAGATCTTGAAATTGCAAATTCCTTAAATAAAATTGTGAATTATTCGGTAACGAATTCAGTTTTAATGACCGTCGGGGCTTTGTTTTGTTGAAAATTATTATAAATGTGAGAGCGCCAAAAACATACAGTCCATACCGATGCGACTGCAATTTATATGGTCGCAATTGGTGTGGCGCGTTTATTAATAGTGTAAAATAAATTAAACGAATATCAATTATAACCAAGCCTGTCAGCGTGTTTATTTTCTGTGGGCCGGAATCGTGAAATACCATCTTGAGACAAATTCACTTCTATTATAAAACCTTAATTTTCAGTTATTATCGTTATACAAATAACGTGTGGCAACTTTTTAATTTATCGTCGACCAAAAAACCACCCCACACTCGTCCAAACGTGTGTACGTGTGTCGAGCTTGAACGACAGGAACAGATTCATCGACGATCTTAATTAGGGAAAATATGTATTTTATTGGGAATGCAAAATAAATGTACCAAAACGCATTTTTTTGTTATATATCTTTGTATTTTCGGAAACGGGTTGCCGTGAAAGGTAAAATTTGATCTAAATTAATCGCAAATATGTTTTATTTTAAATGTAACAAAACACATTTTGCGATATAACCTTGTAATTTCGAAAACGGGTGTCCTGAAAAGTAAATTATGATCTAAATTAATCGCAAAAATGTTTTATTTTAAATGTAACAAAACACATTTTCGCCATATAACCTTGTATTTTCGGAAACGGGTGTCGTGAAAAGTAAAATATGATCTAAATTAATCCCAAAAATGTTTTATTTTAAATGTAACAAAACACATTTTTCGAGATACAACTGTATTTTCGGATACCGGGTGTAATTTTTTACGATATAACTTTGTATTTTCGAAAACGGGGCGTCACGAAAACTATTAATCTAATGTTTTATCTATCGTCTAACTAACGTCTGGAACACATCATTTTCGGGGAGAACTCTAGCCCGCGAAACGTCATTTAATTTAAAATAGAGAATGTTTCACGCATTTTAAAACGGAAAATCACCAGTAAGTGGACAGGGATTCAACCCTCCCGATTCAGTATTCTATATCCCCGTGTCAGAACTTTCTAAAGAATGAAACAAAGAACCCGTCAAACCGCCGCGGAAGAATGGGAGTATTTTTTGCACTAATAATTAGGGCGTGACAATATTAAAATCGTCAAGAAACTGGTGAATTTGCAAATTCCATAAATAAAATTGTGAATTGCTTGGTAACATTTCAGCTATAATTATCGCCGGGGTATTGTTTTGTTGAAAACACGTTGAAACTTGAGGGAATTAGTTACAATTAGCGCCTGACCTCAATTAGGCACTCGAGCACTCGAAAAAAAAAGCACCCGAACCCGAGGGCTGTTCATTAACGTCATCTCGTCTTATGACCACGCAGAAATGCCTTTATAGCCGAATTATTCAATCACTATTTCAAATCAATATAGATATAGGCGGGAATATAGATTACCCAAAACCTAGATATCGCCGCCAAAACGATCGGTGACAAGAACAATTAGCGATTATAACGGAATTAACCAGTAAAAAGGCTTTGTTGCCGATTTTTCAATGTTTCCACCACGTTTATTCGGTACTCCTATAAATATTCGATTCAAAAAAATATTGAATTTTGCCCACCCGTCCTCGCATATCAATGAGAAATAGTTGTGTAAATATCGCAAAATTCCGGAAAATGCCACGTCCTTTCAACATTGTGATTACAATAAAATGGCACTTAATGGTATTTTGTGAATTTGTTGATTTTGCAAATCTGTGACATGCTGCTAAAAGTTTCGTCTGATTTGAAAATCGTGCAGTTTGGTCACAATTCATCCAAAGTGACTATAACACGTTACTAACACTTTTATAGTCATTTTGAATTCATCGATATCATTGATAGTCACATGACCACTCTCCTTCAAAGAAACGCCCGGGGAGCGTTTTTTGCGGGAGAAGCGGAATCGGTGCTTGTATAATAATCATATTATAAACAAGAATTTTGCCGTTAATGCAAAAGCTTTATCTCCTATGTCTGCATCTCATAGGTTAGAATTCCGGTAAATATCGTTATGATATGCAGAATTGAGTTACAAAAGTACTAGTATGTTACTCATTTGTCAACTTAATACTCGAAAATATTTGTTAACTTTGAATTTTTAATCCATTCAAAATCGGAAAAAAGTGCTATTTCTCTTCAAAATCGGAAAAAAGTGCTATTTCGCAGTCCCTAAAAAAAGTTGCGAAAGTGCTTCGCAATTTTCGCAAAAAATTGCGCTAATAGTGAACACTGGTTGCAAGTCATTGGCGGGCCGCACGTATTTTAGAAAGTTAAAAACCAAAGGAATGGCCAATGAATCACATTTCACCCAGAAATTTCAAGCAGATCAAGGCTAGAGGTAGAAAAATATCTTCGAGTTGCCGTCTCCCAAATTAAACCTCGATTTGATATGTTGTGTATTATACACAAAGCTTATAATTTGCATCAGTCATAATAAACGCTATTATTCACAATTTTGTGTGATAAGTTTCATATAATTTTGTGCAAGAAAAATGCTAGTGTCGACAATAGTCTTGAAATCGATAACTAATTACATGTTTACCAAATGCTTGGGTCGCGAGAAGTTAGAAAAAATCATTTTGGGTTGCGCTAAAAAGTAGTTTCGGACCCCTGGTTTAGATAAAGTGATTCACCAAATTAAGAGTGATAATCAGAAAGTTCAACTATGAACCACATGATTTTTTCTAAATAAATGAGAATGTTATTAAAACGACGATTGCTATTTAGATGTGAAATTACGTTATGTTTAAACGTATAAAAATAAATAATACAACAACTGACGAATATTTCAAAATCAACGAATATTATTTCGAAAGCTGGTATATTTTTTCGTTTTCACGCGCTAACATCGTGAGTTTGTGCGTGCGCGGACGTTGCCGTCAGGCAACAACAGTCTGGATAAGAGAGGAATAGTTCCGCCATGTATTACAAATGCACATTGCAAAATATTTCAACATTTCAAATAATATTGCCGATTATCGAGGTCAAATAATCGTACAATTCTCGATTATCGAGATCAAACAATCGTACAATTGCCGATTATCGAAAAGTTACAATTTTCGCAATTTATAGCATTAGTTACTTGTCTTCGGTAGATCAAGTAGAATTGTTATTTGTGTTTTGTTTTGTTAGTTCAGCTAAGAAATATATTCATTCCTTTTTAATTTACAAAAAACGCAAAAAATGCTTATATATACAAAAATTCAAAAAAGTTTCGCGTGAAAAGAAATAAAGCAGTACGAGTTAGACAAAACTTCTACGTGCTCTTGTTTAGTAGGCTACCACATATTGCAAGACTTACAGCGATTTGTGCCTTTATTATTAGACCAGTATGGCGTAACGGTCGAAATGCCACTCAGCCGCTGATAATATATACTAAAACCTGATATTTACGTAAAATAAATGTCGAATCTAAATTATGCCGACCAATAAATTCTAGAACTATTGTCTATTTTAGCGATACCTGCTGTTGTAGAACGATCTTCATGTGTTGTCGTTGCCTGTGGAAATATTACGTTTAGCTCATGAGTAATATTTGATTTCGCAGTACTTGTACCTAACATTTTAGGCATGTGAGTAATTTCAGCGTTGTTGGATGCGGTGACTTCAATCTCAGTAGAAATTGTTTTTGTCGCCATCGTAGTTGTCATGACCGTTTCTGTCCCATTCTTTATGACAGAATCGGATACAGTTTCTTCCTCAGCAACGACCCAATTTTTCGTCGTGTTCTGTCCAACATTGTTCGCAAAGGTTGAAACCATATCCGCTGATACGTCGGTTGTAGTTGTTCGAGGAACATGCGTTTGATTATTTTGACTTGCAATGATTGCAGTAGTTTCTAAATACATAATACAAGTTTATATACTCATACCTCTTGCTGTTCAGAAGTTAATAAAAGTTAATCCAACGTACAATCCAACATTACCTGACAAAGCATGCTCTGAGATGAGTGTTGTTAATAACAATATTATCTCTAGTACTTCCCCCCATCTCCTCAAATTGAACATAATGAAGTTTTAGCTGCAGAATTCTTTAAAATGTTGCAGACTGAAAAAGAGTGTTGAGGATGGAGTGTTTCAAGAAGTTTCAGTAAATATCTCGGTAGAAGATCGAACTAGAATGCGAGACGTTGTTGATAGAATCACTTCTTAGTCTTCATATTGAATTGGAAAAAATTGAATCCTTTCCATTGATTATAATTATTATTACGCAATAATATTGTTCAATGGTGTGGACAAAGGATGTGGGTTGTCGAGCGTCTCGAAACATTTCAAGCATTCCTTGATCAGAAATCATGG
This sequence comes from Styela clava, assembly GCF_964204865.1. Taxonomy (NCBI): domain Eukaryota; kingdom Metazoa; phylum Chordata; class Ascidiacea; order Stolidobranchia; family Styelidae; genus Styela; species Styela clava. Next base: position 128,659 of record NC_135257.1, read on the forward strand.
CGAATGAAATTACATTAACGTTACCTTTTGCACATATCAGTCCTCAGTCAGAAAGGAGTGAATCGAGTGGTTGGATGATTCGTAAATTATTTTGCGCCGCCTAATATTTTTATTTTCTTAATTAAACAGATCTATAATAATTGATCGAGAATTATGATTTTTTGTATTTTATAGACAATGGGTGATACTCCAGCTTAGAGTTACATACCAAAACTTTTTAGCAATTTGAAGATAGTCGATACAAAAACAACTGTACTAAAAATCTTAAAATAGCTGGTCATCCCTCGTTGGATCAATGCGACCGGTCAAACACCGATCATATGTTATCACAAATTTTTTTTTTATCTGATACATCCTATCATTTGAACTTTTGGCTAGACAGCGTTATAATGACTATACTTGTTCCCACCTTGCTTCAACTATTTGTCTACAAGACCTTCCTGCAGACATGCAACGATTTTCCGACTATTGGGATGGGCGTTATAATCATTCTCTTGAGGATGTGTGACGTCACTAACAGTAAGCAGGTATGATGATTCTGTTTGTTATCGTTTGCGTTAACGTAACATCATCATTTGTCGTTTACACATCACTCTACGTGGGATGCGAAACATAGATTCCACACAACTTTGCTGTAAAATACTAAATAAATAACACTAATAGTGTAAATCATATTTGATAACGCATGTCACTTCACTTCACCCACCCCTTTGAAAGTCGTTTTACTTTAATCGTCGTACAGAACTTCACTGCCTCAAAGTGTTAAACGGCGAAAATTAGGTTTTCTTCAAAAAAAAAAATAAACTTTTAAAAGCGTATTAAATTCGATGTTTAAATGACAACCAGAGAGTCAATACCGGAACTTACTTTCGAAACGCATAAATTTACATTTGGACCATACGTGGAACAGATGATCAAATCGTCAAGTGGGCATTCATTTAACATTTGTGCAAGCAAATTGCGTGTTATGACAACGCATTGCGCGAGTTTACTTTTAAAACAAAATCACATCCGTTTAACGATGATGATTTCATAAAAATTCCTCACAGATGCATTTTAAGAGCATGATCAAATCGAATCGACAATGAAAAGTGGCACATCAATCATAAAAGGCATAGTCGAATATATTTGAATCTATTCTAAATCATAGGGATTGCTATCAGAATTACTGTCGTTATCTATACAGTATTTAAAAATGAGGTTAATGCATGCATTAGGTGGATTTGGCGTCGCGTATGTTATTCAATGGGTAAATACGTAAATTGCACTGATTGCATCAAAAAAAAGAAAAGTGGGTATAAACTGTCTGTTGCAATCTTATATCTAACATTAGATTTTCAAAATACTACATATTCAATCTTTAATCACATAGAAAAATATTGTTATGAGGGGGGTCAGTGATAATATAATATGTTGATATTGTCTGTTTTTTAACTTCACGATTGTACGTGTCATCCTTGCGCAGGGGCCATGCTAATCTTCTCTTTATCGCTCCAATGTTTTCATATGTACACTCGTTAGCTTCATAATAGATTGTCACAATATATTGCCGAAAAAATCCCAACCTATATCTTCTATCAAGTTATCCCATTTGAAGTTAATTGACCTTCATTATTCGGCCACCGCGCAGTTGCATTGTGCAATATGTAAATAAATTGAAATCCCGTTAATGTTTCGGATTTCAATACGTCGTATTATTAGTGAATTACCGGATTCCGAAAAGAATATTTCGTATTTTACAGTAGGCTGAGTTGGGGAATTTTGTCTGAGATCACATATATGGACTCTCAATAAGCATTGTCCAGGCCTGAGTGGAGTGAAAGCTAATCTTCATTTGTTTTTTAAACTATCTAATACTAAGATATTATTGTATAATCATATTCCCTAATTTTGATGGGTATTTGTAAAAGCATTCAGCAATTAGCTTCCAAAATTGCTGATGACCTTTTCCGGATTTACGGAAAGATGATTAGAACACAGTACCTGGTTTAACATAATGGAATGTTTAGAATTATTCTGTAGAAATACGATTTGAACCTAGCCTCATTTTTCCATACCCGATAAGACTCGGGGAATTGGTAGTTTTAACCTCTCAAAAAAACTGTTTCTATGCTAATCTACCTTTATATATGTCGTCCACGTTTGTCCGCTAACTTTTCATTTGGCTATATATAATGCAATTAGTCGTTGCTGCAAACAAATCAAATAGGGAAGTAAGTTCAGAACCGGAAATATTAAGGTTCGGTTATGTCAGGCTACACACGTTATATGAGAGAAGCGTTTGTGATTATATTTTTTTGTAGAGTCAGGCATAATCCGACGGGTCATACAATTCAAACAAAGAATCGACCTTCAGATGCACTACTTACAGAACCGGATTTGCCGGTATGCAAGGCTGAAAGCTCATGAAGTTTCGACATTCAATTTTACATCCGTTCATTAATTAATATAAACAGTTTAAAGGTGAATTTTTTTATGAGTTGTTTATGACAACTCTATGCAAAAGGGCCTCGTCGACAAAATAGTCTAGGTCCGATAGTAGGGCAGGGGTGTACAACCTCTTCTATGGCCGGCCGCAATTCGTTTCTGTATAATAACTACTTAATGCCGCCAGTAATGTCGAGATTTTCATGAGTTGGGTATGTCCAATTAATAAAGATTGGTTTTCATGGGTATATCTCATAGTCTTGCGCCTAACACTTATCAAATGCCTTTTGTTTTTAAAATTTACAAAAATGTTGAAATCCGCAGGCTGTTGCTGCGCATTGCGCTTAGAACTGGAAGTACACACAAGTAAAGATTGATTGACCGACTGCTCGACATTGAGGTGTTGGGCTCTTTGCGAGAGCCATGCACAAATTCTTGCAGGTTAATATATATGATGTCGAGAAGTACGCTTACCATACGTCCCGTTTTACGCGGGACAGTCCCACATTTCAACGTCTTGTCCCGACCGATCAGCCAAAAGACCCGCTTTGGCGTTAAGCCAGTCAGCATAATTCACGAACAATGTCAATTAGCTTTTTCTCGTTACTGTTGTTGCTGTGTAGCGTACCTGTAGCCAACTTACTGAATGTGAATGCGTGGTTTTGTTTGTTTCGTTGTTTTTCGCTAACAATAATTGCTATAATTTATTACGTGTAAGCCCCGTACGCCAAAAGTGTGCTCAGTGCTAACGTAAATTTATTTCTAATTTTCGAACTGGAACCGATATTTAGACCAGTGGTTCTCAACCGCCGGTCCGCGGACCGGTGCCGGTCCGCGGCAACCTTGCTGCCGTCCGCCAAATATATTCCAATATTAATATATCATAAGCAAATTGCAAAATACAGAGTATTGACGGCATGTCCGTTAATTTTGGGATTTTTTAAATTCTTATTGAGACGTAGTACCGTTATTCGTCTAACTGTTAGACCAGGGGTGTGCAAGATTTTCGGACCGGGGGCCAACAATTTTGCTCATCTCGACTGGCGGGCCATGGAAGTATGAAGAAAAATTTAAATATTATGGACAATAGTTAAAGTGTTACAAAAGCAAAATTGGAAAACGATAAGCCCCATGCAAAAACTAAATTTCATCGCAATCCCAACAAATTCCTTGAGCTATTGTTTTTTTTCCTGAAAAATAACACTAGGGCTTGTTTTCGGGGGATGTCTTATATTTTTATTTATCTAAAACAAAATTCAAAAGTAGAGAATTACGAAAATTTATATGAAAACCGATATCCATTCACTTATAAACACCACATTTTATTCAAAACAACTGCGAAACATAGATTATCAATAATTGGAGGCAAACGAACAACAAAGTATTGTTCAGTTCATTCAAAAGAGACCCAGCGATGAAAACCAAGTTAGTGGTGTTTACAGGAAGAGACTGCTACTTCAACTTTACAACATACCCCGTAACGACCTTGCATGTTGCAGCAAAGTTGATATGGATCACGCGGAAACAAGCAAAAAACGAAAGGGATATTTTATTCGGCACTATGATAAGTATTTGAAGCTAGGTTTCACTATTGCTCCCAGCAGCGAAAAAGTACCGCTTCCTATGTGCTTAGTCTGCGCCAAAATTATTTCAAGCGACACAATGGAACCCGCAAAGCTAACGGAATTGCGTGGAAGGCAACGCTCTACTTTGCCTTGCAGAAACTTCATTAGAACCACGTTCAACACGTATAATATCAAAAAGACAGCAGTAAATTTCTCATTGAATTGGATTGCCTTCTTTTGCACCGCCTATTTTTGTCGTAATTGCATTCGTTTGATTATGTTTTGTGTTCATGACATTTTTGGTTAATTTTGAAGATCCGCCGGTCCGCGAAATTTATTTTGAAATTTTACCGGTTCGCGAACTGAAAAAGGTTGAGAACCACTGATTTAGGCAGACAGCGCATAAACTCTCGACGACAATATGGTCAATGAGGACAGCCGGGATGGTTAAATGTACTCCCCTAATGCAAAATCGGTAAATTTGAAGTTGAAAAAATTACAGCTATTGTCTTTGGAAGCGTCCCACTTTGAAGTCCAAAAATATGGTAACCCTATCGAAAAGTCATGCGTTTGATTCACCACGCACGATTGCCTTGTTCAAGTACATTGACAATATTCTCTACTGCTTAAACGGCATGGAGTAATGCTTACAACCTTTAATGTTTATGATATCAGTATTTTTTTTTCCAATAGCAAATAAAGACACAACTAGACTACAGCTTTGATTTTCCGTATCAACTATGTCTCAACACCCTCACTCCCTTATCAGAATAATACCTTTCTGGGACTTTGAGATCTATATACAAGATGGTGATATTACAAAGATTAGATTCATAGAAATAGGCACGAAGGTTAACGGCGCCACAAGTAATTACCTAAATTCTATATGATTATTTGCTTATGGGGTTATTGCCTTGTGCTTATTCTGCAGCTACAACACACACTAGAACGGCCGAAAATTTCATCTTCGGCGCCGCAGGTTGAGCACCCCTGCCCTAAAGCCATTTGCCTGAAGGGACACTTTTAGATCTTGATTCTTTGTGGAACCCCAAACAAACCCCAACTCGGACTTGAGTTGTGAAAGACGTAACAAATTCAACTTTGTGACTACCGAGAACAATGGTACGCTGAAATAACAATGAGGACCTACCTACTTGGACGGTATATGTGCCTTTCATATAAAATTTGAATGAAAACTTGTTGAGCAAGAAAGGTTTTGTCTTAGAAAATTTTTTTGTCCTTATTTACAAGAAACGACCTTATTTTGGCATGTGGCCTTATTTTGTTTCATTTTAGGGGTAGGATTTGACCAATAGCGCTTGACATTACGAAAACGAGTCAATGTTCGCGATCATTTTTGAAAATGACGTCCAAGCGGCTGATTAAAATTCAATTGTTACGTTTTACAGATAGAAATTAAAAATATCTCAACTCAAATTCAAGCATACCGGAAAAAGATCAGGCCAGCACTTCAAAATGGAGCCATTTGACACAAACTGGGACTTGCGATTTCCAAACTAGAAGATAAACTTGCTAAGGCGAGAACAAAAAAGATGAGAGACAAAACAAATCTAAATTTAGGACAACAATAAACAGCAACCCTGAAAAAATCGCCGTTACACCAGAGGCAAAAAGCGAAAGATAAAAAACACAGAACAGGCGCATTCAACTGACTAGAACCTCTCAAATATTACATTGAGTGAAGCCCATACCGAACTCTTGCAGAAAGGATTAGGATTCAGTGTAACCCCTCCAAACGCAGATAAATTCCAATTAGCGTCGGACATAGACACAACAATCAGAAACTACCGACTTAAAGAATATTTCCAGGATTTCGACGTTAGCCAAAATGAAAACCATGCCAATGAAATTAAATTATCGTGCTTTTTGACCAATATCATAGGTCTTCTTGCTTTCCAAGTGTTTATTCCGAGAATATTGCGTGTTTTTGACGAGATCTCATTTGTAAATTTTCTGTTTTCTCCTAAGTTTTTTTTAATTATTCAGGTTTTTTAAGCGAAGTATGAAGAAAACAGCGATCAAAGGGTGGCATAACATGGCAAGAATTATTTTTAATGGCGTTCGGGTTCGACTCTTCAAACACTACAAAGAGGTCGATACATTCTAAGGACCTCCTAAAAGTAGCCATATATCGGATTGAATGATAGAGAAAAACTGCTTTCTATGTTTTTTGTTCTATTGATTGACTTATACTGCACGACAGGTAGATGATCCGAGATGGCATGGTTGGAATAGCACTAACATGTTTCCAATGTTTCCGTATATGTTTGTCCGTATTTGATCACCCATTATATTTAAGATCACCCATTAATATACTATATTTTGATAATAAGAACAAAAATGAGTCATAACTGTTACATATTATGTTGCGACCGTAAACTTATTGGAAATTATTACACAGATTAACTTAAAACATGTAACTATCTCGAAGTAATTCACAGATAAAATACAAGGATAGCAGAATAAAAAAACGAGAAAATTTTATAGGAAAGACAAATTTGGCGGAGTGTTAAACTGAAAACAAGGACGACAAACAATAAACACAAATATATTTACAGCAAATGCAATTTTGAAGAAAGACTCATATTGTACACCAAATACAATAATAATATTTAACATACTCTAATGAAGGTTACGGAGAAGACACACATACCACACACAATATATTGTTATATATATATATATATTGTAGACATTATATACATATATGTATATAATGTCTACAATAATAAAAATATGGTACGACGGGAAGAATACCGTCAATTTATATAATAATAAAAAACAGTAAACGTAGGTTGACGCAATGAACAACCTAATTACCTTTGGCCGATGCTGCCAGCAACGTTTTTACTGATCTTTGAGGGGACGTTCGCTTCGTTGGCGCGTTTCAGGGTCCGTCAGTTCAAGGCGGTTGCTATTTGTACCTGCTTTGGAGTGGAGATGTATCAGAATCGGCCAAATTTCCGGTATCGGTAGTGTAACGGTATCGGTTAAATGTAGACCGATATATTTAGAATTTTAATATGATTCAGAATGTTTTAAAAAAATAAGTTAGAATACTAAAATTTTGTTTTCTGTGATAGATCGTAAACTACGATAGGGTTGCCATACGTCAAATTTTTCCCTGACATGTCCGGGATTTTAGTGGTCAATTTTGCGTCAGGGAGAAATGTTAAAAAGTGCTTAAATATCAGGGATTTTTGAATACAGTGAATTCCTGCTACAGATCCCTGAGTTTTCAGATATATATTGCGCATCCACGAAATTCTATTTTTTCAGAGATATGTCACACGCAAGCATTTTTGGTCAACGCGGATTGCGTCGCATTCATATAATTGTGATGTCACATATGACCTGAATTGCCGGCATTTTGTATTCGTTATTTTGGTGGCACTATACCTGTACTTTATGCCGTGCTATGAGTTTAGTGCTAATGATAAAGCTGCAATTTTTCTCGTTTCGTTCTGTATTTATTCTATTCTCTCGCGGAAGGGACGACAGCTTGTGCTATTGATACGTCGTGAATATAGACCATAATACTGTACAATATAAGTGTTTTGGTTGCAAAATTGGTCAACCTGGCCTATTAAAATTTTGCCTTTCCAGATATGGTAACCCTAAACTACGAGCCATGAACGTCCCATCTCCGCGAGTAGAAACGGGAATAAGATTCTGGCCTGATTTTAACTATTTATCAACTAATCTAGCTCAACTATTTTCGCTGCCAAATATTTATATTGACATTTTTAGTGCTAGCTGGAATTTTGAAGAAATATATTAACCGAATATTAGTGGATTTCCCAACATGTAAAATACAAAATAAGTCGTTATATTGCCCCAAAATCCTGCGGACGTAACTCAATGTATCAGTCGGATCGGATAAGTATCCATTCAATAATTTTATCACCCAAGCCCGATGAGTTTTCTAATTGAACACCGAGATTCCTAGCGTCAGTACACAATGCATCTGAACCAATTAACGCATCTGGATCTCAAACATCAGTTTCTTATTATTTGATATATATATATATATCTTTTTTAATCTGAAATGAAGTGCAATATGAATAAAGTTAAGACTATAGTTTTTCAGCTCGTCTGTCCTGCACACTTGAAGTTATATTTACATAGTATAGGAATATCAACTTTTTTGGAATATCGGTATCGGCGTTTTTAGTTGGTATTGGCGACAAAAGTGGTATCGGTACATCTCTACTTTGAAGAGCTCTTCGTGTGTGAATGTTTCTTAAGCAGTCTTTTTAATATTGTAAATTGAATACAGACTAATTTATGTATCTTCACTGCTAAATATTAGAACTGTTTTGTTGCACAGTGTTCTACTACCAACTGGAGTAACTCGTCCAGGGTTACTATGTTTCCCTGAACAGGGAAGTCACAGCATATCTTGTTACCAAAGCTTCTTTAAAAAAATGTGATAGACTGGATGCGTTATTGGGCCAATAACCGTGTTCCTGCTGGTCAGAGGAGTAGCCAGTAGGGTATCGTAGTTTACGATCTAACCAAAAAAAAATTTCAATTACAGTATTCTAACTTATTTTGGGTCTCCCGAAGTATGCGAACCAAGATGGCGGACATCGGAATGTAATATGTGTACTAGGTTAGGGTTAGGCCATAATTTTAGGTATAAATACTACGGGAGGCTCTTGTATGGTGGCCCATCGTTGTCACGCGTAAAATTGAAAATGAAAAATAAAATAAAAAACCGAAAATAAAAAAATTGTTGTAAAAAAACATAAAAATATTTAAAATAAAAATAAATGTTGGAAAAAAAAATTAAAAAAAAAAATTGAATAAAAAGAAAATAAAAAGGTTGACAACGATGGTCCGCCTCGTGGCCCATCGTTGTCACTCGTTTTTATTTTTAGAAAATTTGCTTCTGCTTGAGACCAACGTTGTCAGGCATAATCCTACGCGCACAAATGTGTTCCCTGGATTTCAAACTCACTACTGATTTTCTTGAGCAATATTCAATATGAAAATGTTCTATAAATTCTCCATGCTACAAGTTCAACAAGAAGTAATATATTTATAATAATGATAAGAGAATATAGAATTGAATACGAAAATTTGTTTTTACGTGTATAAGGTAATTTAATTGGAGAATGCTGCTTAACTACTCAGTTGTCTGGACACTCGCGATGCCGGTACCGTACCGTCTTACCAAATACCGGTAGTCGGTTATAGTCGCTTTGCGTCTGACCGAACCGGTAGCCATACAATCACTCATGAAAGAATGGGAGATACGGATAGTCTCGTAGAATATAGACTACTGAAACACTCTCTGCGCCTGCCCCATACCGTACAGCCGTAACGTACTGATCCAGACAAATGATAAATCGCCCGTGCTCAACCATTTATTTCAATCCATACCTCGATCCTAGTAGAATATAAATACAATTGATTCTGTCATTAAACTTCTGAAACAAACACATAAAATCATCAACAGATACATGTCACCAAGTCCTAAGTGGATATTGCTGAATTGATCTTGATTTTACCATTTTCCATGTAATGCCTTTCGGTAAAACTGTTATCTATCGTAAATACAGCACATTTGACTATGTTGTAGTGTAACTTTTTTGGCCTCACTTTTTGATATTTGTAGTTAGATCTCATGGGGCTCTGTCAAACAAAGTTACATACAAAATATTGGTCGTGAGTTGCAAAACCTGATCATGTTGTTGGAATAACCATTTTATTTACCCGTATTCTACCACCTGTATATCATTCATTGTCGAGAATATTAATAAAATCTAAAACGTGAAACGTTTTCGTGAATTTTTTGTTGTAGCTGAATTCGAGGGACAGCATGACAACAGGCAAGAGGAGCACGGTCGCCTCTTTTAGTTTATGGCAGGGTGCATCAAGTTGGCGCACAACCTGACCATAGTATGTGTACCAGGTTAGAGTTCAGGTTGTGCGCCAATATGGTGCACAGATTTAACGAAAAAAACGAATACGAATATCTAGCCGTAAAAAAAATTGCTCAAGGCTACAAACTCCACACCCATGTAGAAATGATGGGCAATGACCCCAAGATGAATGATCACAAATAAAAAAAACTTATGTCTGAAAACAATGATGGCCCCAAAAAGGCCCATTATCTGCCGGACTATAACTAAACCAACGTAACACATGTTGTACATTACAAACCACACGGAAGTTAAAATACGTTGAAATAAAAACAAAACTAACAAAGAGCTAGCTAGAGAGCACATATGGATGAAACTGCTGGAGCACAGTTGAGAAATTACTGTTCAATTTTTTTGAGTAAGCATCAATGTGCACACTGCTGATACCCGTCCTTGTCAACAGATAAAGAGACATTTGGTTGTAGCGGTACATCATTAAGTAAAATCATATCTCTGCAATTTTACTTTATGCCTATCCTCTTTTCTTCATACCAGTTACAAAGTTGTCAAATCGCGAAAAATAAAGTGATATGAAATTTATCTCTGGCATTCAAATATAAGTCTGCTGCATCTCCATCAGTGAGTACATTATTTCCGAAACGTTTACGAATTGTAACTGCCTTGCAATCCACATCTGGTTTATTTTGTAGCTGCTTCACATCGTTCAAATTCATCTCGTGAAATTTCACATAATAATACATACAGATCTGCACATGTTTGTTTTGAATTATTCTGTGAAAATTCATTCCAAAACGATAACATGAAAACGAATTCTAGCTATTGCATATTATTGTTTGCATCTCTTCTAGCATCTTCGTTTCGTGGCTGGTCTTTCCCTATATATTCCAGTGCTTCTATAATTATAAGAAAAAATTGCCCACTAACTGGTATCAATGAGAGATTTCTTGAAGGAAGAACCGCCTAGTCAGACGAATCCCCCAAAATCAGGCCGAAAATTATGGTATAGAAAAGCGACTTATTCGCGGAAAATAAGGTACAGTATCTATCTACCGGACATGGCGTAACAGTTTTTAGATATATATATTATTCATGACCCCACCTGATTACGTCATCAAAAATGACGTCATTGGAACGTCACAATCACGAAAACGAGAATATCGGTCAGAGACCGAAGACTTATCGATCGAAAGTTAGGGGATCCCCAAAACAGCGCTCTTACTTCATAGTGACACCTTGTGTCCAATTACTAATTAATTAATAAATTAGTACGACATAATTCATCCAAAATCAATAGGCTTCTGGTCCGACATATGATGAATGCACATAAAAAATCGGGAGCAGATTCAATTTCGCTTTCGTGAGATATCGCATGCATCTAACAGACAAATACCTATCAACATACTTACCGATTAAAATCGATAAGTAATAAAGCTTGGCAAAGTATAGCGACGGTCTCCCGTAATGGCGCCTGCAGATATGTTAACAAACTCAATACGTCAGCGACCTTTCTGGTATCGGGATCGTTACGCAGAGCTCTAAATAAACACGGAACACAAGCGACTGGACTCACCGATTGTCACCAAGGAACGCTTACGATATCCCATTACAGCGTTTTGAGCAAAGTGACTATAGTCACTTTGGTTTTGAGCAACTTCGTGATTTCTTGGTTGGACATATGATTAAGCCGTTTTATCGGAGAGTACTGTACTGATACCGTTTGACCGTACACCATGTGGAAGAATGTGTCTGTGAATCTGTCAGATGTTGTTGAAGTTCGTGGATCAGCTCTCACTGAAAAGGAGATCTGGATTTTACTACATGAAATAGGAAAACAACTCAAAAATTGTAAGTAGTCGAAAGGTGATTGCAGGGGTTTGATATAGGACTGTGCTCTACACAGCTACAGCATCATCCCTTCATCAGTATCAGGCGCGGCGGTGTGGCTCAACGGGCTAAGCGTTAGCAATACGCTCGCCACCGCACCTCTAATTACTCTGCGTGGGTTCGCAGGTTCGAATCCCGTGCAGGGATGGTTATGTGCGAGAGGATTGCTGGACTCCTCGCCGTCATTGGATGGTTCACGTAACCGCTGGTCGGTTACGGCTTCCTCCACCACCAAGTCCATGCTTCCGAAAACAAACAATATAACTAATCCCATACCCGACTTGGAATGGTAACCAGACGAGAGGCCGTGGTTCGCCATATGGATAAGCCGTCTTATCGGCTTTCCTCTCCCCCTGGGATAAATATGTAAATCCTATCCTATCAGTACGGCACACTTTCCTGACTTTACAGATCGAGCGACAGTGTCTCGTTTCAGAGAAACCCATTTTACCGATGAACAGACACCCCTCCTTTCCGGGATGTCTGGACACTCTTGTCACTCAATTTTATTTAAATTTGGAACCAACTATTCATACTAAAACAGTAAAAGTAGACTAATGTATCGATGCGGCATCAGATGAATTAAATTATACAAGAATAATTTAATCCAATGCCCCCTCAGAGCCTCAAGGCATTTATAAGCCCCACATGATAAACTTGCGTAATTTATACAAGAATAATTTAATCCAATGCCCCCTCAGAGCCTCAAGGCATTTATAAGCCCCACATGATAAACTTGCGTAATATATTCAAGTATAATTTAATCCAGCAATCTCAAAGTACATAATTTTTGGGTAGAATACCGATATTCATGAATTTTGATGTAAATTTCTTGTTTGGCCCATGTTTGGCAAAATATTTTTACCTGTTTCCGACATACAATTTTTTCAAAACTTCGTTCGAGATGACTTCAAAATATGTTCTTTTAGGATATTTTATTCAAAAGTGGGGCAGGATATTGTAAAGCACAAATTTTTTGGGTAGAATACCGATATTCATGAATTAGAGTGTAAATTTCATGATTGAACCATGTTTGACAAGTTAAATTTGTCCGAGATGATTTCACAATATGTTCTTTCTAAATATTTTATTTGAAATTGGGAGCAGTTATTGGGAAGTTTCTACTAGAATACCGAATGCGCTAAACTTTACTTTTTGCTTAAATCTGGCAACTGCCCTCCTCACATCATTCATATTTCGCGTCGCGCGTTTCATACGCAATGTTAAATCGTTTTTTGGCAACCCTACTTTACCGTTCCGAAAACGAGAGAGATGTCTGCTAGCAGGGTTTCCCAAACTGGGGTCGAGGTCCGTGACATCTGCACAGGGGGTCCGCAACGATAGGAAAAAAGTCTGATCAATATTTAATGATTGATTTCAATTTAAGAGAAATTGCATATTTTTGGTTGAGCGTTGCGGACGAATATCCATTGCTGTCAGAAATGGCAATTAAAATCCTTTTGCAACGATAGGTTTGCTTGTCACAAATTGATCCGAGTATCGAAAAATTGCGCAGTGAAAAGCAACCTAGTTCATCACATTAATGTCGCTTGCGTTGTGTTGTACATGAAACATTATCTTTACTCGTTGGTTAGGCACTGAAATTGATTGTGTGGGGGTCCGTCAAAATTAGGATTCTAAAATAGGGGTCCGCGGCCCAAAAAGTTTGGGAAACTTTGTGCTAGGGTAACTTTGGATATGAAAGTTGCAGTTCTGAAAAAAAACCAAGATGCTGTGTTCAATTGTTATAATTACACATATGAACAGACTGATGGACATAAAATGTTTTGTTTATTAACTATCGATATTAGTTTAACTATTGAGAAAAAAACTTTGATTTTATGCTTTGTTTTGACAAAATTGCGACAATTTAAACGATGTCATGGATTCACAAAAATTTATTAAATAATCAGTTCGACACCTATAAATCAAAACATAATTTGTATAATTTTGTAACCATGTGATCTTCTTCAAAAATAATTATTATATTTACCGACTGGTCCGACCTTTGTATTTACGAATCATTGTTTTAATAAGCATCATCTGGACTATCAACGTTGAACTAAATAAAAATAGTTCGGAAATACATATGTGTAATCGCATAGGGCAGTATAGATCGGTGAAAAATGAGAATCAAATTAGCAAAATAATTTAAAGAATAATTCAATCCAAAGCCGCATCGAGGCATTCATATGTCATGATTAAATTGTCTAATTTATACAAGAATAATTTGATCTATGCATTCATTTTACTATTGATTGTTGGTGTCCAAATTGTTATAATACACGTATGGACAGACTGACGGACATAAAAAGTTTCGTTTCACTATCGATATTATGGTAATTTAACTATTAAAAAAACCTTCAATTTTGAAGTTTGTTATAACTTCGTTGTACGACAATTTATTCGATGTTATGCCAACATTGATTAATAAAATTTTCAAAAAATTCATTTCCACTCCTACAAATTGATGTACATTTTAACATACAACTGGTCAAAATTCTTCAAATAACTTTGCGTTCAATTGCAGAGACCTCTGCTTTGTCCCGGCAAAATGCATGATCTTGTAAATTTTTGATCCCTTCCAAAAGTGATTACTGTATTGTCTTGACTTCTATATGTACTCACCATTATTTTAATAGCCACCGGCACTTTCGACATGAACTGAATAATAATGGCTCAGGAAAACCTGTATATTCTCGCATATAAGCTGAGTTTAAAACCCAAAAAAACAGTTGGCAAACTAAGGGGCCGGCTTATACTCGCATAACTCAGATCGCAACAAAAAATCGGCTCATTTGCGCCGAGATGATATTATGCTGACTTGTCGGTAATTCCAACAGCTACAATCCTACAAACCATGCTAACTTCTCACGATAAAGAGCGTGATTTTCTGATCATACACGTGATCGCTTGTATTTGATTTTATCTTTTACATAAGAGCAACAGCGTCGATTTACAACATCAAAATGTTTTCAAATTCAGTAAATAAAATTGTGAATTATTCAGTAACGATTTTAGCTACCTCATAATAACCTTCGGGGCAGTGTTAACTCTAAGGAAATTAAGAGTGCAAAAGTGCTTCGCAGTTGAAAAAAAAGTGCGAAAGTGCTTTTACCGATTTTAACAAATTAGGTGCCCTAGCTTTTGTTTAACTCATTTGAAACAGCATAGATACTCGAAAAAACGCTCCTTCCGAATTAAAAAGAGGAGTCTTTCCGTTAGCGGAATGTTTCGTTTAAATCCTTGTATAAAACAAGGGAATTCATCCGTACGCAAAGGACACCTGCTAAGCACACCTGTCGCGAACAAAACTTTCGTGCTACCAACCACCCGTGTCAGTTGCAAAGCGTACTTCTTCGCGTGAACAGCAAAGCCTTGCACATTTGTGTTACTCCAGTAGTTTATTTCTCACCATACTTAAAATAGGCACAAACATGCAAATTACAATAAATTAAATATTAAATAGGCCATATTTCAGGGTGAAGGAGACGCGAGAATCCAATACTGGTTATCGAGCAGCGGCACCTTCCATCTAACAGACAATGATTGTTACATGCAGGAATTGATATCAGTTACTCTCAGCCATAGCTAGGGAGAGGGGTCATTTGTACAAACACGTGCAAAATAACATCCGTCACTGATATCACTTTAGTATAACACGCTTCCTCGTTCGAAAGAATATGCATTGAATTAGTCCCTCCTCTCCCCATTTAGGAGATGATCACTTCGTTATCAGTGCCAACTAACAGAAAATAACTTATCATAAAACGCAATTAAAATTCAGTTGGTAATAAATTGCGCTAAGGTGATGCCATACAGAACAAAAAGATTTGGTCGTGAGAGTTATGTTAGATGACTGTAAAACGAGGTTGTCTTTTAAGCAGAAGGTAAAACAATCAAATTTAATAGCAAAACAAATTGGTGGTTACGACGCCGTAACACATCAAGTTCATTAGACTTCCCCTTGGGTAAGTTGGTTACTCGATTACACTATACTATTATTATTATACTTACGCATCGTTTGAGTATTCTGGACAATTTCGAATTTGAAATAAATGAAATATCAACATTCATAATCAATTCACAAAAGTAAAATAAGCATTCATTGAGAAAGTTATTATTTAAGAAGGACAACATGATCGAACAATTCTGTCAAAACACTGATGTTTGCCAGTGAGATGATAAATAAATACTTGTCGTGTATTCGATCAATCAACTTTGGTGAATCGTTGTTCTGCAAACAGCGGGGTGCAAAATATTTCCGTCCAGTGATATGCTCACAAGTATTCGCGGCATTTAATATCATAACCTCGCATGTAGGACTGGGCAAAATATTCAAAATATTCGTATTGTTTCAATTCCCTACTTTGTCAAAAAAGGAACAAACAAAGCTCCCTAATTTTAGAAGCGTTAAAATAAAAAGACTATTCAAAATAAATATCCCAGATTTTAAATTCCTTATGATTGGCTGCATGTCATTAGTCGTTCCATGTATGACCCGCACATAAAATTGATTATTGAAAATAAAAGATAAATTGACCCTTCCGAGAGACCGCACATGGTATATTAACACGTACAAGCTATATCCAGAAAAGAAATGACAGGTCATAATCCTTCTACTGGCATGCATGGCGGGTGGAGTGTTGAAATCGTGAACAAGAGTAGAGCGTAAAATCAATCGTGAATTTCGATGTAACAACGCACACTGTCTCGTTCACGAATTGCGCCTATTATCATCGGAAATGATTACATTCGGTATATTTTGAGTATTTTCTGCACTAATAATTAGGGCGTGACATTATCAAAATCGTCAAGAAACTGGTGAATTTGCAAGTTCCGTAAATAAAATTGTGAATTACTGAATTACTAACATTTTAGCTATAATTATTGCCGGGGTATTGTTTTGTTGAAAAAAACGTTGAAACTTGAGGGAATTAGTTACAATTAGCGCCTGACCCTCTATTAGGCACAAAAGCACTCGAGCCCCTTTTTTAGCATTAAGTCGCAAATGTAAAATCCTTTAAGAAGTGCTGTCTGTTAACGTTATCTCGTCTTATGACCATGCAAAAATGCGTTTATTGCCGAATTATTTAATCACTATTTCAAATCAACATTCAGGATTGGCACAATCTCAGATTTGCGAGGTTTATCTGTAAAATAATTCAGACACCATAGAAAAGCATAAAAGAGGTAATTATTGTCATAAATATCTGCATCCCGGTATCGATGATTATACTACGATTCGCTTAAAATTAGGAGGGTAAATTTACAAATCTTGATAGGTAATATTAAAGCCAATGCATATGTTAATTTGGGTTTTGAAATTAATCCTTTACAGCTGTTGCAGTTGTGAACGCACATGTAAACCTGAAATATAAAACTTTGATGTCCACCGACCAGCAAGAATTCATACTTGCAAAAAAGAGAAAGGGCGGGAATATAGATTACCAAATCCAGGATATCGCCGCCATTTTAAGTACACCATTTTCCGAAATACAAAGTTATATCGCAATACGCGAAAATCTGTCACATTTGAATTTCACTCTCAAAAAAATTACGTATTTTTTGGTCTGTTCCTATTGTTTAAGATAGACGCATGTTTGATCGTGTGTCTTTAGTATTTTAGTCGCTGATAAATTTAAAAAAGTTGTCGCATAAGCACAATATGATGCAATTTAGTCAAGACAAGATATAAACGATTAAAATATCTGCAAGTGCTAAAAATATTGCAAAAAGGCTTTATAGTAGGCCTATGTCTCGCATGACTTTGCCTTTCCTACTGACTTACCTTCCTTGTCTGACTGTCCTACTGTTCTGTCACATTCAGTTTTACAGTTCCTGAGTTCTGCCTAATTTCAGAATTTAATTTTTCTATTGGCAGTTATCATTGAAGAAGACGTTAACATAACACCAAACAACATTCTTATTCATCCATCAGCTGGAGTTTTCATGGATTTTTCAAACAAATCATTTTCAGAAATAAATTTGAATTATCCATTTAAGAATGTAAGTATAAAGCACTTATACTAAGTTTTACATAACCCTTAACAAAGTTTATCATCACTCTTCTACAAATGCAAATCATGAATAACAATTTGTTTTCTACATTGTCAAGGCTGTAGTCTTCTGTAAATAGTTGTGTAGGTACCGTACCATATTTCCTGGCTATTAAGTCGCTTTTCTGAACCCAATTTTTTGGCCTGTTTTTGGAGGGGCCTTCTTATTGAGCGGCTATGCCTACCGATAATTTATTTTTTCTAAAGTCTGCTTTGTTTTTTGCATGATTCGTTTTAAAAAAAATCTTTGTTAACTTTATGACTGTGTTGATATTTTATAATGTACTCGGCGCCAAAGTGAGATGAAGCAGTCCCTATTTATGCCTGATATTGAAACTCCAAATTCCCCCTTTCTGGTTAACAAGAATAGTTAATTCTGTGAGTATGATTCTACCTCAACATGACCTGGTTCTAACTATATAAAATTATGAGTGCATATTAGTGCTAAACTGTCCCACAGGAAAGCAATTTTTCTGTCCGTCTATTGGAGGGCTATGTGGAAAAACCCTTGTGGAGGGGGTGTAACGGAGGTTGTAATCCCTCCCCACTTGAAAATGTTCTTCATAAGAGTGTTCTACCGTTTGCTTATAGAACAAACCACAATGTCATTTTATCGTAAGAGAGTCACTGTTTATTACAAAAATAACAAAGACTGGAAAGAAAAGCCAAAGCATAAAAAAGTCAACTATTAGCTTCATAAATATCCGTATCCCAGGGACGGTAATGGTGATATTGTTCGCTTGAAATTGGAACTGTGATATCAATCCTATGCAAAATATTCGTTATTAGACTGTTTGTTAAAAATATTGAATTATGAGATTGAAAATTCGCTTTTGCCACCCACTAATCATGGCACATGTACAGTCAATATGTTTTTGGATGGCAATAAAAAAATTGACTTGATCAACATTAAATTTTAACAATTAACAGTTTTGCATTCCATGTATTGCCATACAATCGATGCTACATGTGAGCTTGTTCATTATTATGTATTTAGAAGATTATAATGCCACTGACATTCACTAGTTGTACCTCTGTCTCAAAATAAATTTTATGATTTCATCGTTTTATTTCTAAATACAGCCAGCCTTTGGATTATTGGTCAACAATTAGTATGATTAAAATATGTCAAGGAGAATATTTATCTAACGACGTCTGGCAAAGGGAGGTTACGCAAAAGTCAGGAATTTATTCAACAGTTTTCGCTTTGAATGATGTACATTGTTCAGTTCTTTTAAACGCCTTACGATGTCATGAGTTGCACTATTGGCGCACTTTTTCAATTTCACGCACCCCCCACCCCCCTTAATAAAAAATCCTGGCTGTGCCTCTGATTCAGAGGCAAGTAGTTTCCACAATATCCAGGTATACAGATATGGAATAAAAAAATAAATGTTTTGTTGATTATATTTAGCATATTGTTATTGTTTACCTATTTGTAACTGCTTGTTTATTTTTTTATATAGGCTGATGATTTTAATAATAGCAAATTGCCTAATCGGTTTCAACAATATCCAGGTGTACAGAAATCAAATAAAAAAAATTAGTTGTTGACATCTATTTGTAACTGCTTAATTATTTTTTTGGTACGATGATTTTAAATATAATTTAAATTTTTTTGGTAGCCTATAGTGTATAATATTATGTTTCTCTACTAATTTCATCATTGTCGGTCCCTAAATGCAGTGCATAAAATCTGCCCTCTATTGTACTCTGTTCAAATCCTGTTCAACTTTTAGGATAACATTTGCACTTTCAATTTCAAAATTTAAATTTTTATTGGCTCGGCGGTGTGGCGCATCGTGCTAAGCGTTAGGAATACGCTCGCCACCGCATCTCAGATTACCCTTCGTGGGTTCGCAGGTTCGAATCCCATGCGGGGATGATCATGTGCAAGTTGATTGCTGGACTTCTCGCCGCCGTAGTGTGGTTCACGGTTCACATAACCGCTGGTCGATTACGGCTTCCAGCAAGTCCATGCTTCCGAAAACAAATAACTAGCTAACTAATCCCATACCCGACCTGGACTGGTAACCGGACGAGAGGCCGTGGTTCGCCATATGATTGAGCCGTCTTATCTGACTTCCTCTCCCTCGGGATAAATATGTAAAACCTATCCAGCTATCCTATCCTATTTAATTTGAAATTTCTATTATTAACATATTCGTGACAATTATTTAAGGTACTGACTTACAGTCTTGGAATGACCATGTTATGGTGTCTACAGTATGGAATGCCAAGGGGAAAATATCTGAATGTTTCTGTTGAATTGCAGTCTTCCCTGAATGCAATCACTTCAGAGAATGCTGATTTACAGTGAGCTTGAATCCTATTTATACTGTTTCATTTTTTTTATGTAAAATTTGCTTAACTTAAGTGAAAAAACCCACTTGAAAGTAACATATGAGCACACTATTTGAATTTAATTTGAATATATTATGCAGTTAATCAGACCCATTTTGAACATTCAAAATCAAATTAAATCTCTCAAATTTACAATCATAGTCGTACCTTCAATTTATCACATTGACAATCAGTAATCATTCACACAAAATCTGTTTTCCTTATTTGTATTGCTGGGGCGCTTCAAGTGAAATATTTAGTTATCCAAAATCAAGCCAATTACCAATCATATTTTTTAGTCTTTTTATGATTGCTTATCAATTTTTAATCATTTCCTGAATTAAAAAGGGATTCTCATTTTATAGTAATCATATGTGGTGGAAAGCAGTGTTAACTCTAAGCGAATTATGAGTGCGAAAATGCTTCGCAGTCGAAAAAAAAAGTGCGAAAGTGCTTTTGCCGATATTAACAAGTTAGGTGCCCTAGCCTTTCATATAACCCATTTAAAAGGCATAGATACTCGAAAAAGCGCTCCTCCGGTTAATATTATGAACTAAAGAGAAGCCTTTCCGTTAACCCAGTTCCCTTTAAGCGAATTCATGTTTAATTAAAACAAGCGAATTCATCGGCAACGAAAGGACATCTGCTAACACCTGCCGCGGACAAAACTTTCATGCAATGTATCAGGGTGTCAGTTGCTTACTCACGTGAACAGCAAAGGCTTTCACATTTGTTACTCCTTCCATCTAACAGACAACGATTGATACATGCTGGCTGGAAACCATATCAGTTATAGGGTGGATCATTTGTACAAATCCCTGCAAAATAATTCTCTCCCCCCCCCCAAAATATAAATAGCAATCAACTAATTAGGGTTAGGTGTGCACGTGCGCTGGAAATTCAACTTTTCGATTTATCCCTAAACCTAATCTGATAATTATTAATTTGTGATTTTGAACCACTTTGAAAGTCGCCACCCGCTGTGTTAAAAGATAGGTTAATCTATGTTCCCTCCGAAATATTGCGCAGGATACTCCCCTGTTTTAGGAGATAGGTTGACCTACTTTCCTTTCAAACTTTTTTCACGAAAATATTACACAAGATCACTTTGAAAATCCTATATTATACTATTTCAGAGCTTACCTAAAGACAAGTAATTTTTAAATGTCGACATGCCTTGGTTTGCGTGCGAGTTAGTTTAAATCGGGCAGAAAACATCATATATTGGCAAAATGTTTAGTAATGCCATGTACTTTCAGCATTCATAAATAGCACTCTTTGTAATGCAGCTGACCTAGTATCAAATATTCGCATCACAACGCCACTTGCGAGGTTTCCATATATTTCAATTACACTAATAGGAACGATGACACCAACGAGTTTTCTTTTGCTAAGGTACACGAAATATAACGAGGGTGATTCTTGAAAAAAACATGAATATAAAAAATAAACGAATGATATGATAGTGGATCCCAAATAATTTTAAGAGTGTCTCGAAATACCAATCCATTTGATAAATAATTTTTATTCGACCACATGAACGCTGATATCCTGAAAATTAATGTTGAAAGAGAAGTACGCATTCTCAGATATCGGAAATCCAGTCGCGATATTCAATCGTTCATAAGCACAAATCTCACATTAATAGTAATTGCTACCCAAGTTTGTAAAGTTTAGAAACCAACAAACAGAAAATAACTTATCCTAAAACACAATTAAAATTCAGTCGGCAATAAATTGCGCCAAGACGATGTCATACAAAACAAAAAAGATTTGGTCGCGAGAGTTACGTTAGATGACTGCAAAACGACGTTGTTTTTTAAGCAGAATGTAAAACAATCAAATTAAAAAAACGGGAGTTACGACGCCCTTAACACATCGTGTGTATTAAACTTCCCTGGTAAGTACTATTATTATGATTATTGTACTTATACACCTGTTGGAGTATTTCGGACAATTTCGAATTTAAAATAAATGAAAACCCGACATATAATAAAGACGCAAAAGTAAAATGAACATTTATTGAAAAAGGTATTATTTAAGAAAGACAACATGATCGTACAATTCCGTCAAAACCTCGATGTTCGCAAGTGAGATGATAAATAAATACTTCCCTGTATTCGATCAATTAACTTTAGCGTATCGTTGTTCTGCCAACAAACAGCCGGGTGCAAAATATTTCCGTCCTGTGATATGCTCACAAATATTCTCGATATTAATATCATACCCCCGCATATGTACTTTATATTGGCTCTTCAGTGATCCCTTCCATCCTTGGCCAAGTCATGTTTCGAATATGTGAACGTTTTATTCGACCATACATGGCCGGCGGGATGTTAAAATTGTAAACAAGAGAGAGGTAAAATCAATCGCGAATTTCGTTATAACGGCTCCTCGTTTACGAATTGTTGCGCCTGTTATCGTCGAAAATGATTACATTTGTTGTATTTTGAGGCATTTAAGCAGTAATAATTAGGGCATGACATCATCAAAATCGTCAAGTGAGATCTTGAAATTGCAAATTCCGTAAATAAAATTGTGAATTACTCGGTAACGAATTCAGCTTTAGCTTTAATGACCGTCGGGGTATTGTTTTGTTGGAAATTATTATTAATGTGAGAGCGCCAAAAACATACAGTCCATACCGATACGACTGCAATTTATATGGCCGCACTTGGTGTGGCGCGTTTATTAATAGTGTAAAATAAATTAAACGAATATCAATTATAACCAAGCATGTGAGCGTGTTTATTTTCTGTGGACAAGAATCGTAAAATACCATCTTGAGACAAATTCACTTCTATTGCAAAATCTTAATTTTCAGTTATTATCGTTATACAAATAATATTTTAAATGTAACAAAACACATTTTGCGATATAACCTTGTATTTTCGAAAACGGGTGTCCTGAAAAGTAAAAGATGATCTAAATTAATCGCAAAAATGTTTTATTTTAAATGTAACAAAACACATTTTCGCGATATAACCTGGTATTTTCGGAAACGGGTGTCGTGAAAAGTAAAATATGATCTAAATTAATCGCAAAAATGTTTTATTTGAAATGTAACAAAACACATTTTTCGCGATACAACTGTATTCTCGGATACCGGGTGTCATGAAGAGTAAAATATGATCCGAATTCACCTAAATGATGTTTTATTCCAAATGTATCAAAACGCATTTTTCGCGATATAACTTTGTATTTTCGAAAACGGGGCGTCATGAAACGTATTAATCTAATGTTTTATCTATCGTCTAACTAACGTCTGGTAAACATCATTTTCGGGGAGAACTCTAGCCCGCGAATCGTCATTTAATTTAAAATAGAGAATGTTTCACGCATTCCAAAACGGAAAATCGCCAGTAAGTCGACAGGGATTCAACCCACCAGATTCAGTATTCTATATCCCCCCGTGTCAGAACTTTCTGAAGAATGGAACAAAGAACCCGTCAAACCACCGCGGAAGAAGGGGAGTATTTTTTGCACTAATAATTAGGGTGTGACATTATCAAAATCGTCAAGAAACTGGTGAATTTGCAAATTCCATAAATAAAATTGTGAATTGCTCGGTAACATTTTAGCTATAATTATCGCCGGGTATTGTTTTGTTGAAAACACGTTGGAACTTGAGGGAATTAGTTACAATTAGCGCCTGACCTCTATTAGGCACTCGAGCACTCGAAAAAAAAGGCACTCGAGCCCAATCTTTTTAACATTAAGTCGCATACGTTAAATATCCTGTAAAAGAAGTGCTGTTCATTAACGTCATCTCGTCTTATGACCACGCAGAAATGCCTTTATTGCCGAATTATTCAATCACTATTTTAAATCAACATTCAGGATTGGCACAATTTCAGATTTGCGAAGTTTATCACCATAGTAAAACATGAGAAAGTTAATTATCGTCTTAATAAATATCTGCATCACGGTATATTAAAGCCAATGCAAATGTTAATTTGAGTCCTCAATGTCCTCAACAGCTGTTGCCGATGTAAGCGAACAGGTAAACCCGAAATATAAAACTTCGATGTCCGCCGATCCGCAAGAATTCATATTTGTACAAAAGAGAGGGCGGGAATATAAATTACCAAATCCTGGATATCGCCGCCAAAACGATCGGTGACAAGAACAATTAGCGATTACAACGGAATTAACCAATAAAAAAAGGCTTTGTTGCCGATTTTTTAATGTTTCCACCGACGTTCCAAAAATATTTGTTATTCGGTACTCGTTAAAAATATTCGATTCAAAAAAATATTGAATTTTGCACACCCGTACTCGCATATCAATGAGAAATAGTTGTGTAAATATCGCAAAATTCCGGAAAATGCCACGTGCTTTCAACATTGTGATTACAATAAAATGTCACTTAATGGAATTTTGTGAATTTGGTGATTTTGCAAATCTGTGACATGCTGCTAAAAGTTTCGTCTGATTTGAAAATCGTGCACTTTGGTCACAATTCATCCAAAGTGACTATAACACTTTACTAACACTTTTATAGTCATTTTGAATTCATAGATATCATTGATAGTCACATGACCACTCTCGTTCAAAGAAACGCACTGCGTAGTATTCCAACATCTGGTTTTAAAGACACCGGGAGCGTTTTTGCGGGAGAAGCGGAATCTGTGTGCTTGTATAATAATCATATTATAAAAAAGAATTTTGCCGTTAATGCAAAAGCTTTATCTCCTATGTCTGCATCTCATAGGTTAGAATTCCGGTAAATATCGTTATGATATGCAGAATTGAGTTACAAAAGTACTAGTATGTTACTTATTTGTCAACTTAATACTCGAAAATATTTATTAACTTTTGAATTTTTATTTTATTCAAAATGGGAAAAAAGTGCTATTTCTCTTCAAAATCGGGAAAAAGTGCTATTTCGCAGTCCCTAAAAAAAAGTGCTTCGCAATTTTCGCAAAAAAGTGCCCTGATAGTGAACACTGGTGGAAAGTGTTGCTGGCATGGAGCTACTTTCTTATTCACTGATTCTTTTTCCCAGATTACTACAGCATGTCATAAAGAGCCATACTTCTTCAGATTCAATCGAGCGTTCAGCTACAGATTGCTTGGTAAAGATGTACAATAGTGTACTCGGTTCGACTGGCTATACTGAAATGGTAAATACTTATGAATAATATACAGATTTTCAGCAAAGTATTGCTGAGATAGCAAGTATGAAAAATATGAAAAAAACTTGGAATATTGCAAATTAAGTTATCGGTAAATATTGACTATTCTGTATAATAATTTTATCAAGGATTTGGTTCATTCAATATCAATATTCAATTCTTTTGATTTGTTTATTTGTTCCTAATTTCATTAATACAATAGTTGTATCAGACTTTTTAGAAACAATTTATTAGACTAAGTCACTATTATTCATTGGTTGCAATTTTTCTTCAGCATCCCTGTATGCCTGTACAAAATACTTTGCAGCAAGGTCTATTTCACAGATACCCAGAAACATTGATTGGCCCTGTACAGTGAGTATTTGTTATAATTTATTTTTCGTTTCACATGGCTGCTATCAATCAATTAGATTCTGAGAACTCACATTTGGACTCAAAGTAGATGGTCATTTATACTGAGAAAGGATAGGAATTTTCTAAATATTTGAATGTTCTTCCGTGCATTAGGGTAATATTGTATGTTCTAGATACTTTTCTTTTCATTCCTGGCGAATTTACAAATTTTAGGGATTCTCCTAAAGCAGTGGTTCTCAACCTGTGGTACGCGTACCACTAGTGGTACGCAGGAGCTTTTCAAGTGGTACGCGAGCAGATTTGAATTATTGCAATAGTTCACCTTTCAGTTGGCTAAAATATGCCGGCAACGCTTTATCTTCCATATTGTATGTATTCGCTGAACAGCGTTCATGGATGTTCCCCCAAGCATCAGTTTCCTTGATTATTTACGTATCTATAACCAATCAGCAATAAGTCAATAATGACGCAACCAGGATTTTTCCAGCGGGGGCCGGGGGGTACGGTAAAATCAAAACATTGCAATGAAAGTGCAATTCACGACGACGTAAAGCGTTTAATAAACTAAAAATTATTTGTTGCTCACAGAGAAATCAGTTCAGTAACGTGTAGTCCGCCTCTCTTTGCCTGGCGGTGTTTGGTGAATATTTTACCTATTTCAAACATCGATCATTAATTCATAGTCAGCGGGTACCCGCATTTAAAAACAAAACATTAAAATCTTGAAAATCAATTTTAGAGAGAACTATAACTCGAAGATGTCAGTAGCGTCATGATCGATTAAAATATGTACAAACACACGCTCGCATGAAGTGCCGATCAAATGCATGAAATGTGAAACTATTACTTGGAATTTATTGTCAATAAAGTTGATTTTTTATTGCCATTCAATGAATATTTACATGCGCCGTGATTAGTAGCGGACAAAATCCTATTTTATAATCCCAATATTCGAACATTTTTAACGAACACCGAATAATGCGCCACGCAAAACGTGACGTTTGCAATTTCTGCACCCAGCCTCTCAGACTTCTGTCGCTCAAACAGATATTCAAGCATGGTTGCAAACATTGCCTCGTTTTTGTAGTTTCAAGTAATATTTGCCAGTTTTCTGTTGTGTTTTAAGAAAAAAATTGTGAATTAATTGTCATTATATCTTCCGCGAGCTTTACTTTAGTTGCAGTGATCAAAATTGAATCTCGCAAATGCTGCGATGGACAAGGCTTAACTTCAGCTTATCAGTAGCTATATCAGTAGCTATATCAGTACCTGCAAACGACACATGGTTGATTAATTTTATTAAAAATGATGGTTTCAAACACGTAAACCAGTTTATATGCGCCATCACACCAAAACACTCTCAGAATAAGCATAAAGTTTGCAATAGTGAAGTATAGGGGTAATTTTTCCGGGGTCAATGGTCGGGGAAACGTCCATAGTGCTGGTGCGCTATCAGTCCTTGTCATTAGAGATCGCCCTCGCCCGCTATTGCCCACCTTAAATGAAGCGATATGGGCACGTTTCTGTCCGTTTTGCGTGTTACGCCACAAAAGATGTAGTGCCACATTATAAAATACTTCCATAGCACGTTTCTTGTGTCTTTTTCCCCACGCCAAAAAAGAAGATTTGTCGGTGGTACGCGGCCATAGTAAAGAACAGTAAAGTGGTACACGGTCAGTAAAAGGTTGAGAACCACTGTCCTAAAGCCTAAAACAAAACCAATAGGCTATTCAAGAAATTTGAAGTATAAAAGATTTTGCTTTACAATTTGCCAAAACATTTATTTCATTAGTTTTTATTTGAGTATTATGCACCATAAGATATTAGTCTTTTCTTTTGATATAAAATTGATTTGGCAGACTTCTATCGAAGCAAAAGGCATACATAAGCATCATATAAAAAATTAATGTTCAAATTCAAATGACTTCTTGAAATATTCTGTTTAGATAATATCTTTTAATCAATCACTTTGCATGTTTAAATAATACCTTTTTAATTTGCCTGCAAGATCAAATTTATCACCTAGTGAACATACCAACAAATCAGTGAAACGTCAATTGAGTGGAGATTCACGAAGAAATTCATCAACGCACAAAGAATCATTAAGTGATTGTCTTGATTTTTGACACTGCATGATATAAAGACAAATTCTGTGTATTATAATTTTGATTTTAAGCTGTTATTAATTAATGTTTGTTCGAGTTTGTTTTGATTTTGTAATTATATAGTTTGTTTTACATTCACGCATTGGCTGGATGGTTTTGTTTGTACAAATATCTATAAAATAGGCTATATATGAGTTTCAATACTAGCTGAACAAATCCTTGATAATGATAGTACTTCTGATTTTAAACTATAAATATGTAATTGTTTGCTTGCTTACTGATTTGCTTGTAATTTGATAGCCTTGTCTTCTATTTTGAAAATTTTCACATGATGATGAAGTTGATGTTGAACCTTTTTTCGCAGATAACTCCAGGAAATTGAATACAAGCATTACATCGTCTACATCTATCCCCAGGCAAAGAGATGCGAAAAATAGTTCACACCATATACTACATCGTACAGTTCCAGTGAAAACAGTGTCTCAACGAAAACCTGAGTCTGTTTTTAGAAGTGATGACCCTCCATTGCAAATGAATTTATGTGTATGTTACTTCTATTTTTGTTTTGGTTTGCTTGACGCTTGGGGAATGGACAACCATTTATTGACTAAATATTTTATTCACAGAAAAGTGGTGTTTTTATGTGAAAGCTTTTTTTCACACTTGATCCATATTTTGATATTGTCATGTAGCCTACATTTTCTACATTCAATAGGATATTAATTTTTATTCTTGCTCTCATTTTTGCTTTCTTCAAAGATATTGTATGTGTCTTAAATCTGTTTCCTCTGTAACCAGTGTTCACTCTGAGGAAATTATGAGTGCGAAGGTGCCCTGCAGTTAAAAAAAAGTGTGAAAGTGCCCTGGCCGATTTTAACAAGTTAGGTGCCCTAGCTTTCGGTTTAACTCTTTTGAATATAATAGGTACTCAAAAAGACCTGTTAAAATGAGATTATAACTTGGGCTGTCCAATAGACTGCCAAATTATTCCTGTCGTTTTGCGTTTAATTTGAAAATAATCGAATTATATGGTAATAGAATATAAATGAAGCACACACAACGGAAAAAAGTCTTTTAGTCACTTTTTGTGCGTAACTCGTCCCATGCATAACTGGTTGCCGGATATTTCTCTTGCTTCATTTTTCGAGAAAAGAGCTATGTCACAATCTCCTCATGCCTGTTGGCATGATATCAACAATATTATCTTCACACCTAACTTAAAAGTTATTATCGGAAATCAATAATTAAAGTGATGTTTTCGAGAGAGTAAACAATAAAAAAGGCAATTTAGCATCGTCAGAAAATGATCGTTCTGTAAATGCCATCGATCTGTAGCTGTTCAATTAATAGTCATTACGTAGTTGGAGTCACCCTTTATCATCTAAAACCATACACTCGATACACTTTGATGGTTGTTGCGTAGTAATAATAAGGAAGGTTATCAAACATACCTTACAATCAATCTGCGACCACCATAAATACCATTTTGAATTTCTCTGCAACAGTATTAGGCTATTATGATAATTGTGGAATAATTTTGTTGGAAAATCTCTTTTCGTCAGACGTCGTCGGAGAATATTTTGCATGCCCTATTTCAAATTAGTCTACGGTTTGTCAGACACCATCGGAGAATATTTTGCATGCCTTATGTTAAATTAGTCGGCGGTAGCCATACTCATATTTAGTAAATCCAAAATAGGAGTTACGACCCCTGTATCACACTCGAGTTCACTGAAACGAACTTCATTTGACTTCCTTTCTGGTAAGTTGATTATTTGATTGGATTTGTTTGAGCATTTTGGAGGTTCTGAATTTGAAATGAATGAAAACGCAACATATCATAAATCATAATCAATGACAAACTGAAACAAGTGCAATAAATAAAATAAACATGAATTAAATGAAGTCATCAATAAGGCAGACAATATGCTCAAAAATTCCATGAAAAACCTGATGTTGGCCAACGAGATAATAAATTAAAATACTTTTTAGTTATTTGTGCTAATTGAACAAATATTCTGTATAACAGAATAACGTAATTATTTCAAATCACAACCGCGTCCGAAAAACCCAGCCATAAGAAAATGGAAATATGCGTTTCCTGACATAATTACTACGGTACCTTCTGCGATATATCATCCTGTGTATTCAATCAACCAACTTCAGCCAAATGTTGTTCTGCAAACAGCCTGGGTGCAAAATATTTCTGTCCAGTAATTATGCTCACATATATCTCAATGTTAATATTATACCATTGCAAATCAGACACAAAGAAAAATAGTTTCATGTCACTCAGTTGTGCCTGGTCTGTGTTTAATTTATCGTGAATAAATAGATAACATTATGTAGCAGAATTCCGGGGAATGCCATTTGCTTTTAATTAACATTTTTGGTTGCAATAAAATGGCTGTTAATACGACAGAACCCTTTTGTGTATTGAACCCTTGTATTTGGTTGAATTTGGTGATTTCGCAAACCTGTGAGACACAGATTTTGCAAGAATGTGCTCTAATAGTGAACAATGGCCAGTAACTGTAACAACAATGCATTCGACTTCATGACTCATCATCATGCAGCCAGATGTTAGTCTGGGATGGTATTTTACATGCCAGTTTTTAGGACCAAAACAATTCTAGCTCTACCTCCAAAATTGAATAATCACAACAAATAATGTATCATAATAATAATGCATATAATCTCAAAACTGTAGACACAGTTATACTAGATATGGTTGATTGTGATGTTTTGGAAGATACGTTATGCTGAAAAAAATCTAATAATATTTGAGGGGAATTGCAAATGTACTTGCTTAAATTTACCGTAATATTCAGAATCACCTAAAAGATGGTTTCAAGTCGATCGTTACGGAAAGTTTTGAGAAATTTGTGTGATTCTTCTTTCATAACAATATTATAAATAAAAATTATATTTGCGGTATTTCGAAAAGGCATACTTACCACATTTCAACAACCATTATTCACCCGTTATGCTCTCTAAAGTAATGTGTATTATGTATATTATGGCACTTTTATTTTCCATTCATTTTTTTAGATGGAGAAAGGAAATTTTCAATTAACTGTGAAAGCAGTAGTTGAATGTTTTAATGGGAAGAGTGTCATTTTTACTATTAATCCCAACAAAATATCATGTGGTTACCTGCTGAGCATGTCTGTATCACATTTGATATCTTCGTGTGATACTTCACTTTTTGGTCTATCAGTTTTTCAAGGTATTTCCTATGATCATATTATGAATATATTTACTTTATTTTAGTAATATGTGCAATTGAAACCTCACCTTCATCACATTATTTGTGGTATTATTAAAACATTAAAAATACATAAATTATTAGAGGCAGTCTTCTAAACCTCAGGTTATTAACTTGTCAAGATATCTTTGTAATGTTTCATACTTTCTTTAGATGGAGAATATTGTTTTTTGGATCCTACATTAACAATTCAAAAAGTTATTTCATTATCCGATTTCGTAGGAGAACCTCATCTTTTTCTTCGTCTGAAGTTTCTTCCTCCAGACTTTCAGTCTATGAGGTAATATTTTCATATCATAGGCTATCGTTTGTAATTTTCCTACTAATACTATAATAATATTCAGAATGAAAATGAGATTTAAATCAGAATTCTCCCACAGTAGCCCCATATCTCTTTCCTATATAAACAGGCAAGAATTGTATGAAAAATGTGTGCTCAATGTAAAATAAAATCTATGTGAATGTAATTTGTTATCCCAACGTTTTGCCAAACGAAGTTGCTATCCATTCTCAACAAAGTCAACATATTCTCTTGTCAAATACTTTACCCCCAGGATACATTGCATATTTCACACCAGATAAATGCTTAATGTGACCAGTGCCTATTATGTAACCAGCAGTGCATTTATAAAACAGTTATTTTTTATTTAAAAAATGGTTGCACACATGTACTCTATGGTTTCTTTAGATTTAGCCAAGCCATGGATTCAATGCAAAGTTTGAAAATGCGATTTTAAACATTGCTAACCCCCCTCCCTTTTAAATAATGTGATCAAAATGGGTGGGTCAGCTTGTTCTGTAACTGATATTCCAAATTTTGGAATTTGTCAAAGTTACTTGACTTGACTGTCAGGCTATGGCCAGTGATAAATAATGTCGAACCCGCCACCCCCCCCCCTCCCAATGTGTAAAAAGCGACAACTAATAGGCGCGACCTGCCACGCACCGTATAACCTCGCAAAACCTTATGGCTCCGGATGCCATCAAGTAGAAGCGATTGTGACTGAATAAGGTGATTTATAGACCTTTCCCCGACCTTTGACCCCTGTAAAATTCTTCCTATACTTTACCATTGCAAAATTTTTGGTGCTTATTTCAAGAGTGGTTTTGCGAGTTGGTACCTGTAAAATGGGGTATTTTTGTTTTAAACCATCATTCTGATTCATAGCATTCAACAAACTGTTTTTTAAAAGTATCGGTAAAGAAGTTTAGCCTAGTCTATCGCAGCTATTTCTACACTAATTTTTGATTACTGCAATTAAACTGAAACTCCTAAGATGGGGGTTCTCAACCTTTTTTATGTCACATACTCCCCGAGTCACAAAACAATCAATACGAACCCCCGTAATTAGGCATCGAACTAAGTTGTGATATATTGACTATCAATTTGTTGCAACAACAATTTATTGACCATAATGTAACTAAATTAAATATTCGCGTTGATATTATTGCCCTTGTCATCTGCCTAGCTATCGAATTCTTAAAATCTTTCCCAAGTTTCAATAAGCATAGTCACTTTCTCCAACGCTCGCAGCACTCTGTCTCAGAGATTTCTGTTTGCTTGCAAAACCGTGAATATCACATTGTTGCGTCACAATCACAACAACGCAAGAACAGTGAAAATCGACGTTTCAATTGGCACTCATTTTTCTCTGGTAGTAATAAAAGATAAACAGCAACACAAAAAAATTCGCCTGCCTTCCAAGTACGCCTGGAAATCTTCTCGTGAACCCCTGGGGGTTCGCGAACCCCAGGTTGAGAACCCCTGTCCTAAGAAGACAAAGTGATCATTGAATTATTTGATATATATTTAAATATCCGATACACAACTAAAAACTAACGAAAAATTTCAAAAACGCGAATACGAGGTAATGTTTACGACGACGCCTGAAAATCTGTCTGAGCTAGTAAAGTGTCTGAGCGGATGCGAAACTACGTCACTCTTTGCATCTTGCTGATTTGCCAATGTCACAAAGTAAACAGGGAAGTCGATGCTCGGGGAAACATCCATTCAGCCCGCAATTTCTATTTGAAGTCCTTGTTCCTGGCGAATCCTGACATATTCAGTTTCGATTTCTAAAAACATTCTGTATCTCACATAACAATTTTTAGAACATCAGTTCTCTTAGAAACTTGCGTTTTGCAGCCTCCGGCCAGACCACCTGTTACGATCAGACTTGGCAATTACAAATTTCGGCACCCCGGAAGTATGTGTACCAATATGATGCACAACCTGAACCCTAACCGGGTACACATACTATGTTCAGCTTGTGCACCATTATTACACATATTTCTGGAGAACCTAAATTTCAGAACCCCCCATTTGAAAATTCCTGGCTACACACTTACAATTTTGTGAACACTGCTTGGCATAGTTTCAAAGAATCTTTTTATCCTACCAATTTTACCATTAATGGTTTGTTAAAGGTGGGTTATCACAGAAAATGTTTTTGATGGATTTAATTCCATTTATTTTTTCAGAATTTTTGACATAAATATATTCACTTAAAGTCGCCTTAGTTTTCTACATATTAATTTTTGTAAACCGCTTCATCAAAAATCGACCACATCACCAATCTTTGATAAGGTAGTACTGAGAACTCATTCCTGAACTCGTATTCAGGCTATATACACAAGTAAGGTTTCATATCAATGTTTTCTGTCTTTAATTTTAGTTTCTCTTCGCGTTGGTAAAGAGTAAAACAGTATTGTAATGTAACACAGAAATGTATAGATTTAGGAAAAATAAACAATCGGGCAACCCAAACAAAGACGTTTCATGTGATAAATGCACCGGTACTAACATTTTCGGACGGTTAATTCTATGGTCTATTTCCAATGCTTGGCTGTTTTTTGACTGTTTG
This sequence comes from Styela clava, assembly GCF_964204865.1. Lineage (NCBI taxonomy): Eukaryota > Metazoa > Chordata > Ascidiacea > Stolidobranchia > Styelidae > Styela > Styela clava. The sequence continues at coordinate 162,578 of NC_135257.1, forward strand.
ATGTAATATTCATTCTAGAAACGATTCATCAATTTCATCAATCATAGAATCAGGCACTATAAATATTGGAGTACAGAGAAAGGTTGAGTGCAGTGAATATAAAAGAAATAACAAGAAATATTGTTGGCTCTGAGTATAACACTGAAAATCCTGGAGGTTGCTACAATTTAGAGGTCTTCTGTGATTCCATGGGGAAAATCAGAATGTGTTAATGGAACAAATTAGTTTTTTTCTTGTTTCGCGCTTGGGAATTTATATAGGCCTATCATCACTGTGAATTCTGCAGTAACCACTGAATAGGCACTCGAGTATGATATTTTACAATACAGATAATATGTTTATGCTGATTTTAATAAACTATATGGTCTATTTGCCGGGAATGTAACGAAAGGACTGATTATGGATCATAAAAGCGGACAAAACACCACATAAAGTATGAGTACTAGCTTGAGTTAAAAGAAATAGCCCAGTATGCGTTATTCCACTTGAAAATATAATCTAAGTTTATAGTCATTTCTATTAATGCACTGATATTATTTGAATATATTGTTGAACGTATAACCTACTGCAGCGTTTGTCAAAAGCAACACCCAATAGAACTAGCACGATATTAAAAATAGGACCAGGAGCGCACTAAATGCCTTTCAACTAGTGCAAAATTATGCAGACGAGTTCTCAGTACTAGAGATGTACCGATGTATCGGTATCGGCAATATCGGCAATTTTTTCGGTAGCGGCCATGTATCGGTTAGATTAATAAGGCCGATATTTCCGATATATTTACCTTTTTGATATGGTCCAGAATGTTTTAAAAGATAAGTTGGAATACTACTTTTCAATTTATTTTTTGTCTGGAGAGATCGTGAGCTATGAGCCATACATGTCCCTACCCCCGCGAGAGAATAGGATTCACACGTATTTTTAGCTATTTTCGCTGTCAAATTTTTAATATTACATAGTAATTATGAAGAAATATATCAACACGGCACATAACAAAAAGCAATTAGGCGCCCAGTTTTAAATCATACAGTGGAATTGGGGTCCTTATTAATGGCACATGGACTTTTGGCACGGGTATAAATTCTGACTGTTTGTCGTCAAGTACGAGTGTCATTTAGTCCGACGACATCGATAAACTAAATTCCGACACAATTATCCCTCTACGCAGATATTAATTTTGTTTAACTACACAATTTCTTTATAGATATATTGACATGACCGCCTAGCCCTAGAGGGCCTAAACTGTCTAAAAATATATGGTAGCAATTGTATAATAATATAAAATAGTAAAGTAAAAAAACATCCTCGACGGTTATAGGTAGGCCTTCTTTTGGTCGGTGCTGATTGATATTCTTTCATGTTGGCTTTGACTTATTGCGTTGCCAAATACGATTAGCCACGAAATAAAATACTTGAAAAATTCTTTTAATTTGAATGTAGGACGGCGGCTCTAGAATGTGTGGGTGATATTCGATATTCTTTTAAACACGAATAACGATATACGAAGGTTGCGATATTAACATTAAATTCAAATTGGACATCCCGGCTTATGAGTTTTCTAATTGAACATCGAGATTACTAGCGTTACTGTACAGTGTATCTTAATCAGTTAAAGCAAACACCAAACATTAATTTCATATTATGTGATATATCTTTTTTTCGATCTGAAATAATGTGTACTATGAACAACGCTCAAAGACCATTGTTTTAACCCGTCTGCCCTACACAGCACACCTAATTAAGTAATATTTACATAGTATCGGTATCGGTAATATCGGCCTTTTTGTAGTATCGGTATCGGCTTTTTTAGCTGGTATCGGATCGGTATCGGCGAGAAAAGTGGTATCGGTACATCTCTACTCAGTACTACATCAACAACGGTACATACTAATTTGCATTCAATTTCGGCAGGGTTGACTTTCAAAAGTTTGAATATCACAAACTAAGTCCATTTTATACGCGCAGTCAATGCCAAAAAGCTTAAGAAATCACATAGCGATAACCTACATTCACTACTTGGGTAGTTCAGTGTATTTTTATTTCCAAAAAATCATTTCCTGTTCAAAAATTCAGATTTTCATCTTCGATGCAAATATCTTTCATTGGCACTCACTTTATCCTAAAAGTAGCCTACTTGAAAATTATATATGCTGAGAAGCAACTCAATTTATCTTGATTAAATTGATAATTTCATAAGCGGAGATTTCTAATATATAAACCTTTGAAAACATTTTCCAGAGATGAAAAACTACTGCAATCAATTTATGTACAAATTCGTGAAGATTTAATGAATGGAAGAATTGTATGCAATTATGAACAAGCCATCATGCTCGCCGCATATTCTTTGCAGTATGAATTAGGAGATTTTGAAGTAGGTTGGCAAGCTTTATCAGAATTAAGAATGAATTTGTGATAATAAGCTAAATAAAATGTGCAATTGTTGTTACCCACATCATTGGTTCTCAAACTTTTTTGTACCGTCGTTCCTTACAATACTTTATTCATTATCATTGCTCCCAGCCAATACAATAGAACAAAAATTTACAAACAAATTTTTGCAAACTAATCAAACAAGTAGACTAATCATGATTCACATTATCTCTTTTAATGAGAAGGACATATTTCAAGTTTTGAATAATTTTGATCAGGTATATTTGCATATCATCTTGTTTGCTGAAATAAGGTCGTTTTTTTAGATGTTGAAAATGATATAATCATGGAAACTACTTAGTCATTATGCCAGATGACTTGCACCAAACTATATCTTCAGTAAATATTATTGTTGGATTCTTCATCATTTTGCAAGTCGCATTCCCATTTTTGTACAGTTCAAGTGATTTAATATAAAAAACTAAATTAATATTTGTGCTGCACAATATGTACTCGCTTGCGATATATATATATATATATATATATATATATATATATATATGAAAATGCAGAATTTCTCCCTTGAAACGGCAAAATTTTTTCCTTGGGAATTCATCTTTAGTTGGGAAGCATTGCCATAGGTGGCTAATTTTACCACTTGTGTATTAGATTATTATTTGAAATTATTATCAAATTCTGGATATATCGTGAAAGGTTCGCACGCAGCATGTTATAAAATATAGAAAGGTCGGGAAACAAAAAAGGTTGGAAAGTACTGCTTCAGAACGAGTATCTCAAATCCATAATTGAAAATTTTAAAATATGTGTGAAAAAATTGTAAATATCAAATCAAATTGACGTTCTAGAATGCAAGCCTTGAGCTTGCAATATGCTTTGGCCGCTTGATTGTTGCATAATATCACAGCACAATTGCTCGATACATAGAATGATTATTATTTGAGCAACACTCAGGTTTATTTGGAAAATTTTATTATAAACAGTTGATTGAGATCAGCGAACAATATTTCCAACAGTCCACACAAATCCGTCCGGTGGGCTCGCAGGTTGGAAATTTATGGACATAGAATGTTTTTTTTCTTGCATTACTGTCTGTTTATTCATATAAACGCAAATGTCATTATCAATCAATCATTTATTCGTTGTCACCAAAAACATCAAATGCACAAAAAATTGGCACAGGAAATGAATATAATAATAATGATAGTTGTGCGCGACAGGAGTTGCGAGGGACCTTGTTAGGTCTCCAAGCAGCGACACCTAAAGCGCTGTTACTGGTTCAATGTAAAAATAACTACATTTGCTACAAACATTGACTATGCAATAGTCATTATGGCATATTTGGATAAATGTATACAAGTTACATGGAAGACAAACAACCAGCGAGGGGAAAATGGTTACACTAAAGACAATTTGGATAAATTGTAAATGATTGATCAAGTAGAAGTTAAAAAGCTTTATAAAAAATACTTGCAACAAAACTCACTATTTTGAGAATCATTCGTTTATATGTATATATATATATATATATATATATCTATTTGCTGCATTGAGGTTACATACTATTTTTTGCTGCATTTGGGCCACTCGTTTTCTGTGGCATATAGTGAGCTACTCACAGCGTTAATTTTGGTGGTTTTCAGTGGGAAATGTTTTGACAAAATTTCACGCAAGTAATACAGTTTGTTTAAAATATAGTCGAGTTGGTGCACAATCGTCGTCGCCCAATTCCGAGGGACTGCTTTTTTTAGCCTATTTGCGGAAATGAAGAACATTATTGGATATGGTCGACACCGCATGGAATAGATATAATCATTGGCTATTTAATCATTGTCCTTCATTAAAAACGTTCACAGCTACGGCTAAATGCTTTGCTTGCAAGGTAAATTAAACACCAGTTACAATCGTACCAGGAAATAGCCGAAAACAGTGGTTTTGGATGTTTTAAGGTGTGCCTGAGGCTTGTCGCCTTGCCCTATTTACAGCGTGATATGTTGTTATTTTGGCGTCGCGGTTGATCGCTCGCTGAACGATATTGTTGCGATTTGCCCACTCGTTCTGACTGCCTGTATCTTCAATTCTCCATGCCCTCACACGAAAGTATAAAGAGTAATTGTGTATATACTGTATATATATATATTGTGTATCTACGTAGGCCAAAGTGTAACCTGAAAATAGATTCAATGGCGATATTTGAAAGTTGTTCATAGTGGATTCTAGATAGCAGATGACAAAACTTCCATAATTTCATAAATTGGATTGTCTGAGATGTGACATATTGCTGAAATTTACGAAATCACGAGTTAAAATTCGAACACATATAAATCAGCGAATTTTAGGTCAAATTTGAAAAATTTTTCACTAGTCTATGCGGAAGTTTTGTATTTATCTTTTCAGGGAGTGGTTTAAATTAATTATTTGTCATTTGACCCCAAAATTGAAAATTTGTTCTATTGTAGTTGTATCGAAAATTTTAATATATTGGATAGATTTCAATAAAACAAAACTAAAAATAGTTTTATAATTAAAATTCATTTAATAGTTTTCGAGAAAATTGGGTTCAAAATTTATTTTTTTTTATCGTTTTTTGGTTATAACTTTTGATATAATTAATAAAAAACAAAAATGTTAACACCGTTCAGTTGGTATTTGAGAGACGCATTCGGCGATATATTGTTCAATGATATTGGATGGCTAGAAAAATAATTCAAAATTTTGAAATTTCCAAATAAATGCAGTTCGGAAACATATGATAGCATATCGTCGTTACTAGGGTTTCATCGATTATTTTAATTTTTCGCCTTCGATGTCGTTTTTTTTGTTGTATTCAAATATATTTGAATATAATAAGTGCATTGCACGTGCTTTTCATTAACTTTAGGCAAAAATATCGAAAATATCGCTCCTTTATGGCGATGTTGTCAAAAACGCAATTTTCGCCGTAATTGTTAAGTTTTCTGGCGATAATATGTTGTATTAACAATCAAAAGCATTTATATGAGCAAGTTTTAACTGTACCTAGTATTATGGTACTTCACATCATTAAATTAAACCATCACCTGAATAATTAACCATTTTTTAAATAAATATAGTCACCATTTCGGAAACGAGAAGAGGAATCGGCGATGTATGAAAACTCAAATTCCCGCAGAATTAAATCCAATTGCCCGGTCTAGTAAAGCAAAGAACGTTTCCCATTTAATTCAATGTTTTGTGTTGTGATGACCGTGCTTAATCATATAATTAAAACTGGAGAACAAAGGGAATGAAAGTGGAAAACGAAATAACCCGGCATCGGCATGAGCGACCTAGACTTCCGATATAGAAAGTTTTTCTAATTCCTACATTTCCGCTAATCTAAGTAACAATTTGTATCCCATTTGTTAATTGGGAATACTGTCGCTAAAAGGATCACAGATGTTTCAAATATGCCACTGTTCGTTAAAATAGATTTTAGGGCTAATTAGCTCTTTGTAATCTGAATTTCAACTGCGCAGTGTTCGATTTCCGATTTTCAGATAATGTATTTTTCCGAGTGAGATGCGTCCAAAATAGCCAACAATGTACAAGAGGTTACCATAACTCATTTGCTTATTTGATAGTCGGAAATTAGTGACACCAGTTAATGTAATTAGTATTATGTATTTCCGACAATGTGAAAAATTATAGTGACGTCATACGTTTTTTTTGAGTGAAATTAATTTTGGCGTCATAGCAGAGATGTTCATGTGATATGATGTCATAAATTAATATAAAAAATTTCGCAAAATACGAAAATTGCCGTTGTACGGAAGATCCGTATGTTATTCACGCAAGTATACTGGATAATAAGTTGAATATAAAAAAAAACTAATAAACCGCGTCACCAGTAAACTTGAAATCATAGTAGCTATTTCTATTTGTGCCAAGGGTGCAGGGACTCACCCAAATCTTACCCTCTTTGTAATTTTATGAAATCGCTCATCTGGGACTTTTAAAGAGAGGGGCGTAGGAGTAATATTAAAACGTATCTGCGCATTTCTTGATATGTTCAATAAAGGTGATATGGCAATATTGTTAGCAACGCAATGCAGATCGTTGCTTTATATAGTAGTAAAATCGCCCAGCTTTACACGACCAATCCAGCTTTTTTTAACTGTTATAACATCTCATGACCACCCCCCCGTCCCAAGATCGGTCTTTCAAAATCGGTAACAGCAAAATGACCTACGCTGACCATGCAGTTTATAGTGACTGTTTTGTACCATTGACCGACAAACAATTCAACTCAGCGTTGTATTTTAACATCTCCGGCTAAAATACACCTGGTCACACATGATTTATTTCCAAAAAATTGTGTTCGAACAAATTACATTTGCATGCGAAAAGTACATAATAATCAAGAATATATATTACAATAACCGCTATATATCATGCATCAAACTTTTCTAATATTCCGTTGTCATCCATTCAATATCCAGAAACGTTATGGAGGTATTTAGAAGAATTTTTATAAAATAACCTATTTTTTTGCCAAAATAGGCATGGGTTTCAAAATCCGGTCAGTCCTATTTTAAGACATGAGAAACCCAATACACAGATTACAAAATTCGATTGGTGCGTGCGTCTCCTGCCGAAATTTTAATGAATTTATATTTATATTCATGGATTGTAATAGATAACCTTTTCTAGTGCACAGTAGTTCTGGCTTATAAACAAATTTCTAGAAATGCAACCAGTTTGTCTTTTTCCCCATATTTACTGTGTCTACCTTTTTCCAGATTGACCTTACACTTTTCTGACAATATTCACTTGTCTTATCCTCTTTGAACCTTTTGTTCTTCAAATAACAGTTTTCCTTCCACATGTTTTTAAATGACTCAAAATTATCTTATATATATATACTATAAACTTTCTATTTTAATGTTCTCGAGTTTGCTTGGAAAGTTTTCCTTCTCCTGATCTTTGACAGACTTCCGTACACGTTCAATGATCTTCTGTCAGCTTCGTTTTTTCCCAAATCTGTGACTAGGAAAACAAAACATAAATTTATTTTACAAAATAATATAAAGTTTACCTTTTTTAAAAAAATATAGGACTAGACTACATTTACTGCGAAATCCTATTCTGTCGCACTGGATAGGACTATCACGTCTGTTCCATATATTTTCATGTCTTCCATAATTAGGTAGCGAGATACTTTGCAGACTTAAAGTGATAACATCATCTCAAACTATTTCTTTGCATACAATATCTCAGAGCCTTTGTTTTACATAATAACATGTCCCGCATCCTTATGTACAAACTGAATTGCCTTTGATTCAAAACGATAACTTAAACCAACTTCTCTCATCGCTCCTGACAGAGCAGACGCAGACCATATATGACGTCATATGTCTCGTCTGCAATTTGCACATTTTGTCAGAGTGAAATATACCATAGAAGTGTCGCAAGTCCCAGATAAATTTCCGGTGAATTATTGGAATACCAAACGATAGCGAAAATTTTTTATTGTTAATCTCCAAATTCTGGCCAAAAGATAACCGGGTTAGAAAAGAGAAAATCATGATTTATTTTTGTAGCCACAATTTAGCAAAAATAGCAAAACGGGATATAGCTAGGCCTAGAAACTGTCGGCAAAAACCAGAGTTTTTTTGCTTGAATTTCAAATCCAACATTATGTGGTGATAGTTGAGGGTAATGTTGAAAATGACGAAAAGTTTCAGACTTTTTGCTTGAGGGATTTATGTAGAAAATAAAGCCCAAACTATTTGGGCGACAACAAAATGTGGCCCAAAAATTCCCGCCGCCCAAATACAGCGAAAATAACTCCGTGTTGTCGACCAAATTGATAAAATAGAAATATATATATATATATATACAATACGCTCCACAGTAAGTGGGCATAAAATTTATAAAAGGATGGCAGGCATATGCTTGCGTGATAAATTGAATATTACATTATGTGATCTTCATCCACAATACACTTAAATAATGAAGGAAGGGAACAGATTGAATCCTCTACCCAAATTTGCCCATGACATAGTATTGAAACTTAAAATCTGGTTTTAATTATGGTACTTCGAGTTAACGCTGATTTAAATCCTTCATGCCGTCTGTGATTTATTGAATCAGAGCATTCGACAACCTATTGTTATAAAATAGCACTGTGTAACATAATTTTTGTTCCTGACCCCTTTATTTCCTAATTGATTATGCCCCAAAATTGAAAAACATAGTCCTGTGCAGCTGTGCTATTTCCTTGTGTTTCTATAAATGCAAGTGTAAACTCAAAGTGGAATAGATTTTTAACATGCACCATACACATAACTTATTGAATTATCAAGAACACATTCAAATACCACCACTCTATATTGTAATTAAAAGTTTTATGCCTAAAAACAACCCACTCCCTCCCCAATTTTCTCAAAAGCAAAATTGAAGAAGGAAGCATGATTTTCCGAGTGTACATATCAGAAGCTAACAGGAAATCTAGTTAAAAAGCTGAAAACAAAAACATAATGCAATCATTGTAAAATATTTTCAATCGAAACGAGTCAACCTGTACGCTTAACGAAAATTAGAGATTGTGATATTCCCCTATTCCAGGAGCACATTTATTTGGCACGCGAGCGAGGCCTCGGAAAGTTTCAAAATTCTGAATTATCTGATGAAACTTGGTGTCGTGCGTTTGTTAACAATCCGTTATTCATTTGAACTCTTTTCGTCCTTTCATGACATGTATATGGCTACAAAGAAGTATATTATGACGTAACAAATGAGTGGGCTGTCGAGAAGAGCGCAGCATTCACTTGGCTACATTCTTACATAATATATTTCGTCTGTGTCACCCTTTTTTTATATTTCTGCTTAATTTATGAAGTTGTACAGCCTATGTTAGTTAGAGTTACTTGCTAAATTACTGTTATAAATTGATTTCGAAGGGAATCTGAGCGATTAAGGAAAGGGAAACAAGAGAGAAGTGCAGAAAACGAATTATTGCGTGATTGGGATGCCATTCCCCGAAATTTTGCGTGTCTCAATAACTTTTCAACTGCATTACTCTCCATGTTTTCATCTACATTATGCTTGTTAATTCTCTGTTCTCAGTTATGAACTTTATTAGGTCTCGTGACAGAAGTAGCCTGAAGGATGAAACCCATAATTTGTGTATTTCTTTGAAAGTTACAAAATATAAACCCAATGAAAAATCTCTATCAGCGGTAATCCCACTGATATAGAATAAGAAAAGTAATCAAATCTATTTGTTGGACTGATATATTCCTGAATACTGAATCTGTCTGTGCTTGTTTAGAAGGTTTATTATTGTGAATTTTTGCTTTGAAAGTAACAAAGCATGGTTTTTAATTTTGGCACAAGGGAGAATTTTGTCGTTAAATTTAACCGATTTTGGCACGCGAGCCGAAAAAGGTTGCCCACCCCTGCCCTATTCGATTCAATTAAAACTTCCCTGCTTTAACGTCGGATAGCAATTTTTGATGCATTGGTTTCAATAAATACCATGTTGTTTTGTGACATGAGCAACTATAAATTTGGTTCCGAGCAAAAACAAGCTTTATTCTGTATGCATAGTTGTTTTTGTCACCGCTTGGAACAAAAACAGTGGATAGATTTGCTACTGAATTAAAGTAATTGAATATAATTACCCAAAGGTATATAAAAAATATTATTGCTTCACTGCTTTTTGTGATTTGTATCTGCAAAGTAATTGCTGGAAGTTTCTACAAAAAGTATCAATATCTGGTGACCAGCAGCACAGGCAGGATTTTTTTTTATGGGGATTAGCTTGGAAGGAAAACATTGCTTCACAAGTACAATTCGCCATCGGGGTCTTCGCGTTAAAAAAGTATAAAATACTTGTTGTTAGTGGAGAAATGTCGTTGAATAAATTCTAGTATTGCAGAAAGGCCAAATAACAGCAAAATAATTTGCATATGGCATACATCACTTTGTCTTATTATCGTTTATATGCATAAAAATAAACTCATGTAGCGCCGATTAAATGTACATAGCCTGGTTGCAAGCCTCATGAAACCATCATAACCATGCTCTCATAATCTGAAAGTGATACCTATCTAGATCTCCCATATTAGGCAAGATGTTAGAAATAACAAAAGACTTCAATAATCATGATTTTCATAACATAAGTTCAACATACTCCAATGATCATATAACATTTCACTTATCAAAAAATGTTCTTCATCTGTATGTGGTCATCCCTAGTGGTGGGATTAAAATTTTTTGTCAGCTGGTTCCTTCACAGAAGTCAAATTTTTCAGCCGGTTCTGTTCCAAACAGAACATTGACAGTAATCAGTAATGCTAACCGGTTCGCTTATCTCATAAAGTTCCATGAGACGGTTCTATAGAACCGGTGCAAACCGGCTGAATCCCACCACTGATCATCCCCTCACCCTTCCCCAATATTGAACTTGTACCGACTGCTTTAAACACCAATAAAAGCTTGAGAATCAGAATACCAAGCCATCATACAAGAAAACCCAAAATTGAAAAAATGCTGTTAGTAATAATAATTTGTGTAGGTTTTCAAGAGTTATCTAGAACTTTTATTCACTAATTGATTCAAAACACAGTATTCATCTCATTTGCAGATACAATAATCAGTTTGTCACTCTTATAAATATCTTTACTTTCACATTGTTGCATATCTCAGTAAACTCTCATTTGTTACAAGTTGTGGCTCAGGAGTTGGAGGTTTCCATGTTACATGTTTGTATAAATTACTGTAATCTCTTGGTTTTGGCTCAAGATCATATTTCCATGCTCTATCTGGAAAATTAGAATATCTATGTAGTGCGAATACCCACTGAATGTATCTTTTTTATATCTTTTTTTGGCTGATATACTACGAAAGCCCTATTGCAAGATTAATCATAGACATAAATTAAAGCTAAGCTAATCCATGGTCGTTTCAGTTCTTCTATCAGTTCTCTTCACTTTTAGTTGAAGGAACCATGGTTTGAGCAAACTTCATAAAAGCTTTGTATCTATAATATCTCACCTTCATCAAGAGCATAAGTTTCAACTGGCACTGGATCAGGAAGAAAGATTTGTTGTTTTTGAACCTAAATTTATAGTATTATTATTATTATGGATTTTGTGGTGAAAATTCATTTGCAACATTTGTGTAAACAAAGTAAAATAAATTAGGTTATAGTTTATGGCTTTAGAACTGGCTTTCTGGTCTGGTGTCATTCCTAGACATGAAAAGACATATCTTGTTATTCCTGTTCTAAGTAATTGCATTTGAGCTTGCAGTTAATTAAATTGAATAATAGATAAATTTGAAAATATTTAAGAATACCTGCCATATAAACGATGTGTTTAATCTATAATTTGCTTCATTTACAACCAACTGTATAAATCCTTCTGTATCCAATTTATGTAATGTGACGGTGAAATGTTTTCGTATTAAACATTCTGGACGCCACAAATTTTCCCAGGGTATTTCCTGAACAAAACAAATCTCTATTTCCTGGTAATTACTATAATGGCCAAAATAGTACATTTATCTTATCTGCAAATGATTTGACCTAGTAATTACTGCAAGTTCAAGGTCTTGCTTTTTTATTTTGTATTAATGTTGTATTGTCATATTAGGGTGTATTAATCAATAATTAGACATATGAGACAGAATCCAATCCCGAAGTATGAAATGTCTCAATGCTGAAATGCCTCATCTGTTTTACCATAGTACATAGTCTTACCATCTTATTGGTGTCAATGCTGCACAGTGTTCTATCAATTGGTTCCAAAAAAATAACAAGATTTCTTCCCTCTTCTGTTGCAATATTAAAACAGCTGTCCATGTAATGTAGCCATCCAGGCATACTCTCAACTCCTTTCTGCCAATATGGTATATCACAATAAGAAATGGATAATATAATGAGGTGAATACAAATATTTTGATTGTCATCTACCGGTAATAACGACCAAGTACAATAAAAATAATGGATTGTTTTTGATCAATGTTTTGGATTATTTTATTAAGGTAGTAAGTAGATACCACTAACTGCATCCAAAATATAATAGCTCAGTCGCCCATCTGTTCTGAACTGCAGATTTTTTTAATGTAACTCACTTGTAAAACATGTGGCTGATCTTCACATACCAGTACTGAGAGGAACTGTTTCTTTCTTCTTTCCAAACTTTGAAAAACATATATGGCAATCTTCTTTATTAAGACATCATTGTTCTTTATACCGGAAAATTCAACAAAACAGAGAATGCTGTAATTTCTTAATTTACGTTGAAAATTGAAATGCTCCATTTTGGTTAAGATATGTGTTGGATTTTGGAGCCACTCAATCTAGATTGGTGGTAATTACCTGCTATTAGTATACCGTTGGGTACTGGTACTTTTTATATTCATCCTACTCACAAGTAAATCATTAATTGAGACCCTTTAGAAAAAATTAATAACTTACCGTTCCATCTTGAATATGGAAAGCACAAAAACTACTCAATTCTTGAGTTTTAAAAATTACAGAATCACTTGATCTGAAAACATTAGTTCCTAACTTTTGCCATAAATCGCCGGTCAATGAGTTCTTGTGTTGAATTATGACGTTTTTGGCTTCGATGTCTGAAAATAATAGGTTGGTGGGTCTGAATTGTTATTCCAGTGTTTTTAGGCAGTAAGAGTTTGCAGTTCTAAAGCTTTTATTTTATCAAATCAATCATGTAAATAGTTGAATTTTGAAACTGTTTGTGAAAGAAATTGGAGTAGGTAACTCTTAGTGCCAGCATGGAAAAAGATGACAGCCTATGCTTTTATACATGTAACATTCTAGAAAGTTATATTAGGTCTTGTGTGTTGGTTTTATCCTTATGAACTTATAACATCACAAACCAGAGTGGTTTTGATATTTGAATATCAATGGAAATGAAAAAAGCATTCCTATTTCAGTCAACGCCTTCATTTATTAGTCAGTTGAGTGATTCAGTGAACACTAGGCTTTTATTTGAACATTATTTACTTGTAGTTTACTGACCTTCCTCTATCACTTTTAACTTTTTTTGAGTATTTTTTGAGCGTTCATCTACTTTTGATTGACCATCACTTCGCATTGCAATACTTGTTTGTAATCTGAAACATTATTTAAGATTTAGTATTGGACTGCCTGACATGTGCGAGTGTGGGCGACTTTTATGGGTCAAAATTCAAAAAGATCGATCAGAAATTAACTTACAGGCTGTGAGGTAAACCTTACATATTGCTGTTATATTAAACTGCAATTCATACCTGATAGTCACTGGTTTTTGCAAAACTAAATTTTCTGGCTCAATCTTGACAGCAGCTGATATTGGTAATAATGATGGATTTCTTTCATTTGATACTCCAAATGTAGTATGTGGTACTTCTTGTATGTCAAGTAAAGAAATTCTTATCAGTGCTTTGTTAGGAACTGCATTTTTCGGAACCTCTAACCTGAAATCAATAAGCTATTTATTATTATCTTTCTTACCTTTCTTTCTATTTAAGGAATAAAGAATCTAATTCAAACTTGTAGTCCTATTGAACTAATTTGACGTTATTTGCAATTATGAAAAATAATATTTCTGGAATATTTAAATACATCCAAGAGATATATTCCAGTGTTTTGTCAATTTTACTCTCAAACCAATTTGCCTTTCATGAGTCTGATAAATCAAATCAGTTTTTGTTTGGTCTTGTACAGCGTCCATATATTTCTTTGCTGAATGCTATGTTCATTCAAAATTAAATTTGTTGTATTCTCTAAATGCTACCAAATTGGCATGGTAGCACTTGGTTTTGATAAATGAGAATTAAGTCCGACTGTTTTAAGTGCAAGTGAAAATGATTGAACTTCTTAATGCTCAACAGTCATGTGATATATAGTGACAGTGATTTCTGTATGCATACACTGATAATAAAATTAATAAATTCCATTGAATTCATACTTTTAAGGTCATTTTAAAACATGAAATACTGCTTGGACTGAGGTATTCTATTTTTTCAGATGGGACGATTTTTATGGGGAAAGGCCTTATGGTCAGAATATTGAAAGCAATGTTCTTTTTTTTTATAAGTCACCACAGTTCAACAAGCAGCGTCATTTGTGATTATCCATTATTTCAGTATTTTGAAACAAGATGTCAAGGTCTAGCTTTGGTTTTGTGCTTTTTGAAATAGAATATCGTAACAATATTTTTGATAATACCAGACTGAATGAGACTCATGTTATGACTTCGGGTCAGGAACCAAAGTTTGAAGAACCCTGATTTAAACCAAAGTAAGAAGGATACCCGAATAGGTAAGCAGATAAAGAAGCTATTTTAAAAAAAAATTTTCGCTTGATGATTTGTTCCAAGAGAAATGTATTGATACGTTTACATACTTGCATCCTGAGCATGAGATTTCACCACCATCAGATGTAAAAACCTTTGATACTATATCCATCCAACTTGAGTTGTTTCCCCTTTTTGCAAACAATGGTTCACGTTTGCTTGGCATAGGTATGGTCAAACCTTGACTGGTAGAGAATGTTTTTGGTGGATTGGTTTCTTGTGTAATATCTGTATTCTGTTTAACACCAGCACTTCTGTTTTTGAGTTCTGGCATGTTATCAAGCGAAACTCTAACTTGATACCCAGCATCAGGATTTGTATAGTTGAAATTGTGAGTTCTGAAGGTAGTAAAGTAACATCTCTTTACTTTCTAGAAGTTGCTGATGTTTTTGGTATTACAGGTCTGAATGGATTAGATTTGGTAAAATCGTACATAAAATGCATAGATTATAGTTTGTATTAATAGTGAAGAACTCGATTACCTTAGGGTATGAGAATATTATTTAATCTAAAGTCAAAGTGATGTTTAATTTGACTCACTTATCATCTCCTCTCATTTGAACCTGTACTTTACTTTTTCCTCTTGGTGTATCGTAGTTGAATTCATGCAAATCAAGTTTTGGAATTTCTTCGGTTTTCAGCTGTGGATTCTCTCTATAGTATAATGCATCATTTGTATGGACCTATTGTAGCTGGGTTTCCAGTACGTATATTCCATATAAGTTCAATTTGTATGAGGTGAAAATCATGGAATTGGGTTTTCTAGTCATTTCAGTAAGATTATAAATTTATGTTTATCATACCTTTTATGTGTGTCCAATAATAGAGCTTCACTACGAATAAAAGTTGGGTTCACATCATTAATCCTTCCATCAACAATTGCAGGAGCATTTGTTGCTGTCAGTAGAGTTCCATCTGGATGTTTCCGCATTCTACCACCAGCATAATTACTAATATTATACACATTGTTCATTTGAGCATTTTCTGGAATTGTTTGACTAACGAAAATAGGATTGTTGCTTTGAAAACGATTTTGTGTGTAGCGCTGTTGTTTTGGACTACGTACCCCGAGGTCGCTAACTGTTAATTGTTTGTCTTTATACATTGCCAGTCGTCCTGAAACACCTGATTCTTCTCTTAAATATGTAGGCTCCCTGTGTGGACTTAGTTGTAGTTTAGGTACAATGCGAGGTGATATCTCCGACCTATCAGTGATTTCCCCTTCATCCATTAATGCTTGCTGGATGAGAGGTCTGAAGCAATATTAATTATTAATAATCAGTAGTGTTTAGATTTTAAAAGTTGGGAACATTTTTACTGGAATTTCTCCATTTGACCACAACAGCTGTCAAGGGTCAGCTAATTATAACTTGCTATTGCATTCTCAATGTTAGGATAGGAGAGGCGCACCACAGCTTTCGTCCGGTTACCAGTCCATGTTCAGTCTGGTATGGGAATAGTCAGCCGGTTATTTGTTTTTAGATGCATGGACTTACTTGTTAGTGGAGGAAACCGACAAGCTGTTACACAAACTACCCTATGCCGGTTGAGGAGTTCAGCAATCCTCATGCACATAATTTCCCCCCACACAATGGTAACCCATGGGGGGTAATCGGAGATACGATGGCAAGCTTATTTTTAAAGCTTAGCTCAATGCGCCATACCGCCGAGCCAATGAGGTTATTATGTTTATATATCAAATTCTATAAATATCTAAATTTCCTCATATTTCACGATAAAGATAGCAAGTATCCAGATAATTCAGAATAAAATTTGATAGCCAGTTGTTCAGAAGAGTCAAAATTGGGTACTCCTGAAGTATGCGCACCGAGATGTCGCCTAACCTGAACCCTAACCTGGTACACAACCTGAGTTCAGGTTGTGCGCCATCTTGGCGTGCATACTTCAGGAGGTCCCAAAATTTTATGTACAACTTTCAAGGAAATATCTTCGAGAGTCAGCTTGTCAGTCAGCCAACAATTGAACCATGATTCTTATGTGTTTTTATCTCATTTGAATTGAGTATAAACTTGTATTCCATTCAAAACTTGTGTTCTGAAAACTTACCTTTGATTTAAAACATCCCGTACTCTGGGATCACCTTCTATGACCAACTCTTCCAGTTTATTAAATAATGCTAAAACATCTTTCATTTCTTCAGTATTATAATTTTCTTCATGTCTTTGTTTTAGTGGACTTTTAGCTTCCTTTGTCGGTTTTTGTTTTTGTTGCTTCACTGCTTCTTCTGCAACATCTTTAATGTCTTGTTTAGCAGACGTTGTTCTTCGTCCTTTCACTCTGTCTTGTAATCTCTTCCACATTATATTCATGAAATAGTCTTATAAAATTTGAACAGATATTTGAAAGTAGGCTTATGTATTTTTATCTCATTAATTTATATCTTAGCCAAAACTATTTGAAAATTTATTTCTTAATTGTGCTGTTTGAACACCCCTGGCTAAGACAAGAAAGTTTCTATCAAGATCAAAATCAAACGATATTCCTTAGTGGAATCATCTTTCAAATTTTACCAGCTTACCTGTTATTAGTAATTTGCATTATTATTCAAAATGGAATGCATTTTAAGAAGTATCATTTTTTTTTTGCATTTTGCTAGCTGAAATTGTCCTATTGTATGTTATGCTCATTAAAAGTGTCTATTTCTCCTGAATCTCAAAAAGTAAAAGGGTAACATCACTGGTTGCCCTTTTGTGAGCTCTCGATAATTTATATTTAGACAATATTCTTAGCATTATCGAAAGCATCTCTTGGTTTTATGCTTTTGTTTTACTTTGAACATGTACAGCGTGTTTATTGTATATCAATGATATACAATAGACCTTGATCCATATAATTTTAGTCTTGATTCTTGGATTTGACTTTCTCATTTTAAAGTGATATTTTATTTCTGCCATAGTTTTAGTTCTATTAGTCTATTTGTTTTAAAATTAATATTTACATGTTCTAATATTGTTTTATACATAAGAGACGAATAGCCTTATTATTCTGAAACCTACTCTACCAAAACATCCTGCATACTATCTGTTAATATGAAATATAGCTACCAATCTTGCCATATCAACAGGTGTTTCCTATATTTGTTTATCAAGTTGCTATGAGGATGAGAAGTCTTTCAACAGTTCTATTCAATAATGACAAAATCAATATGGTAATGCATATTTACCATTTATCAACACTCCCCTCACTGATTGTTACTGGTCCATTGTTATTATCCACAATATACCTCATACCTATTGTTAGTTTCTTAGATAAATATTCCATACTGTTACATTGAATCGAGTTATTCATCATATTGGGTGTATCAAATTTTAAATGAACATAATATTTTATTCTAATCATTGAATATTTCTTTTGATAAAACTTGTCAAATCACTAGTTTTTTTTTCTTCGAGAAGTGGAGTCATATAGCAACGATTTATTTCTCTTGTATATATCTTTCATCTTAGATCGCAGAGGACTTTGAATGGATAAATGCAAATATATGTCCAACTCAAATGCTTACCAATATGAAAAACTTGTAAAAACGATAAAAAGACAGATTGACCTGAATGTACTCATTCTAGGAGCAAGTAGGGCAAATTAATAAATGTTCCAAGATGATTAGTTTGATATTTGTTGAATTAGAAAACTCATCATGTTATTTATTTGAACTTTATTACTAATTAAGTTTACCAAATTAACAATTTTCTCTTCTCCCTGATTGTCATAAATTAAAATATCACTATGATTTTAAATTGAATAATTTATTTTTCTTTCCTTGAAATTTGAAAATTACCTATTTTTACAGAACATGTTATTTTTACAAAACAACTTGTGCCACTAATCGAATGTATTTTTTTTAGAATACCACAGAATATTTTCATGTTCGAGATTTTGTGCCATCTGCACTAGTAGATGATATTGGTCTTTCTCATTTGTCTTTCACTCTACCTCAATTACATGCAAGATTGAAAGGAACCTTGCCTTCTTCTGCCCGAGAACTTTTTTTTCGTAAAGCTAAAGAATTGCAGGATTTTGGATGTCATTTTTCCCGTGTTTATATGGTATGCATTTTCATAAAAATTTTGAATACTTGGAAAATATATCTAATGGTCAAATTCTTTTTAGTTGCTTTTACATATATATATATATACAATTTTTATGGTAATAGTTTATAGAACAGATAAGATAAATAATTTACTTCTAACTCCGCCATGGTACAAAATAATTACAATACAAAAGACAAATACACAGGGCTGAAAATCAGGAAAGTTGCCAAAACAAATAAGGTTTAAAACATTGAACATAAATGTACTACATGTGCAATCTCACTTTGTGACATAGAACATAATTGAAAAGCATGATATGATACTTTGTAATTGGGCTTTAAAAAGCTTGGGAGAAATGTCATAATACATGCCGTTGACATACAAATACAAATGATACAGTAATAGATGTGGGCAGGTACCTCTCAAAATCATAAATTAAATTGATATAGTGTAAAATGTCTGTAGTTTTAAATCCTCAAGCTCATATTGCTATTTTTCAATTCATTTTAATATTTTTACTCTCAGAGCCATAGGGATCAGCCACCTGTATGGATCTCAATTGGACCAAGAGGGTTGAATATTTTTTATTTGTTATCTTGTGGTGTCAGAAAACTAATTCATAGATATTCTTGGGAACAACTAAGTAAGGTTGCTTTTAAGGTAACATATTGGTTAAATCTTTCTCATCGAAAACTAATAAATAGTAATGAAAGTTTTTATCAAACTGTTTGAGAATTGAATTGAAATTATTTTCAAGTAGTATCCTCATCTTGTTTCTTCCAATTTTCTGTTGAGTTGGAAAATTTGGATAATGCACTTGTTGAATTTTTTCTTAAAAAATTTACGTACTTGATTTCACTACTTGTTAACATGGTGGATACATATTTTCTTGATATAAAATGCTTCTAGAGTTATATTATGTGATCACTCTTTAATATCTGCACCATTCGCTTTCAAATTACAGTAGTTATTTAGAAGAGTGTCTTTCAAAACGGCTTTTATGTTTACTTGCTTCGTGCTTCGGGTCTTGTTGACTTATCCCAAATTATACTGAATCTAAAAATTATCACCACCGCTTGATGATTTCAGCAAGCATTTGGGAAATGATCGTCATGTTGAATTAAATCTTAGCAGTCTACATGTACAGTCACATTATATATTTTAAAGGTGTATTTCAGGACTTTATTTCCATAGAAATGAAATGCACAACTTACTAGTGAAAAGTGTTGCAAATTTTTTGACTTACGATACCATTGTTCAGCCATAGTTTTAAATCATTATTCAGTCACCAAATTATAGTAAAACACACTGATTTATTTTGTATTATATTTGTGTAACCGAATTCTCCCTCATTACCCATGTTTCATGAATTTAGAAGAAAACCATTTCACTGACAACCAAGAGTGGCACAAGATTCAAGTTCTATGTGAAGACAGAACAAAAGTAATATAAGTTTCATTACAGCTAAAAATAATTTAGTTAACGCCTAACGGTATTTCTTATCTGCATTGCTAATCCAGAAATTTCCAACCAAGTTCACCTAGAGAATCTATTTCCTATTTGCTAGATCCTGAACCACACATTTGGCCGTGTCAAATTAATTAATGCATTTTACCTGCATTATGCAATTACCTGCATTTTTGTATTCTGTCACACTAATCTGATTAGATACACTTTCAGTGAGACTCTATTTTCGTGATACTTTCAGCTCACATAGTTGATCAAACTGTCTTGTTTGCTATCATAAGATTTTAAACAATATTTTCCATTATTTTATTCAACCAGTTTAAAATCACTATTTATATGCCAGAAGCAGATGATTGGTAAATGTGGAATTTTTTTGTTTTTGTTTCTTAGAGCGAATTACATTGTTCGGATCATGGGGGAAATGCATCAGTTCCATATGTTTGATGATTCATGGAATAATGACAAGTTCAACAGTATTGCATCGCCAAGCACTCAACTATCATCTGGTATTTTACCTTTCAAGCATCATCCTATTCCACATCCATGTGAGATGAGATGTAAATCAGAAGAGCTGCATATTTCTGAACAGATGGTGGATGGGAATCATACAATAAGCTCGTCTCATTCCCACTTGCAAGTATTTCCTGATATAATACCTTTCGTATTGGAAGACAATAACTCTGATATATCTAGAGATTACACTACAAAATCAAAGTGTCAACAAGTCGTGAATGATGACAAACAACCAATATATCATGAACCAGAAATCGAAGAAGTTGCATCTGAAGGTATAATTTGCTGAACGGAATATGTTGTTGCTGGAAATGTAATATTTTTATTATCAATCAGAGCAATGGCATTGTGAAAAAATTTTAATAAAAATGTAATTTTTTCAGCTGTATATATTGTTTATCATTGTGGTTTGTCAAGGTTTTTATGCACGATATGTTAATATTAAACTAACAAATAATAAAGATAATGATTGGCAATTTCTTCACTCTAATAAGTCTGTCATAAAATATACCAACAGGTTTTCAAATCTGTAAGATATAAAAACATTTTAATTTCAGTTAAAGTGGGTATAATTTGCTCTGAAGCAGATTTTTGTGAGGATATATGGATGTGTCATTCAGATTAGGTTATTTCTGTTTTCACATTAATTGGGTACTACCAAAAAACTATTTTGATAAATGTTAGCTAATTCTTTTTAGAATTTATTTCTGACAAAGAATTTGAAAATATCAAGAAAGAGGAGGATGATGACGTGTTTGATGTTAGTGATCTACCTGTTCCAATAATAAATGATATTTCTGCTGATTTCTTTGTTGATTTGGAAAAAAGGAAGGGAACATTTGGCTTTAGTGTTATGGTATCCTGTTTTTTCTTATCATTTTTTATTTGTGCTTCAGTCTCTTACATTTTATACAATCTCTCAAAATAGCTTAGTTAAATACATTCATTATTAAGTAATTAAATGAATAGATGACATAGTTACTTGATAATATGAATAGAAATAAAATTGCTTGCACATGATAGCATAATGCATATATTTGCGTAATGGAGTTTGCTGCTGTTCTTCAACCTTAATTTATAGAATAGAAATTATAGAATACAGTTTATAGAAGGGCAGTTTTGCCCATTGAATAAAATCGAGAAACAAGACTGAAAATTACAACCTATGTTTTTTCTCAACATGCTTAGTGGAGGTTAAATTTCAAGAAATAATGAGGTTACAACTAAATTTCTTCCTGTATCACTTTCTTTTTTCTCAATATTAAATGTACTGGTAAGTATATCATGAAATCAACAAGAAATATCTATTCACTGATAATGTAAATTTCATTTATCTGTGTTAGGGTGGATCTGACAAGTCCATAAATGTTATTAAAGTTCAACACATAGTGCCTGGTGGATCTGCAGAAATGAATGGAAGTTTACAAGCCGGTGATGTTATATTAGCAATCAATGATATTCAGCTGAGTAATGTCTCACATAAGGTGCGAGTTTGACCTATTTTCAAAAGTTTTTTTTTCGATTTTTATTGTTAATTGGTTATTTACATTGGCTTGGCAGGTATGACTTGTAACACAAAGCCTAACTCAAGGTGCTATAGATTTTACTGTCAAAATTAGTAAGATTCTAATCTTTTCTGAACACACTATTGTAATCTAGTATTCTAGTTCAACATTAATATACCTTTGTAACAAAATTTTTTAGGTATACTATCACACATTATTTGTACCTTATAGGAAGCCGTTGAAATATTGAGTAAAGCATCAAACAAATCAAGGCTTCATGTCAGAAGAGACCAAATGTTGAGATTGGAGAGCAACCCAGTGGTCCCAGATGAGGTTTTTTTTTTTTTATCCATAGCACCTAATGTTTCTTATCAATATGTGGGATAAATTCAACTGGTACAGAATGATATTTCGGTTGTTTTCAAACACTTTCGCTTAATTCCAGCCCTCATAAAACGTTTGTAACGAAATTGTTGCTGCTGTTATCTTATATGAATCGACTTCTATCTGTTGACTAATCCGTTAGTTGTTGTCAACTAGTTAACACTTTAGTTATATATTAGACTCCTAGAATCTAGACTCCGATAAAAAAACAATATATTAATCAGAAGTTATGCGTGTTCAATGGGGAAATCCTTTTTACAACCTTTCAAGATTTTATTGCTCCGTTTAAATAAACATACGATAAACTCAGCAATCAAAGTGTAGAAAGTATAAGATACGACAAAGTATAGAATGATACCTTAATTGAAATTGTTTCGTGTGCTTTCCCCTCCTCCTATCTTCTATTTTTTTTGGCTTAGGTTATTCTATTTAAAGGTGTTTGAGAGATTTTTCTATTTAGTGGATAAATTCTCTATCTTTATTCCTTACTTTTTCGTGGAGAAGGTCCTTTTGCGACCAATCAGGGACTAGTTCATTTCGTTTTCGATAGGAGAAATTTTGGGTGATTATTATCGGGTGATTGACAGCGTTTTGTGTGAAATGTTAAAATACCGTCTGCTCAGTGGTGGTAATTCAAATCCAACGAAGTCAAATTGTTGCTTCGTTGACTATTTTGACCACTGGTTTTCATCACAGCAACTACAAGAAGTTCAAAATGGAAATTGTGCAGTGAATGAAATCACTGAAACAGGGAATGCGGGTTTTAATACACAATCTGAGAGAATAGTGGGAAGAAACGTTGATGATGATATCAATGAACTGACTTCTCTAAGGCTTGATACAACTTATGATGAACGGGTGCGTCATTCCACATAATTTGGGCCAGCATGCATGTTCCACTTGATAATAGCATAAACAAAAACCGCACTGCCTATAGTGTATCATCTGTAGATGTGACTATTGTCTTCACATATCAGATCTGTAGATTGCTCACAAACAAATATAAGAGATAAATCATTGTAGTTGTTTCACTAACATTTACACACAATTCAATTTATCAGGTTACTGAAGTGGCCTCTGCATTTTATAATTATCAATATACTGATATTGAATCTGATATACAACATGAATATATTGGAAATGGTGCAGAAGACTTGACAATGAAGGGTGAACTTTAATTCTGTTTTTTATTGAATATCTAATCTGTGAGCTAACTATAATTCATGACATAACAAATAGTGAGTTGACTCTCACAGTCGTTACTTGTGTACAGATGATCAAATATTTGAATACATTCTAAATTGGTTATGATGCGAATAATTAAGAATATTTTCATTTTAAAATATTTCTTCAAGCATTTATTATTCTATGATAGACAAAAAAATATTTAACTTCTGACACAATAAAAATAGAAAATATTATTTAAAACAATGTTCATTTCAATTAATCTGCATAACAAATTTGATTTCCACGAATTTACATTTGTCTTGAAGAATTTCTCTCGTGGAACAAGAGCCATTTCAGAATATATTCGATATTTCATATTCGAAAAGATTATATTTTAGAATATATTCAAAATATGGAATATCACTGTTTCTAAACAGATTTGGAATATTTACCGTATTTACATATCAGAATTTTAAATTGGCTTTAGGAATCATGTAAAGAAATGAAAAGCACAGCAATGAAAGTTTTATAAAACACAAACAAAATCATTTTCTCCATAAATCATTTCTAGTATTGGTGAAGTATATCGATGGTTTTCATATTTACTATGGTTGGAACGGAAACCTTGAGTGACGAGAATTTTATTGCGGATCTGTGTGCAATTATATCTTTGAAACAAATGTTCCCCAAATCTTATTTCGGAAAGAAGAGGAGATAGGCCTAATAGTGACTGATATAGATGAAGTATTCACGCATGGCGTGTTATGCTCATTTAAAAATATCGAATTATTGGTGATGGTCATACCAACCAATGAGAAGTTCATGTGTTTCTAGAGAAGCACTCCAAACATTAAAATTCATTGATATCTGTCTGGTGATAAATTTATTTATCAGCGAAGGCAACCATTACCTTGCATGTAAATGCTCGAAGATTATGAATTTGTTAATTTTCTCTCCAGATGAATTACATTTGAATTTATTGCATCATGGAGAGGATATGAGTAGGGGTGAAGGTGATGGTGTCAGCAATTTATCAACCCATGATCGTCAAAATACTACAGGAAGTTTATCACAAAGTGGAAGGTATATAAGTATATCTTTTTTATATCCTCAACTTATTGTTTAACAGTACCAATAATCGTCTGTTTTTATGAAGCCCAATGTAAAAGTTCATTCATGATGTATATTTTACTTTCTGGCCATGCTGGGTGTAAACTCTTTTCTGAGTTTGATCATCTAGATTAGATTTGAAAATATGGTTTCTTATTATTACGTTCGTCATTCTTAAGTATTCTCTTTTAGGAGAACTTAGCATAATAATATAGATATAGTAAAAAAGAATCCTCATTTATATATAAATATTATTATACAGATTTTCTGACATTTCTTCACATGTTTCGAGGGATGTGATACCGGAAGGTTAGTGTAGTCATTGATAAATATGAAATAGCGAATTTCATGTCAAGAATTAAGAATGAAACTGTTCATACTCTTATCAAACTCTTCCTTCTGGCAAAGAGACAGAGATTCATTCCGACTATTAAAACTTTATTTATGTTGACATTATTTTATTTTGCAATACCCAACATGATAGATTTTATTTTCTGGTATAGCCATTGTCTTTATCTATGATAAGTTACTCTTATTCTTATTAGCTTATCCTTTTCTATACCAACAGATTGCGAATTTAATTTATTCTGGTTAAAATTTTGTTCTTTATGTTCATATAACTTCATAAATGCTTTTATGTAACAGTTAATTTTCTACGTATTTTTTGTCTTTTCATTTTTGAATGTCTCATTTTAGCAACGACAGTGGCTATTGCAGATTTCGAAGAATTCAGGAGACGTTTATCAAGTTTAAAAACTGCAAATGAATCGAGGTATCTTTGCTTAGTTTTTTTACATCAAGCGTTTCTTGGTTTTGAACTTCTGTCAAGATATTTGCAAGCAATTAATATTTGATTTTTGCTGCAATTCAGGCAACCATACAAGTTATATATTGTATACAAACAAGTAGATGGTGTCCTTTTAGCACTACCATATACTTAAAGGCTTGATTATTCACCCCTTCACTTTAGATTTGCTCCTGACATTGGTATAAATCTATTTGTTGACACAAAGGTGATGTAAATATAAAAAGCAATGCAAACTAAATATAATATTCACTTAATTATAGTAAATCATTTTAATAAATGATGTGTGCATGGATGGAAAATAAGTCAAGTCAACAATGTTGGAAAATTGACAAAATCATGCACAATTAATCAGAGGCCAAGTGCATAACTAGTGTTTCTATTGCTGCATGTTATGTCAACCCGGGAGATTTTTATCCCTGATGAAAAAAAGCAGTTTAGATGGCTTAATGATACAGTTAAAATATGGCCTGTTGGAGGCTACGAAGTAGGGTGTGGAAGTAACAAAGTAATTGTTCGAGATGTATTAAAGTAGGTTGTTGATAAGGCCATCACTGGCTGAGAATAACATTAACCACCCTTCGAACAAAAGGAATCCAGAAATTTTTGTCAATACCTTAATCATAGTCTACAGAATTTTAAGCATACGAATCAGCACATGGTAATCAGAGGTGCAATTAGCATGCGAACCCCCAACACTTGGCGCAGTGCATCAACTGGCGTGTCAGTTATTGCAGTCATTACCTAAGAATGCGTGAACTGTTTTTACCTCTACCCACTGTTCTATCTAGAGACTCAGTGTATCAAGTATCCATGTCTGGCATTACACTTTTAAGCTGATTTTATTTAATTTTTAGCAATAATTCTGGAGACAACGAATCATGGTCTACTGTTCATGAGTGAAGATAAAGTTGCTGGATGTGTAGCAATATTAACAGTTTACATTTTCTTACATTTTTGGAAATCTGATTCATTTTTTTACTGGCATATAAGTAGTTGAAGGTGACACCAGGGATTAGTATCATCAAGCCTACATGGTTGTCACATACTAGTCCGGGAAGATATCTTGGCATGTCTGCCCCAGTTGAGATTCTCTGACTGACTTTGTTTTAAGAAAATGGCGATTGTATTTAAATTTGTTTTCAAATTTTTCCTATTGGAAGATTAAAAAAGTGAATAAATTAGAGAAATCTTTTCTTTATTTTGTGCAGCCTTTCGCAGGTGTTCGCATCTATTCCCTGAGTATTTTCCTGGAAACCAGCCATGTCCAGCATTCATACTCGTCTCTTTGTTAAACCGAAAGTATACAGGAATTCGAAACTTGACCTCAAACTATTTTGTAATTCTTGACTATGGCTCGCCTAATTTAATTCGGCAAAATTTTGTATTAGCAGGTACCTGTCCATTTTCTTGTTCAATTTATTATTTTTTGTATTGAATTATATGTATATTGTTTCAAAGCAGTTGTTCGTAACCTTTATGAACCTGACAAACCCCTACGTTATTCTGCAAGCTATCGTCGAACCCCAACGTTTTGAACAGCTAAAACAAGGGGCACAACATGTACTTTATATGGGGGAGCTAGTTTTGTGCAAGTATATACAAAATGCAACGGTCTTCATTTGATAGAGAGTGAATTTGTTCCGTTATTGTTGAGCTTATTGGTTGAGTTTTCAGGTTTAAATTTCAAGGGACACCATTATAAAAGGAATATCAGCCACCGATCAGTCCGAATCACCAGTCATCAGACACGCCGCCTCTTTCTTGATTGAAATATTTCATAAGCAAAAAACTTAGATATCAATACACTGACGGAATACCTACTGTGTACCACAATAGCTTAGGGCACAGCTGACCTAGAAGAAAGATGACCATAACAGTGCTTCGTGCCCGTGGTACCCCAAGGGGGCTATAGAACATTTAGGGCCACAAATAAGCACAAGTTCTTCGTTGTTTCATTATCTGAAAAGGATACTTCCAGTCATAGGGTGGTTCGCTTTTTTGTGCACAAATTTGTCAACCTCATAAATACCTCTGCTGTACATTTTCTTCAAAACTAGATAGTTCATGTCCAATTTATCTGCTGTGCCGTTTACTCTTACTTTAGAGTCTGAAGAATATCTCTTATGTATTGATATGCACCAAAAAATGTAGAAAATAATTGAAGTATAGTATTGCTGAATATAATAATGAGTTCAGAATCGGTTTTCGGTCTGAATACATCAATCGTGATTTTATTGCAAGAGCGTCTGGATATTTAATGTCATTCAACGAATGCGCATTCTGTCACTGACATCGGTAATTAGTGACCATCGCTGAATTTATAACATTTCTGGTCGTGTTGAGTACACTCTCTGATTTTACACCCGTATCACGTCGTCCGGAGCTGGTAGCTCCTGATCGTAGTTGATACTATTTTTCTTCATGATGTATATCTCAAAGTAGAAGTTGAACACTGGAATTTTTGTCACATAAATGGACATTTAATAACGGAATCGGTTTTACTTTTATACCTCCGCATTCACAGCATGCAAAGCAATTTTGGCGGTTCACGAGAGCTCTATAAATTGTGCCTGTTGAGTTTGGGAAACCCTGGTCTAAGGTAAACGGACTTTACTAATGGAATGGCTAGAATATCAGACGTAAAAGGTTCTAATTACTGACACCTACGTCTCGTGCAGTGATTTCCCTACACCCCCTAATCCTTATCTGAAGTCATAATTCCAGAAAACCATTCGTCGCGTGAGTGCAAGCTTCGATGCAATGATCGTTTCCGTCCACATCGAGGAATACCTCGTTTTTATTTCAGCAACAATAGCGCAGATGCCCCGAGGCCTGGTAACTACAAAAGTTACCATCAATGTTAAAAATGTCGAGGCAGAGACGTTGTCAGAAAACAAGCACAAACACAATGTAATTGAGAAGTTTTAAATATGAAGCTTTGCAGCCGATTAGCTTATATATAAGATGAACGAAAATGAAAACTAAGATATTATGCTGCGCAAAATGTACACGGAATGAATTGCAGACCTCATAGGAGGTAACGGATAGGCAAGTCGCAATGTCTTTACGCCGTTAACGGCATATCTCCATTACCGACTACAGTAAAAATGTGGATTATTGTAAGTCTTAAAATCCAAAACTAGCAAATTCATGGCACATTGATCTATTGCAATAATTTTACTTGGGGCAAGCACAAGCCTTTAAGATGTAGGCCTACAGCGGGGTATTTATTCTTACATTCGAATTGGTGTTGAGGAGCAATTTATCAATAGTTGTCGTATTGGAATAGTCATTTGTTCATTCTTTAGCAATTCTACAAAAGTATGTATGCATATATATATATATATATGATACGCGTAAAATTAAATTTGATATGTATAAGAGAAATCGAGTCCAATTATTTGGCTGCTGTTCGACGTTACTGATTTGGAGGAAGTTTTAGTAATATTTGATTATATATTCACTGGACTTAATTCGTTAGTATGCTGATGCAATTCAGCGTAGATTATTGGACACGAAATGTACGGTTCCATTACATTTGAACCCACGTACATCTGAACCCACGACAATTGCACCTGCATACTATTGCACCTATGGAAATTTTGTTTGTTTTACGGATATTTGAACCCATACTAACCCATGGGTTTTAGCACCCGCATATATATAGATTGAACCCGCGAATATACACATGGGTTCAAATGTACGTGGGTTCAAATGTGCGGGGGTTCAAATGTACGATCACCGAAATGTACATATGGATCGTTTTGTGTTTATTGGACACGAAATGTACGTATAAATCGCTTTGCTATTATGTTGTTGTTAGAATTATTTTTCATGTTCTTGTTGTTATAGAAAAATCGCCTTCCTTATTCACTACAGGGCCAGTTGCTTTGAAATTTTCAGTGGTTATAAAGATCGTTTCGCTAGAAGACTATTACTTTTATGAAATACCAATTGCAGTTGTGCCTCGTTTTCGTAGTTTTACGTGTTATTTGTCAGTTTTTAGTTCTGTTCCCAAAAAATAGTTTTATGACTGAATTGTCATTATGCCTTCCGAGAAGTTTTAGTTTGGTTGCAGTAATCAATATTCAGTCTCGCGATGGATGTGATTAACTAGGCTAAAATTAGCGGAAGGCGGACAACTCAGACTGTAGGGAAGACTAGTGAGTTGTCCGTCATTTCGCATTTTTTACGGCGACGTTTTAAGACTAGGAGTGTAATTGCGATCTTTTCAGGACTCCAATGGCAAGAAATAAACATAAATAGGGTTGGATTTTATTAAAAATGATGCATTCAAACATGTAAACCAGTTTATAATTACCAACACTTCAAAATAATCTCACATAAAATAAAAAAATTTCAATAGTGAAATATATGCAAGGAGAATTTTCTGAGATACATATATCGTAAGGTTCAGTTGAAACATGTACGTTTACCACACACTAAAGCAGCACCATAATATAACGTATATATATATTAAAATGTGAAATATTGCCTAATATTTCTCTCTTTTTTTGATGTTTTCAAACTTTTTTATGTAAATGTCAGCTTGGCTGTATTGTGTCGGATGTACATTTTAGTTATGCAATTCAATAATCCATTTTATTTTAAAACCCTTCATCATGCTTAAGTGAAAATTGTCATGATGGCAACTGAAACTACAACTTTTAATAAGAGAAGACATTTGTGTGGCCCACTAAATCAACTGATGGCTCTAAATCAGCATATTGTAAACTGTGCGAATTGACTATTGTACCAAGGGTTTCAAATCATGTGGCTTTTGTACTTGGTAAAATTGGTGACCTTTTCTGGAATTGTTAACTTTTTTCGATCACTGGAATCTGGAAACCTGGCATTGTTGCCGGTAACCTGGTACAGGTACTGGCGAGTTGCCGTATATAATTTTCGGGAACTTGATGGTAAAAATTTCGTTTTGATCTTCATGTCCAAAAATTTGATCGTCAAAGCATTTATATACATACGTAATTGAAAATAAAGTCAACATGTCAACCACAAGCAAGTTACCGATCCCTTTATAGCGCGGAAAGAGTACTGATGGAAAGGTTGTGGGTGGAGACACAAGCGAGGACATGGTCGGAAGCTGGTTTATTATGCAGAATTCCGAACAGATCAAACCCCGTCGTGGTAGCACCCCTCAATAGTGAATTTATCATTTAAGGGCGTTTCATTTAGTTGTAAAGGATTAGTATGTATTCAAGCGATAAATGCCTACGAGCACGACGAAGGGAATGACTTTCATTGTATTTGTAGTCAGAAATTTACACAAATATATTGGGGTGTGTTCAAGTAATTTGAGATCGTATAATTTTGGTAGTGCATACACAAAATGATTGCATTATGTCATATTATAATACAGTATATATAATAACATGATCTATCTGCATGTTGTCCTGTAGTTGTGTTGATGCCTCCATTTTTAAAGTAGAAATTGATATTTTAGAAGGCATGCAGTCAGTCGGATTTCCGAATAGCCATGCACGATAGGTCAATAACTCCTATTCAAATGGAAATAAACTTCCTCGGTCCGGAAATAAAACCCACTTTATCCTGGCGTTCCACAAGTGCTAACAACTTTTCTATACATTCACGTCATGAATAGTAATACTGTTGACTAGGTATTTACCTAATAATGATTATGTTGTCAACATTTTGAATATTTTTGAAGCACGTCTGGTATCAAAAATTATTATAATGCATGCCAGTTATTTTTTACCTAATTTTCTTGAAATATTGAAACACAATTCAGTTTCGTTGCTCAATATACTAATTGCAATGAGCACTATTGGAGTAGAACAAATATTTTCCAAAGTCATCTTTCTCTGCCCATGTGGAAACTTGGGTAAGATATGTATATATAAGATATGATCTAGTTGTAAGTTTATGTAACGTATACTTATGAAATTGAAGCGTGCTCTATCATAATAACTCTAACTCTATTCATAATAAAAGTAGAAACATAGAAAGTTAATATATATTATTTCTTTTTGCTCGTTGGATGAAATTCCGGTTAAACATGTAACACAATATGCCACTTTATTATCTTCTACAACATTTTTAGATAATCGAATATATGGATTGGTGTATCTTGTTGTGCCGGCTGTTGTTTTATTAATTCTCGGCTATGCACTCAATTCTTCAACATGGAGATTGTTTACAGGTTAGTGGACCTTCATATTCCCCCAAATATATTAGCTTTAACTAGCTTATCGTTCATCATGTAAATTATTTCGCATAGTTTGGCAACCAACCATTACCGGATTTACTTTCTATTCTACACAGTTACGTAAGTATAAATTGTACAAGTCACGTTTTAAGAAACGTAGCTTCTCTATCCCGATATCTTTACATTTTATGCCTTATTTGGCACACTTATATAGATATAATAGGACGCTAAACTTTAACAAAGTTAGCATGTCGCAATCAGTCTCAATAGAAAACTGATTCATTGTATATAATTTGTCTTGCAGGAATTTGCAAAAGAAGCACAAACAGTTTCGGAAAGATGGGATGCTACATTACTTTCCAAATTCTGATGCGCGTGAGTTACCATTATGAAGGTAACATTAAGTTACCATTAACCAAAGAAACATCCCAATGTCTAATTATTGTTCATACCTGTAGGTCAGATATGGACATATTAATTTACTTCGTTTTGGTAACCTACTTATTTTATCATCGTGCGATTTTGCGATAAAAACGATATTGCCCCTAATGCTAAATACATTTGATCTCACACTAGCCATAATAAGGCTACAGACGTCCTGATATTTTGTCGTAAACATAGTATATTCTAGACTAGGGTTGCCATACCGTCCGGAAAATTCCCTACATGTCCGGAATTTAGGGTTAAATTTTTGAGTCCGGGAAGAATTTAAAAAAATGCTCAAATGTCCGGAATTTTACTGTATTTGCAATCGTACTGTGCACACTGCTAATACTACGAGGTTGTGTGGAATTATGATGTAACAGAACGTTTTCCTTATCAATGATGTTTACCACTTAGAACTTTCTGATTATTATTCGCAGACTGTTTTACCCGTTTTGTTGAGCAGCAGCTAGTTCCTTGTAAGTTAGCTGAATACAGAAGTTTTATACCACAAAGCTTTACTTGTGAATTTTTCTATTTGAATAAGAATCTAATCAGGAATTCGAGATCGAAAGTGCTAGTCCCTGACGCCTTTTGGTTCAGTTAGTCTGGTGGTGAATTACTCTGTTTTTTAGAGTATGCATCTTTAGTCGGGTTTTATTTATTGTTAATAAAAAAAAGATATTATTTCAGATGGCTAATTCTAAACGAAAGTACACATTCACTAACGAGATGCAAGAAAAACATCCATGTTTTGAAAAAAGGCTGGAATGATTATGAGGCAGAATGCTTGGTTTGCAAATCAGGAACCTATATATATATCTGTCATGCACAATGGTAATGGTGATTTAAACACACATCTGCAAAGAGGGACTGTTGTATCAACGAAAATGACAAATTATTTTGTTACAGCAGGAAGCAAATGCGAAGATGAAATCACTGCCGCAGAAGGCACTCTTGCATTTCACGCTGTTAAGCATCGTTTTATCTTTTTGTCCGTGGACTGTACATCTGTTTTACTTAAAAAGATTTTCCCTTATTCTAATGTAGCGAAGAAGTTTAGTAGTGGCCGCACAAAGACAAAAAAAAAGGTTACTAGCGTACTTAAAAGTTTTGAAGAAAACGATATCGCTTATTTTGGCATTGCAACAGATGGCAGCAATCACAATGAGGAAAGATGGTTTGCAATCAAGATTGATTGAGTTCACAAACAAGGCAAACGAGACTGCCGACACAATTGCCACCTATGTAAAAGACACCTTAGAAAAAATGATGCTTTTGTAAAAATGTGTGGCATTTACAGGAGACAACTGCAAATGCCCTATTGAAGAGAATTGGATCTCCAGAAAAAGATGCATGGTCAGAAGAGTAAATTAGTAGTGACTTGACTTACAAGCGTGTCGGTAATTTGTTTTGAGCATGTAATTGCTGTTCTTCCTTTTCGGCACAACCTAATTCTCATTATTATATTCCACTCTAAAGTTGAGATTTATTTAGAGCTATATTAAGAGAGTGCTTACCCGCCTGGTGTGAGATTCTGCTTGTGATCGAAGACAATACTTTTCATTTCAATAGCTGGCGCTTTAGAATGAGTATCGCACAGGGTTTGCAGCCTTATCATTTCGGTAGAGCATATATATGGTCTCATGAAATTACGGTGCTCCTGAAGTATGTGGACCAAGATGGCGCACAACCTGAACATAGTATAGGTTGTGTGCCATCTTGGTGCACATACTTCGGTAGCGCCGAAAATACTCATGCACTGTCCGGGATTTTGCTTTTCAAATATGGTAACCCTATTCTAGACGCTACATACATGCTCCCATAATGATTTTTGTTGAAGTCTGAACAATTGTGTGTTTTTATGCAAGCCTATGTTTTACGGATTGTTATTTCGTCATTATTGTAAGACTAATGAAAAGTGAATCAAAGGGAGGATTATCGCGCCAAATGCTCTTAAATTATGAGTATATATATCTCTCATTGCTTTTTATTAGTGATTGAGATTTATATTTAAATCATTGCAGTCTTTGGTTGCTCCAGTTTCATGGATTTGTATTGCTCTTCTTGACGGCAAGTACTACGCATGCGCGATGACGTCACAACCTTATGATCAATCGTGTATTGAGGTTTATACAGGGAGAACGAGTAAGTGAATTCATTGTTTCTATCGGGGAATTAGTATGTTGGTATATTTTCAGAAAATACCTCACTTTTCGGAATACCATAAACAGGTATTTTTCTAATCGTGACCGGGAATCAGAATCCGTCTACGTGTGATCTCTGAATAAGTTCAGAATATATATATCGCGTGATCTCCAACAAGTTGAGACAAAGTGAATACTACTCTACTAAACCTACGGAGCAGAAATATCCCAAACAAGATTATTGTACCCTTTTAGAGTCGTTGTATAAGATTACACAAATTACAATTATTAGTTGAGTTTGCTTTCATTCAGTAAAATATTCGATCGAATATCACAATTCAGTAGCTCAGTCTCAAGTCATCGGATGGTTGGCTACAGGAATCAGTTTTGTTGTCGGAACTATACTTTTCTCGACTTTCAGGTACTTTACGTATAATATATATGATAAAACAGTATGAAAACACCCGCATTGCTATAATAGTAGTGATGAACCAATCTTTTATCCATGTATATTGTATTGTGGTAATATATTCATTCGTCGTGCGAATCTTACCTGATTAGGAATTAGAGGCATGAAATTTACCTTAGGCCCACGGTGACTCTGGCACGGAAAACTGTATTACGTTTTTGGGCAACTGGCAACTGAGTTTGCGTGCTTGATGAAAATGAATAGCACATACCGGTATATATATATTTATGCACGTAATATTAAATTGACGATTTTGTTTGTGACTTATAGCGTAGCAGGTACCTCAATTATATAATGTAAGTAATGCTTTAATATTTCAACTCTAGATGTTGTTCTCCTCTAACTCATTGGCAGAGACAATATTTGTTATTGACGAAAAGTATTGAAAGGACGGTGTTCGAAGAGAAGGCAAAAGAGATGGTATGGTGCATTATTTTAGAGTGGAGGCATTTGTTATTGCCCGTATATGTGACATTGTATGTTTCGAATATTTCACACAATAATTTTTTTGTCATGGAGGATGATAAACTACACCACATACTGATGCTACTCCATCAGACCATCGCTTAAAAGGTAGTAAGAATAGACTAGTAATTGCGGAGTCAAAAATATTGAAACAACACGTATACTTAACGCAAAATATATGTAAAGCAAAGTCCTTAATACTTTTTGTTTAGATTCGGGTTGACGCAATTAGCAACATTGATTTTTTATTGAAACAGAGCAGGAGTAAAAATGACTGGGACCAAATCACAGAGATGTATTTTGTAAAAGAAATGAGACCTGGTACCAAGATAAAGTACAGGTATGCTAGCTGTATACTGGACTATCCAATTCTGATTATAACTAAAAAAGAGACTCAAAATCAAGCTGATCTCTGTCATTCTGTCCTGCCTGAAAATATTGTTGTTATATATATGTCGGCACTTGACAAGCAATTGTAAAGTAGTTATTTTGTATTCACATTTACTTTGTATTATAGTGCACTACAAAACTGGGTTTCGGAATCACTGAAAAACGAAGGAGAAGAGGTCGCGAATAACACGTCACTATAAAACAAAAACGTCGATTGACACAGCATGCATACTTCATGAAAATAATATCATCCAATAAAAATCTATTTCTGGCAATAATATACTCAATCTAAACATATAAAGTTCATATTCCAACATTGCTTCTGTGCTCTCCCCTCTTGCGCAGCATTTTTTAACTCACTGTAATGCTGGATCCGTTTGATTTTCATATCCAGGGTCGCAAGTATTAGTGACTAATGTCTACATATTTAGAGAAAAATCAGACGAGACTATTTTGACTGGCACAGGAATTATTCACACGCCTGTAATCATATTTGGTGAATTGGTGTATTTCATTTTTTTTAATTACTCCAGAACCACCTAATTTATGATGTCTCGAATACATGTGTTCTTTCCTGTTAAAATTTGGGGCATCTGACAATTGAATTCCTTTAACATTGATTGTTAATAACGACATAAATTTCATTGAGAATAGTAGGCCTATATGGCAGTTGTTGCCTTTTTGCATGTCACCAGACCCGATTTTCGGAAAATTTGAAAAATTATATACATACTCATTTATTGATCAGCTCATCTTTCCAAGAAGTCAACTTGTAATTCAAAATTAATATTAATTCGAAATTACAAATCTTGGCACATTATTTTAAATGTCCTGTTTCATCCCATCATCAATAGAATTCCGTGTTTGCTATCTAGTTTGCTGAATCTTGTGTTTCGAAAATCGTAGACTAATTTTGCATTGGTATTGAAATCGCACATAAATTTGAATCCATCAATATTTGGAAAAACGAATAATGTTGTGAACAATGTAAAATATACCATTCTTAGAAGTATTTACGAAGACTATTAATAATATATATACTGCAAATGATGACGTCATCATTGAATTCTGTAACGCTGTTCGGGAACAACATCATGAAAAAAAGGTGATGAGTGAATTTCTTGAAACCCCCATTACTGCAATGAAACTACTAATATTGAACACTAACATTGATCAACTTTACAACGAAATGGACTGTAAGTTCTCTGAGTCCCGAAAAAAGCTCCTTTTTCCAGTTTATTCAAAAACATTTCAAACCAATTTTTTCTCTTTTCCGATCGTAAATGTTTGCTATACTTGACCACGCAGCGAGCAAAATCCGCTTCCGCTGATTTTTTTTTATTGATAGAAAATGTCCAAATATCGCTAGATTGAGATCTATTGGATAGTCTGGATAAGAGGGGGGGATTCTTTTCTAGATAATGGTGGGGATTTTTCAATAAGAGACTTAAATGTGCACAGATTCAATTGATTTTCCTATAATGATTACCCGCACTAGCACGCTGTTCGGAATCGATGCATGGACGACAGCATATCAAAAAATATACACATTCGGTGTTTGCTATACTCTCCGAATCGTCCTTGTAATTATTTTCAGATACTGAAATTTATTGTGGCACATATATATATATAGGTTAAACTAGGCTCATGTGAAACTACTGGATATACGCGCTAATATACGAATCCGCTTCTTAGTTGCCTCGCGG
Organism: Styela clava; assembly: GCF_964204865.1. Taxonomy (NCBI): domain Eukaryota; kingdom Metazoa; phylum Chordata; class Ascidiacea; order Stolidobranchia; family Styelidae; genus Styela; species Styela clava. Next base: position 200,085 of record NC_135257.1, read on the forward strand.
ATTTATCATAATTCCATAAACAATTGTTCGCAATTAGAGCAGGGCATTTTCAAATACCTAGTGGTTTTAGAATTGAATCGAATATCTTTCGAATCAAATCTCGAATACTTGAAAGATTGGTAATTGAATGCGACTTTTCTACTGAATTACCGAAAACATAAACTCCCTCATTCAGACAGTTGGTTTTGTGTTCACGAAAAAAAGAAACCTGTTTCACCAATCAATCACCCCCCATGACGGACCTAGATCTTTAGTGAACAAAATAAGATGTCCGCGATTCCACATTTTCGCTCGACCGATTTCAAAAATTTACTATTCGATTTAAAATGCCCAACTCTATTCATATCTTATAATGTTAAAAATCAAGTGCATAGCAAAATTTATCATCGCCATAATACATATTTTTATTTTTCCAACTCATACTTTGTTTTCAAGCACCAACTCCAAGAGTTTTATGTAATTCCACCCACTCCACATTTTGTCAAACTTTCAAACTGAAACATAAGTCCGACTTTTCGTTCTGAATACAACTTGGAGTGTTCTGCAAGATGAGACAATAAATTATCATCTAAAACAGCTTTAAAATAGCGGTTTGGGAAACGGCCATTTCTGAAGTTGCGTGTATCATATATCCAGAGGATTGTCTAGCCGCCCAGGGAAGCACGATTTCTGGGTGAGTTTGTTGCTTAGTTAGATGATTGAAATAATAATAATACAAATATTTCACTCTTAATTGATCATTGATTGATTCATAATTATGTATAACATCTATTAATTGTTTATCCCTCTTATTACTTTTGAAGTTAGGTATGAGGGGCATTACAATGAGAAACTCGCGCCGGGTAGCAAAAAAGTTTGACTCGTCCCCGCATGTATCGCAAGTTTTTCTCTCTGGCGCATTCGAATACCAGCATGCATTTTAATATAATGCTCCCAATACCTGGCTTGGTGAATGCAAGATACAAGACCCATTTCTTGATTTTCAATGAATGACGCAAATTTCCTACAAAATTGAAAAATAGTTGGAAAATACATTTTTCATACCAAGCATATGTGGTATGAACGAATGTAGGTCTGGTGTTTCTGCAATTTAGTTGTTCAAATAAACTGTCATAGGCAATCCTCTATGAATTGTACGACCTCTTAGCGGAATAAGGCAAATAAAATACTTTCCCAAAATGACTGCTAAATATCGCTGTATATTGGAACCACTGACACGAGCGATAATCAATGAAAGTTTCACCAAGGGAATAAGATTGGTAAAAAAATGTACCTAGTTTTTGAAGAGTTAATGACAACGGGTCAATCTCTAAATATAGGTAAGTCACAAATTTTATGTGTAAACAAAGAAACAGAGAGATAGACCCCTTGAGAATACAGGTTTCGAGAATCATCGGCGCGACGCGTTTGAAATTCTGGAAATGGTACGACCAGGGCTGGGAATGGTTAACCGGTTAATCGGTTAACCGATTTTAGATGGTTAACGGTTACGATTTATTTTAACCGTTAACTGGCATCACAGGTACAAATCATCTTTAAAATGTACAATTTTTCCAAAAATGATTACGTCATCGCAAATTTATCTCTGTGACGTTTAATTCAAAAGAATATCGCTAACTGTATTGGTGTGGACCCAATAAATGTGAAAAATAATTGATATACCAAGATTGCTGATTATGAAAATTTGACAATAATTAATTATGAATCAGTTTTCGGTCGAAATATATTGTTCACGATTTTATTTCAAAATCGTATATTCAATGTCAACCAACAAGTGAGTAGTTGATGCTGTTTTTCTTTATATATCTCAAAGTAAAATTTGCACATCAAACACTGAAAATTTGTCACATAAATGAAATTTAATAACGGAATCGGGTTTTACTAAAATACTTCCATATGACCTACCCACGCTGCATATCTCTTGCAGCAGAGCGATCACGAAACTATCTCGATGGTCTCGCAACCTGTCGCACTGAAAGTGCGAATGCACAGTCTAAATCAGAAAACGTTGCACGTGAGGTGGAAGTTAAAATTCTATGCGTGGGAGACCGATTGATGAGCATTTCCACTATGTAGGGTAGGGCTGATGAGGTAGGTGATTAGCACGTTAGTCAGGTATCCCTGTCCGCATGACGCAGAAAATTTTTGGAAACGATCGGGCCAGAGGAAAGGGGTCAAAACGGGGTTTTTGTTGCCCGAGGCTGTTCATTGGTCAATCAGCTGTCAATCAAGTCACGCTAGAGTGATTTAGGGGTTTAGAGGCCGTTTAGCTAAGTTTCCGGGGCCGGAAAGCGTTTGCCCGAGTATTAGGAATTTTTCCAAGTCTTTTTGGCGGTGGGGGCTGTGCCCCCACGCCCTCTTTGGTGAGAAAACCCGTGCAAAGCCACGCCCACTTAGGTTCTATTGTTTTTAGGGAATTCTGAGGCATGTGAATGGGGTTTTGGGCCAAGATTTGCCTAATTCTCAAAGAGTATAATTATTTGAAATTTTCTTTACTGAAAAATTGGTGTTTCCCCCTCCCAATCGCCCTCCAGTGGCGTAAGAAGGTTGCGCACTTAAAAATGGAGCTATTGAGAAATGAAATAGATAGGTATGGTTGGAAAAATTAGTTTAACATTGTTTTGAAGAAATTTTTGTTCTCTTACTCCCCAGTCACGCTTTAGTGATTTTGGCTTATTGCAAGCCTCTGAAAGGACATATTGAGAAAGTGAAAGCATGGGCATATTTGGAAAAATTATTTGAATCCATTTTAAAAGGAATTTTTTTTCTCCAACTCCTCAGTCATGCTCCAGTGATTTTACGTTATATCTCGAGAATGGTAATAGGTAGAGATGCCATATTTGGGTCATACAAGTTAATTGAGGTCTAGTTTATGTCAAAAAAATTTCGTCACAGTTGAGTGATCACGTGCACTAAAATTAATAAAACTTGATACCCATTGGGGATGATCAGTTTCTAACCTAGTATTTAAACTATTTATTGGACTAAAAAGGTCGGGGGCACTGCGCCGGACGAATGCCGCCATTCGTCCGGCGCAACGACCAGGGTCTTCCAACAAAATCAGAACAAACACCTACTTTTTACCTTACTAAACACATTTCTTTACATTTCCCCTCGCGGGTAGCGAAGCGACCGACCCCTGGATTCGTGAATAATTTTGAGCGATACCAGAATGAGGTCATGCGAAATTGCTTTGTAACCATTGTGACGTAACAACCTGAATTATAAATTATTATGTGAAACGTCACGCTGCGGTTAACCGGTTAATTTTACCCGGTTAACGGTTAAAGTGTTTTCCCTGAAATTCCCAGCCCTAGGTACGACGGCTCATATATCACTCAAAGAATCTCTATATATACAGTAATCGGGCCCTCACGCAACCCAAATAGACAGTCACTGGCAACACCTATTAAACATCTGCCATATTATGAATTTGAATCCAAGCGAATAGGACGATGAAAGCGAAAACAAAGGATATATGAATACAATATTTCGGAATTCACTGATTGGAAGAGAATAAGTTTACTTAGCAAATGGTAAATAGTCAACCACACTTCACGAACTCAGAACGCCAAGCTGCCTACCGAATAAAAAAAGAGTGGGTTACCTATTCAGTCATAGGAAATGGAGATATGGGCTGACAAGAAACAGGAAACTTCACTCAGGAATTCTTGCGGGCAATAACGGGCAACACAACATTATACGAATTAGCATCTTCGACAATACATACAAATGTCCAAACACGTTCGAGTCGTCCTCAAGATGTTCGGCATTTAAAAAAACCGAAACTATTAAAACTGAGCTCAGACTAGATATGAAAGACATATGTATGTAGGCTTACCATACGTCCCGCTGTAGGCGGGATAGTCCCGCTTTTTAGCGGCTTGTCCCGCCGTCCCGACAAGTCAGCCAAAAGTCCCGCTTTGGCGTTCAGCCATCCAGCATAATACACGAACATGTTCTCGTTACTGTTGTTGCTGTATACCGCAAAGCTAGCCTACTTACTGTATGTGAATGCGTTATTTTGTTTGTTCCGTTGTTTCCCGCTGACATTGTTATAAACGTATCACATCCACATGTAAAATAAATTCTATTTGGTCCTGTTCGGACGTTCACGTGAATGTAATATTGAACAATGTCATTTTGAAGGTGTTATCTACAGCAGGGGTCCGCAACTACTTTTTAGCGCGACCCAAGCATTCGATTTTAAGACTATTGTCGACACTAGCATATTTCTTGCACAAAAATATATTAAACATAGCACATAAAATTGTGAATAATAGCGTTTATCATGACTAATGCAAATTATAAGCTTTGTGTATAATACACAACATATATATCAAATCGAGGTTTAATTTGGGAGACGGCAACTCGAAGATATTTTTCTACCTCTAGCCTTGATCTGTAATTGTATTTTATGTATGAAAACGCTGATAGGCGGGAAAAAATATATTGGTTTTCTAATGAATTTTTGATGCTTTGCTGTAAGATGGCGTTTCAATATCGCTGCTTTCAAGCTTTTGTTGGTGACAACATGAGGAACGTTTGTTCGTTGGAACAAACAACACATTGAGGACGTGAATCATCATTTATAAGATTACACGTGAAACCAATCTTTAAACATTATTCGCTGTTATTCCGCTTATATGTATGGCTTGAGTGATGTATTTCTATCCGATGAGGGTGAGAAGATGAGTCTTTTGTCCGGCGTTGATCCCCACTGCTATAAGTGCTCCGTACGGAGCCTCAGGGCTCCGCGAGCTATTCGTTCACTTAAAAAAACTAACTTGCTTAATTTTGTATCTGTGAAGAAGCATTAACGTCACTAATGAAATTGACGACGGTGGTGTCGAAATGTGGTAGTGATTCAAATATATCATTATCTGTAACTAAGGGCGCAGCAGCCATGTTTTTCTAAAAGGGATGGGGTTCAGAATAGAAAATTCCCAAGCAACACTCATCGCGATTAGACCACTTCTTAAAAAGGTCTTTTTCAGCGGATAACGAGATTTCTGTTGCGTAAAATATTCAATCCATGGCCGACCCGAGAATTTAAAATATCTTGTCATATCAATTCAATTGTGTTCATCGTTGCTCGCCTTTGAGTTGACTAAGATACTACGGCAGGCCTGCCCAACCTTTTTCGTTTCGCGGGCCACTTTCAAGTTACGAAATTCGTTGCGGGCCGCAAACGTTTATACTAATCATTACTACCAGCTAAGCCCTGATTTCGGTGTAGGTAATTTACATAATACATAAAAAGCAATTTTGTTAATATCAAATCAACCAATTTAATAATTACTTTCTGGTTACTGAGTAGGGCTGGCAAATAATTCGAATATCAAGTCGAATATTAGAATAGCAGTTTACTATTCGAATATCTGGTAACACGGGGCGTGGACATGACAATTTTGGTTCTTTGACGACCACACGAGAGCACAAAAATCACGTCGAAATTGAGTGTTATATTTGCATTATATAGCGTTTTTATTCATTCATTTTCAGTAGCTATGATACTGTCTAAATGTTTAAATGAGCGTAATGTGGGCAAATATCGCGGGAATATCAAGTTTAAGTTGGCCGTTTCGTAAAATTTGACACCAATACAAATATTTAATAAAGTAATAATACGAAAATTTTTAGACAAATACCTTATATATACAGATTCGTGACCAATATGCATCAATGTCAATTTCATCAGAATTTTTATTTTGCGTTGGCGATAAAGACGATCAAAGCAGACACGTAAGAAAACAATCAGAATGAAATTAATTTGCAAATTTAGGCTCAAAATTCATTCCTATAATTGCGCTCAGCGTTCGTCCTCAATGATCGTACAATATCTTCCGAGTTCGCCGAACAGAACGCTCAGTTCAGCGAGAAATAAAAAAAAAAAACTGACGTCGATGTCCACCAGGGTGCAAGACCTGACATATACGTAATAATAAGAACCGGCATTTGAATGCAGATAAATGACAGCAATAATCACACCAAAACCACGAAACATACTTAACCTATATATTGATATGAAACATAGTAAAAGCATCAAAAGTCTGCTTACAACTTTATGAGGTGGGCCGCAAAAACAGTCACAGCATGCGGCCCGCGGGTTGGGCAGCCTAATACTACGGCAACCATGAAATACTTGTTAAACCATCTACTAGCAATGAATGGATTGAAATCGTATTTTTGAGTTGCCCTTTCAGCACTTAAGGATTATCGCAATGTTTCGTTGTTAGGGGAGAGTTTGCAGTTATGAAGCCAATTATATTTGATACCTTCATATCGAATTCGGTCTATGCATGAATGTATCAGTGATTTCTAGATGCAGTGATGGGACAAATATCGGCCGACACAGTAAAATGATCATTGAAGGGTTTAAATCAGGGGTCGGCAAACTACGGCCCGCGGGCCGGATCCGGCCCACGACGCTTCACTGAGTTATATTAACAAAACAGCTTTATTGACGATTAAATTCTTTACGTGACAGAATTTGTTTTGAGAAACTAAATTATATTATAACCTAAGAAGTATTTAATTCACAATCACTCGTTTAATGAGCCTATAATTGATTATAATTAGAGAAATGGCAACAGAACGTAAAAAAGTTGATGCTGAGCGCAAATGGTTTAATGACGCTGAAAATATTCAAATAATCAGTCTTCGCGCACTGCTTGAAATTTAACTGAAATCTGGGTGAAAAAGTGCGATTCATTGGCCATTCCTTTGGTTTTTAACTTTTTAAAAATACGCGCGGCCCGCCAATGACTTGCAACTTTTAATTTTGGCCCGCGAACGACAAAAGTTTGCCGACCCCTGGTTTAGACTTTAGAGCCAGTGAAGTTATACATAATATACAGTCATCCCAATTCAAATCTTCAAACCACTCCCCTATTTCCCTTCAACTTCCCTATTCTCTATCCGCTGCCCTGTCTCCTTGCCTCGGCCAACTGCTCCACCTCCCTCAACCTTTCTATCCTCGACCCACCGCCCTATCTCCCTCAACCCACTGACCTTTTTCCCCCAACCTTCCTATCCCTTTCAACCTTTTTATCCTCGACTCATTGCCCTATCTCCCTCAACTTTTCTATCGTCGATCTACTGCACTATCTGCCTCAAACTTACCACCCTCGACCCACTGTCCGACCTCCCTCAAGCTACCTATCTTTGACCCACGGCGCACTCAGTACCTAACCTAACGGCGCTATAATCACGACTCGATCGTCAAAATATACTTTACCATCTAGCGACCAACTTCCATGTGTTATATTGGTCGAGTATGCCAATGAGAGGATTCAATCGTACGTCGACAAAACATGATTGACGGCATTCGTAAATGTAGGCTGGAATCTCAATTGGTAATCAATAACCATAATTAGTGGCTTAAAAATGTGCTACTAATTAGGCTACTGATGGCAACGGGCTTGGAGTCACTGTTTTTAAAATTTTAACAGGCCATTCGATATCGACATATCTGAGTTCCTTTTCAGAAACTCATTCAATGTCGCCTGTATTTCCGTGCAAGGCAAAGCGATGAGGAAATAATCAAATATTTGCACGCTTGGTCCTCTTTTCAACGAATGTTCTGCCATATCCTGTTGTATATACAAATTTCTTTTACGTGACTGAGAAGGCTGAAAAGTCAAAAACAGTCAAAAATATAAGTCGCTCAGTGAGTGTAATCCCTTCCAAACTATTTTTAAGCCATGAAATGTTTTGTCGTAGCTAGCATTGCCAACTGCCCTTTAATTCAGCGTATAGTCCCAAAATTGAGCTTATCTTATCTGCAACTTAATTAATGAAGTTGCAAAGGACGCAGTTTGTATGTAACCTTTGGCATCGCTTTTACTATAAAATGTTAAAGAAAGATACTTTATACGGACCAAAGCACTATTGCTCATTTCGGATCAGCATCATATTGTCACAAGACTCACGACATGGCCAATTATATTAAAGGCGTAAAACGGCTTGTCAAAGTTTAGAAAACTGTCATCCCCAACAAGAAATCATCAGTAGCCCAATTAGTAACACATTTTTAAACTGCCAATTATGGTTATTGTTCACCATTTGAGATTCCAACCTACATATACGAATGCTGTCAATCATGTTCTGTCGACGTACGATTGAATCATCTCATTGGCATACACGACCAGTATAACCGATGGAAGTTGGTCGCAAGATAGTAGAGTTCACTGTGGCGATCGGGTCGTGAGTAAAGCGCTATAAAAACTCTTGGTACGTATTTCGAGAATGGTTTTGCGAGTTTAAAACTTATATTTACCAAAAACAACTAAAATCTAACAAATAACACGCGAAAACTGACAAAACGGGGTAATATTCACAACCATGAAAATCTGTCTGAATGACTAAATCAGTGGTCGGCAACCACCGGGCCGAATTTGGAACAAGGCGAATATGGGGAATTTGGAACAAGGCGAAAAGTCAACTGAAACCTTTTACAGCCAGATAAAGAAAAGGGCAAATAAGACGAAAATAACAGAAATTGAATTAGAGAATGGTCAAATTTTGAAGGGAAAAGAAAAAGTCATCACTGAAATCGAGAAGTTTTACTCCGAATTGTGGGGATTCCCCGATCAAACAAATGAACAAAAACAAAATCTCTACCTCAACCCGATGGACACAACCCAAATAGATGGAGCGGAAAACAATGATTTAGAGTTTTAGACGCTAATGTGGGAGAAGAAGAAAACTTCAACACAATCGAATTCATGAGCAACAACAAATCCCTTGGGCCAGATGGTTTTAGTAAAGAATTTTATTTGACCTTTTGGCCGATAATAAAAAACAATTCACGCACCCGGTAAACAACATCTTCACATTTGGTCAACTCCCTGAATAATCTTTTTTATTAAGAGTAAAACTCCTATACAAGAAAGGGAAAAAAACAGACCTGAAAAATTGGCGCCCGATTTCTAATTTGAATATGGACTATATATATATAATAGTAACAAAAATTTTAACAAAAAGACTCGAACAAGTATTCAGCAGAATAATAGGCCCCCCCAAAAAAGTACACTACCTAACAGAAATATGACAGACGTACATTTCAACATAAACTCTATCGCGAGATACTGTACTAAAAAAAAAACATTCCTGAAACCTTAATCATGATAAATAACTATCGGTTTCTTATCAAAGTATTGGGAAGAATAGGGTTTGGAAAAATACCACTCAAAATAATTAAAAATATTTATTCAGTAATCAAGTATAGTAGAGGTAAATGAGAAACCTAGTAAGGAAATCCTAATTCACAGAGACATAAGGCAAAGGTGTCCCTTCAGCATGCTCATGTACGCCATAAATTCGGAATCGCTTGCCAGAGCGATTAAAACAGAACCAACAGATATGCTGTTATAGGGAGAAAGAGATGAGATGTTGATGGGATAAAGGGAATCACCCTATATGTTTAAGTTCGATTCCCGCGTTATTGTTTTGACACGCGTTATGGAATGTGACTCCAATCTGGACTCCTTCAGACGATAATAAGCACACAGTGTTGATGCTAATCGTTGTTGTATATTATAGGAAGATGCACAATCCAAATTCCGAAAACAGATAAAATTGAGACACACTTAACTCTTAACACAGTAAATCAGGAGTGGATCAAAACACATCACACTTAACGCAATAAAACAGAAGTGGATCTAAACACAATATTATGCAGCCCTCTCGGCAAGCCGGGACGATACGTCATCAAATTGGTCGATACGAGAAAGGCAGTACATGTAATCAGTAATCAGTGTTGCTACAATAAAATGACCTATTGTGGGAAATGGAACACACTATTAAAATGAAAGGGTTAAATACATTATAATTCATAGTTACACAATGCACATTCGCTACACAATTCCCCCTCGACAGTAAAAAAAATTAACTTGATAATTTTTTAAATTTTGGAGTCCGGCCGCCGAGAGATGAAGTGAAAGAAAACATAATAACACGAATTAATAAAAGATATTGGTACGATATGATGAGTAATGGTTAAGGTATACAAGAGAATATACGCCGTTTACGAGAGAAAACAAAATACGAGAAAAAAAATTCAAAGGGTCTCTCTCTATGTTGCTTAGAAATGCTTAACACTATTAAAATGGAATTGTAACGAAATAGTAAACAAAATGGCGACAATACTTGAAAGAAAGGACCTAAAAGAATGTAAAACACTTTGATGTTTAAAGGAAGGGCCTGAGAAGAAACAAATGGCGGAATTAGTACTTGATAATAAAACCGAAATTGGTTTGGTGTTTAAGATTGTAAAATTGGCGTTAGAGGTTATTTGAAATAAAATAATAAGAAAAAATCCTGTAAATTGAATAGTGAGTAATTTGACAGATTATTGAACCATTGAATCCCTGAAATTGAACCTGAATCAAATTCTGTATGAAGTAAAAGAACTCGTGATATCTAAAAAACAAGGCTTTGATTAATAACAAGTAATTACACAGAAAAGAAAACTGACACTGCACAATTATTTTATTTGTACGTTTTTCTTTTTTTTTTTTGTTATATTTAAATTCTTATACTAAGGTGTTTTGATGTTTTATAGTGGATAATAATAGGAGAAAAGTAATAAAATACAAAACGATTAAAGTGATAAAATACAAGATGATTAATAACGAGGCGACACATTGCGAGATACACACCATATACAACTCGCAACGACCGCCGGAATCGAGTTGACTTAATAGGGTGGGGATAAATTAAAAGGTTGTTACAGTCAAACTTTCGACTCCATTTGAGCTTGGGTGCTCGCACCTGAGAAGTTGCTAGCATTTTCCATCGATTCATCGTCAATTTCGACATCGGATAACTGGTGTATTTCTTGTTGTTTGTTGAATTGTACTACGGTTTGTCGTGGTATGCTGAGAAGTCGTTGTATTGGTTGCAGCAATCCATTTGTTAATGTACGGCGAACGGACATTCGGCAGTTTGGCAAGCTTCGATAGATAAAGCAGGGGTACAACGAATAAAGCGTAAATGAGGCCAAATAGCGGCCACGCCTTTATGACGTAATCTGACAATGTCTTGGCAGTTGTCATTTACGTTTAAAACAAAGCCATTGTATGCACAATAGACTTCGTTTGATTCAATGCAAGATTTCGTTAGTTTGCAATGATCGGTATTTCCAATCGGTAAGATTGCCCGATGCATTGTAATATAACAAGAATTCGGTAGTGTTGAATTTCGGAAAGTTGCGAGCTCTACAAGCTTTCGTATCTTCAACATTCCAAACAAATGTAAACACACCTTTCCGGCAAAAACCAGAATTGGGTGCGCAGTGGCTGAGGCATTTGAACGTGTTTTTGATTGCGCTTGACGAAGAACAGCCATGAAATGGTTCGCCAGTAGGTCGTTGTACGTTTACAAATCTTGGTATCAACATTTGTAAAAAGGGTAGATGTCTCGTAGATGTTTGCTGAACAATTCCTCATTGTATGAAGTTTGTGTCGATTACAAATAGCTAGTTTGCGTATGTCGTAAGTCTGTCCATGTAACGATTTGTGACATAATTTCAGTGGTCCCTCAACGGCTTGCGTACTCATACAAAGCATGACAAAGCAAAGTATTGTGTAGTAAAATATGGTCATCAGATATCCATCTGAAATTCGCTTGATAGAATAAAGTCTTTGCTTAAATGGCGTGGGAGTTTTCTCAGCCTTCGCGGCCGATTTGATTGTTGCTGATTTGACATTTCCGGAGACGGCCCCAGTCGATGTGCTGAATCTGTAAAATGAATTTCTGCATCGCAATTTGATCGTTTCGTGCTTGTATCGGATATCGTATCATTATTATTTGAAATATTGAAATTGAAAGTCCGTGGGCGCGAAACAGTGACATCGCTCGCCGGTCGTTCATATGATTTGGCGCCAAGATTCCTATCCTCAATATCTGCATACCATAGGTCAGAAGTTGGTAGGTGTGCAACTTTTAAGTTGTCAATTGAACATTCATACGGCTTTGAGTTCCGGTCGACGATAAAATGCTTACTTCCACGTTTTAAGACCTGGAAGGGTCCTTCATAGAAGTTTTCCAGTCCTTTTCTTGATCGACTGATTTTGATAAAAACATGGCTACAATTTCTCAAGTCCTTTGGTATATAAGTTTTCCTTGAAGGCTGTTTGCGTGTTGGATTTGAACAGAGATTTCTGAAAAATCTCTTAAGTTTATTTACATATGTATGAGGGTCAGTATTTGTCGCGTCTGGTTGCGGTTCCACAAACTGTCCTGGAAGGCGTAATGTTGATCCGTAAACTAACTCAGCAGGACTGAAACCTAAATCTTCTTTAACAACTGATCGAATACCAAGTAATACAAAACCCAAATTCGGAAACCAGTCAGATGGATGTTCACAAGCTCTAAGAGAAGCTTTAACAGTTCGATTGAGACGCTCAACTAAAGAATTTTCTTGAGGACGATATGGCGCTGTCAATGTATGTTTTGAACCAAGGAATGTCATGAAATCTTTCCAAGTTGTTGATGTAAATTGCGGTCCATTATCTGTAATAACGGTACTAGGAGCACCAAAATGGCTTATATAATTATTAGTGAAAGCGTGTACGATTGTATTAGTCAAACTGTCCTTCAATGGAACACAAATTGGATATCTTGTATATCTGTCAATTATCATAAGCAAATAAACATAACCATGAGATTGGGGGAGTGGTCCAAGTAAATCTACGTTGATAGTGCTAAAACGTTCATCTGGAACTTTGATGTTTTTCAATTCTGTGCGTATGTGTCGTTGAACTTTTGCTTTCTGGCATCGTATGCACTCACGAACAAACTTACGGATGTCTTTACTCATATTCGGCCAGACATAACTGTCTTTTATAAGTTGTTGAGTTCCTGATATTCCTGGATGACACAAATTATGAGTTAAGTTGATAATACGATATCGTAATGAAGTTGGAATATATGTTCGAGGTTTGCCAGCGAGGCTGACGTCACAAATAATGTTTCCCGCCAATCCTGGGACTGGAAATTGTACTAACTGTAGAGAATGCTTGCTTGCGTTCGTTAAAAGTTGCTTTAGCTCGTGGTCGTTTTGTTGTGCGTTATAGATGTCAGTTAACGGGATAATTTCCTGTTGAGGTACAATGGCATTTATTCCACCATGCTCTGTGGGGTGAATTTCAATTCGGCTCAATGTGTCCGCTGCGATATTCAATGCACCGGCAATGTGTTTTACTGTGAAATCGAAAGTTGATATGTATTCAAGCTGACGGGCCTCCCGTTGGATTAATCGCTCTTTCGGACTTTGAATAGCCTGTACCAGGCTTTTCGAGTCTGAGATTAATTGAAATTTTCTTCCTGTCAATTCATGCCGAAAATATTTGATAGATTCAAAAATAGCCAAAAGTTCCTTGCCAAAAGTAGAATAAGTTTTCTGGGGGCCACGAAGAGCTCTCGAAAACATGCCCAGAGGTCTCCATTGATTATTTTCAAACATTTGCAAAACACCTGATATTCCAATGTCAGATGCATCAGTAATTAAAGAAATGGGTGCTTGATGATGTGGATGAACCAACAAAGTAGCATTGGCTAAAGCATGTTTAATGTCATCAAAAGCTTTCAAAGATTCATCATTCCATTTGATTCGAGAACGTTTACTAGGCTTCCCAACTGTCATCTCATTTAAAGGTCGTATAATGGTAGCAAAGTTCTTTACAAAACGATTATAATATGTACAAAGACCAATAAAAGATCTTAATTCTCCCAATGTGTTCGGTTGAGGATATTTCTGCAATACTTCCACCTTGTCGGCTAAGGGTTGTATTCCTTCGGGCGTAACATGATGGCCTAAGAATTTAATTTCTGATTTGTTGAAATGGCATTTATCTGGATTTATAGTAAGTCCATAAATGTGTAAGCGTTCTAGAACTTGATCTAGTGTTCTGAAATGTTCTTCCTCTCTTTTGGTTGCAATGAGAATATCGTCGAAGAATACAAATATATTGTCGATGTTTGCTAAAACTTCGGTCATGAAATAATTGAACGTCGCTGGGGCAGATGCTAGCCCGAAACAAAGAGTTTTAAACATGTACATCTTATTGTTGCAGGAAAAGGCTGTTTTCGGTTGATCCGATTCCAAGATAGGAATATGATTATAAGCTTTTGTGAGATCAAGTGTAGTGAAATGTCGACAGCCATGCAATTTATTGACAAAATCGTACAAGTGTGGCACGGGGTGTTTTTCCTTGATCGTGATTGAATTCAAAAGTCGAAAATCGAGGCACAGCCTGATAGCATTAGAACCCCGCTTTGGAACGATGGTAACTGGAGAATTATAAACGGAATTACATGTAATTATATCTCCTAAGGCTAATAAAGTTTTAATTTCTTGTTCCACAGAAGCCTGTAAGTGAAAGGGTACTCTTCTTGGTTTGGCTGAAATAATTTGTCCATTTGTTTGTATTCGATGTACTGTATTGTGTTTAAAGCGAACAGATGTATGTTTAGGAATAGTAATATCTTCATATTTCCGTAGTAAGTTTGTAACTCGACTATCGTGGCTAGGTGAAATGAATGAAGCAGCAATTGTCGGCATTAAGGTTCTCCTGCCTTTAATGTAGTGTTGAGAGCGTGGATTTTTCAATGTAGCTGAACCCACATCGAGTAATAAGTTGTATTTGGTCAGGAAATCAATGCCAATGATAGGGGTTCGCACTTTCGCGATTTGAAATTCAAAGTTGTAGGTAAGATCATCTCCAAGATCAAGGGTTAACAAACGAGTCCCATACCATGGTATCTTCGTACCATTGATGGCATAAAGGGAATGACTAAGGGGTTTCTTTATAGGTATAAAATCAGCTGGAATAATTGAAAGAAATGACCCAGAATCGACAAGAAATCGACGTCGACTCGATTCATCAATTATGTACATAAGAGAAGTTGGTTGTTGCCATGCTGAGTTTGCTGTTGCACAGATTCTTTCGGGTTTTCGACAACTTTGACCCGATCTTAGTGAAAATTTTGAGGAGCCATGGCACATCCTACACCTTTGCATTTGTAAGCTTTGTCGCCAAAAGTCGCGTGATAGTAACAGAGATTGGGGTCCGTGTTTTGTTGAGAAATGTTCATTGGCGGTCCATTATTGTGTCGAAAAGGCGGACCGTGAAGTTCCGGGGGTGAACCAAGATATTTGCGATCGCGTCTAAGCGGTCCTCTCAAATTGTTGTATCTCTGAGGTGGTCTGTCCTGGTAATCATTGCCTCTCTGCTGACGGTTGTAATTTGAGCGGTAGGTTTGCTGTTTTTCCTGTGTAACCTTGTCTAACTGAGTTTTAAGCTGTTTCATCTCTGCCAACAACTCTGAATAAGCTCTTGTGTCAGATTGTGGTGTTGTTTTAGAATTAGTAGCAACGCCTGATGCGGAATTTGTATCCCAGAATGTTTCTGCCATGTCTACAATTTGACTCATGGAGCGTTTTGTTCCACTTTTTGCAAAAAGTCGCCTTACGAAAATCGCCACTGGTTCTGGTACAAGTTGAACAAAATAAAACCGTAATATTTGCTCCGGAATCGGGTTTTTTGAAGCGTGGAAATCTAGTGTACGACAAATTAAGCTGTATATTTGGGTAGGTGTCATATTCTTGCATTTAGGGCCTAACGCCTCGATTTGGTCGATGAAATTCAACTCGAAAATTTGTTTGATAGCGTCAATAAAGTTATCATAATCATCCTTCGTTATTTTAGTGTCTCGATCTGGCATAAACTCCTCCATTCTAGCATACTGGTCTGGCGTGAAACTCTGAATTACATATTTGAGTTTAAAATCAGGATCGATGATTCCGAAATATGTGAATGGAGCAGTAATATTATCAATCCATTGCCTGACAGCGTGCTCCCAAATAGGCTCGCGTTTGTTCGAGGTCAAAAATGTTATATAGTTATCAGGCAACATAACCATCTCCGTATTCGAAGAGGTGGAAGAACTGGGTGAGCGCGGTGTAGGGTTCTCAGAACTGACATTCTCTGTAGTTATTGAAGATGTAAAAGAGCTTGATGATCCAGGTGTTGTGTTCTCAGAAGAGATAAGTTCTGTAGTTGTAGGCGAAGGAGTCATTGTGCACTGTGTGGTTTTGCGTGAACGAATTTTAGTAGTTTGTATTGCTACACTTATCCTTTGCGGTTGAGTTTTAAGTGAGGTTGAATCAGAGCGTCTGCTTTCTGAATCTTGCTTTTGTTTAAGGCGTTGCGACTGTCTGGTACTTGACATGCGTAACACTAAAATCTAGCGGCGACGGAACGCAACGAACGCATAAAGTGTGTATCTGGCATTCCTATATAAAAATTACACATTACAGTAAAATTACAATATATAATGTTCGTTTGAATCCTTTGTTCGTGAAAACGTCTCGAGAATAAATATGAAAAGGTATTTACTTGGAAAGGCTGCTGTCTTCATTGTTGAATTCCTGAATTGCCATCATGAAGTTGATTTTCCAGTTGTTGAATTGATTTTTCCAACTTGTCGAATTGAATTTCCAAGCGGTTGCGTGTCTTTACACGTCGGAGGTCATCAAAATATAGGGAGAAAGAGATGAGATGTTGATGGGATAAAGGGAATCACCCTATATGTTTAAGTTCGATTCCCGCGTTATTGTTTTGACACGCGTTATGGAATGTGACTCCAATCTGGACTCCTTCAGACGATAATAAGCACACAGTGTTGATGCTAATCGTTGTTGTATATTATAGGAAGATGCACAATCCAAATTCCGAAAACAGATAAAATTGAGACACACTTAACTCTTAACACAGTAAATCAGGAGTGGATCAAAACACATCACACTTAACGCAATAAAACAGAAGTGAATCTAAACACAATATTATGCAGCCCTCTCGGCAAGCCGGGACGATACGTCATCAAATTGGTCGATACGAGAAAGGCAGTACATGTAATCAGTAATCAGTGTTGCTACAATAAAATGACCTATTGTGGGAAATGGAACACACTATTAAAATGAAAGGGTTAAATACATTATAATTCATAGTTACACAATGCACATTCGCTACACTGTATCAGATTAGGAATATATGAACACAAACTATCGTAGATCAATACGCGGACGACATCACTTTTGCATGCTCGCGTTATTGAAGTTCCACCAAGTAAAATACAACAAATACAACGTCTAATCTATAAGTTCTTTTGACATCCAGAAGAGGATTGAAGCGATTGCTAAGACAACTCTCCAAAAAGGAAAAATTATCAAGGGTTTTAACACCATAGACGCCAAAGCAAGAATTCACGCATGCCGAGTGGAAAAATGCGGGAACTTGTGAAAATGGTGACCCCTAGCCAATTTTGGCATTTCGAGGCTCTCTACTCTATCGGATCCCGAACACGGATAATAAATAGGGAAGTTTATACAAATTTGATGCCGCACAGCCTTGTCATACCACAGCACTGGAAAACTCTTGTGAACCTATTTAAACAAATCGATCAAACATTAGATGCGTGGAAACCAATAAAACTCAGAGATATATATCAGATACTAAAAAAACAGGACCTAACAGAAAAGCGGAAATAAATTGGGAAGAAGTAAATTTGAAACAGCGCTGCCTCAAAAACTACATCTCCAATGCAGAAAAAATCTGTAGCTACAGAATAGTCCAAAATCGAAACCGTCGAAAAAGCACCTCACTCCGACATGATCAATTCGAAAAAATTTGGATTTTAAATTGTAAATTTTGTAAAGCGAATTCGGACTTTACTGAACATATTTTTCTTCACTGCTCAAAAATAACCGAACACATCTTTAAATTACAAACTTGTTTGAACACGATCAGCCAGCAAAAGAATAAAACAACAAACGAAAATTTATACCAGGGTGGTCCAAACCCAGGCCTGTGGGCCACATGTGGCCCGCCACTTCATTATCTGTGGCTATCGTTGATTTGCGCGAGGGTAAACAAAAAATTGCATTTGGTGTTGTTCCTTCATAAAAAATAACCAGAAAAATCTTTTGACATATTGTCAATCACTAATGTCACTGATTTGACTAGTGTTATGGCTAGCGGAGGCAACCAGCTGAGTTGAATAATGATCTTGTCTAGTCTATATTGTTAACTATATCTTTCTATTTTTTTGGTCGGGAATATATGCTACAAAATAGGCTTCATAGAAAACTAAAAATTGAATGAGGTATCTATTAGCCTAGGTTGGCTATGTCTGATAACTAAATAATAATTTAATGGCCGAATAATATACTTCCTGCCGGGTGTTTTTTTGCAACCAGCTTAAACAGTATATATTAAAAAAGCTGCCTATATCTCAGAAAATTTAGTAATTACTAATTACCCTCCTGCATCTCAAGTTTGGTAAAATTCGATAATCAATCAATCTGCAGTTATTTTGTAAACATGAGTGTCTGCAAGTTGTGTGGTGACAACCTAAAACGGCATTTTCTCCTTATGGCCCTTTCTCCGTTATGAAGAGTTTGAAATCTTACACTAAATGTAGATGTAGTAAGATTTTTGCACGCTTCAGTGAATTTTTTGGTGGTTTTCGCATGTTTTAGCTTGATAAATGACGAATAATGATCAATCCTTAATTTCAACCCGCGAGCGACAAAAGGCTGCCGACCTCTGATTTAATTATATACAAAGTTTCTCATGAATAATCATTTCTATTTTCACTCCATATAAATTTTCTGTTGACTGCTTACGGGCTTGGTTCTCCTTTCCCTGACGGTTTGCGGCTTATTCTTTTTTTTTTTCATGTTACGGCGTGTACAATTGTACTATAGGGCAACAAAGATTCGACCCTATCTGCGTGTCCACACTCCCGTGTTATTGAACACACGTTAACAGAGTGTAACTCCGATCTTGACTCCTTCAGAGGTCAAAAAGCACACAATGTATTGAATGCCAATTGTTATATTGTAAAGTTGCACAATCGAATTGATCCAAATAACGAATTACACTTGAAACCTTAAAGCAAGTATATGTGATGAAACCAAATTTCTAACTAACAAAGAACGGCAAAGACAAGCTACACTGAGTGAGAGAAATATATCATAAAGGAAATGAATTGGGACAACGACCTTGTTTCAGGCAAATAACATGCACTACTAACAATAAGTGGTGAAAATATTAAAATACACAGTAACTATCCTTATGTACTTGCTACACAATTCCCCCCGACAATGAAAAAAATTAGTTTGCTAATTTTTAAATTTTGTAAGACTAGCTAATAACGATTTCTGATTGAATAATATGTCGTAAAATTTGCCATGTATTGGTGTATTTAATTCTGCATCAAAGTCGCTGATGACCAACTAATGCAACGACACAGGAAAACCAATTTGATTGAGATACCTCCGGTTGAAGGATCTTTTGCGGTGAAATCTACAGATTTTCACGAAATCTTCGATAACACCCAGAACTAAGCCATTGCGTTTGGACAATCGACTTCTTTCTGTTTTGTAAAATAATGAGCGTAATAGTTGATTTGAAGAATATTGTTGACGTTAAGATTTCGTTCGTTGAAAACATTCCTCTAAGCTTTGAAAACCTGTCCAACTCTCGGATTTTTCAATCTGGGAAGATTGTCCGATGAATTGAAATGTAACAAGAGTGTGGTAGCGTTGAATTTCGGAAAGTTGCGAGCTCTACAAGCTTTCGTATCATCAGCGTTCCAGACAAATGTAAACGCACCTTTCCGGCAAAACCCGGAATTGGGTGAGCATTGGCTTAAATCAGCTAGGGAAGATTGAAGTTTTCGTGTTATGTGATTGAAGTAGAGAGGACCCTTCCACGCGGGTCACGAGTATTTGGGTTCGACTTGGTTTCTAAAGATTCTGCAATAGATGATGATCGACTTGAGAGAAATAAAGTAGATGTTCGTTCGTACGTTCGTCAAACAGTAGGTCGCTAAAGGCTGCTTCTTGGTGTAAAAAAAAATCGGCTTGCGTATAATATCAATGTTTTTTTTTTCTACGTAGCTTGCTTTGTCGATAAACACATTTGAAAATCCAGTAATAATACGAAGTTGTCCTGGTAACTTTAAATTGTAATGAGGCGGATCGATGTGCTGAAGTCCATATCTCTTGATCCGGTTGACACACGAAACATATAGTTGTAATATATAGGTTGATAATGAGACACAAATTCAAAGAATTTGGGCGTTGATGCTTGGAAAATGAAAATACACGAGCGTGAACTCGGACGTTAAACTTGAAGAGTTGAAGTTGAGTTAGTGCTGTCTGATCGTAGGAGGTCCTGGTCCAGATTCCTCGTTTTTAGTCAAAAATCTACCTTGTTCTGGCCTTCTTGACTGCTTAATCAATTGGCATACCGCCAAAGACTGCAGTTTGGTTGGTTGCTTGATTCCTGAAATGCTGACGTATTGTCCATTGACTCGGTTAGTGATGAATTTCTTTTCCATTTTGATCGACGAAATTCCAGTTGCTGAATTGAAGTTGATTGCTTATTGATCACGAACGGGTATCACCAAAATATAGGGCAACAAAGATTCGACCCTATCTGCGTGTCCACACTCCCGTGTTATTGAACACACGTTAACAGAGTGTAACTCCGATCTTGACTCCTTCAGAGGTCAAAAAGCACACAGTGTATTGAATGCCAATTGTTATATTGTAAAGTTGCACAATCGAATTGATCCAAATAACGAATTACACTTGAAACCTTAAAGCAAGTATATGTGATGAAACCAAATTTCTAACTAACAAAGAACGGCAAAGACAAGCTACACTGAGTGAGAGAAATATATCATAAAGGAAATGAATTGGGACAACGACCTTGTTTCAGGCAAATAACATGCACTACTAACAATAAGTGGTGAAAATATTAAAATACACAGTAACTATCCTTATGTACTTGCTACAGTACCAGCGATGTGCCGCAGTTGCTATACCTCGCGCAATACACCTAATTGGTAACGATGTGTTCAATTGAGCTTTCCCAGGTCTATCGCGCTATTAGTTCGATCATTTTGTCTTCCCTATTGATGGTGACTCTTCTTGCTACCCGGAAATGCGATGGCTGAAGCATGCCCAGCAGGGGTAAGTTGATGTAATTTTTTTACCATTTTATTGTGGATAGAGCCAAAAAAAAATACGTTTGGACTGGATCCAGTTTTTGTTTTCGGTTGAGCTAATGTGTAGATCGTAGAACACTGGTTCACAACCAGTGGGCCATGGCCCAATTCTGGGCCATAGAAACATTTTTAAGTGGGCCACAAGTCTATCAAAAATTACTAATAATATTAGAAAGATTAGTTCCTTTTGTGTCATAATAGTCAAATTTTCATTGTAGTAGCAATGAATGATGCTGCTGCTTTTCATTCTAATTATTGAAGTGAAAGTTTTTATTTTTGCAAAAAGAGTCTTGTTTTTTCTTGTAGTTTTTCCCTTGCATGAAAAAGTTAGTGGGTCACAGAATTTTTATGCAACAAAAGTGGGCCACGAAAGAAAAAAAGGTTGAGAACCACTGTCGTAGAAGTTTTTAAAAGTTGATGTGTACAATTGTAACTTTCGCGACGAACGAGAAAAAAAAGCACAGATTTTTTGGAAATAAATCATTTTGTTTTATATATTTCTAGGGCTATAAATTAGACCAGGAAAGTGTACAATCGTACGTTGCAGTTCTGTTAAATAATTCTATCTGTTAAAACATTCTATTATATATATATATATATATTTATTATGCCAGGAAATTTCATGTTGAAATTATCCCAAACTGTAGCCTAACTTGGTATTTTCATGGTACTACAATACAGCTGACGGTTAAGTAAACCAAGGTCTCAGTTTCATAGAACAGTTATTGGGAGATAATAAGCGTATAATGCAATAGAAAAAGCTTTACTTTTCATAATTATACTTGAATATGACTGAAGCTAAAATATTTTGCCAGGCTGTAAAGTAGCAAGTGTTCTAGCAGCCCTGACTATGAAATATGTTTTGTTTTAGTGAAGCAGGAGATAGCCCATTGAAGGTAGAAGGGATGTTTGATCGTCTAAATGCGTCTGACATTGGCCTTTCTGGATCCGAGGATGATATGGACGAGGAATACGATCCCAATTTTGGCAGTTTCAATAATTAGCCTGGTAGTAGCGACCAGCAATGAGGGCGAAGAAGAAAAAGAGTTAAAATCAAGAGGCATTCATTGACTTGGAGTTGTTAAAAGCAATCGAAAAGAACACATCATGGTAGAAAGGCCAAAATGTGTTCAGGTGTACAACGACAATATGGGAGGAGTTGAGTGATTTTCCACTTCACCGATTTGCGCTAGAGAACTGAAGCTAGAATATCGCAATTTTTAACAAGCCAGCGGAACTCGGTTATGGCAAGGTCACACGCATCATGGACCTACTAAATACAGAAGGAGGTTGCATATGCTTTGCTTAAAGCTAATGTGCTTACAACGGCATTGGTAAAGAGTCATACTGTCCGAAGACCTGGTTCCACTTCTTCTTCACCTAGGCTTACCACACGTCCCGGTTTAGCCGGGACAGTCCCGGTTTTAGCAAGTCTTTATTAGGCCGTCCCGAAGGAAAACCTAAATGTTCCGGTTTTGCAGTATGGCAGTCATACATAATTTTTCTATTTGATACAATTGAAAAACTTTTTCCCTAACGGAGGCAGCAGATTAAACAATGATTTGCGTCTCACTTCACTAGTTCAGATACAGAAAAAAAATTGGTATTTTATAGTTATGATATGAACTAGGAACCACCACGCGTTAATTCAACAATCAACTGTACTGTCGTTAAATCATCAAAATGCCCAAAACAAAATGCAAATTTTCCAATGAGTTAAATAAGATTTCCATTATTTGAAGCAAAGACCAATAGAGGATAATTTAATAGGATATACAGCTAATTTTGATGCCTGTAATCTACTCATAATGGTATAAGAAATGTTTGAACCAATACTGAGCTTCTGGAATCGAACCAAGGTTGGCTTGTACACAGTGGCGTATTTAGGGTGTGGCAGCCATGGGTCTTGCCATAGGCGCTGTTTAAAAACGGCGAAAAGTTATAATCGTGATATATATGTTTCAATAAAATAATTTCATTCATTTCAGTTTCAATTGAAGACAACTGAAATTCGCATTTATACTTAAACAATAAGGTACAAGTATAGCAGGGTGGTCCGATCTGCGGCCCGCAAAACAATTATAACGTACAGCCGTACACTACTAAACCATTGGCAGATATTTGTATATATATATTAGCAGAGCAATTATTTTGATTTGTTTTTAAACTATTCCAATTGAGAATACTCCTTCTCCTGATGTCGGGATTGATGTTTGTTAAAATCACGGAATTCCATTGTTGCATCTACAAACGTCAAGACAGTGGCTATATGAGAATGACGTCCTGTGATCGGTAAAAAGAGAATGAATTGGCTTGTTCAGACAGAACCAAGCCGATGAGATGAGCTCGCGTCAAGTAACTCCTCATTTGAAGAGACCTTTGTGCCTTTATTTTAGTCAAAACACTACTCTGTTTTCAAGCATTGGTCATGTGACAGCGGGGACAAACCGCAGAGCTGACTCATTGCCGCGCGATCCAGTTTTTTTTTTATCTGGGTTCAAGCCAAGGTCCACAACTTAGACGGACTGGGTTGTTTTTTGACGGTAGCACTAAGCCTGCTCACGCTACAAGTAATAAATTCATCATACAATGAGTGTAGAAAGAAGGAGACCGAAGTAAACTTATTTCCTTACTCACAACAATGTTAAACCACAGTGTCTGGCTTGTTTTTAAGTAATATTTGTCACGAAGGAATAATATGATTTTATTGATCTCTTTGGTTATTCTCTGACTGCGGACCGCGAGACCTCTTCAAAAGTTTATGCGGCCCTTCAACCTCGTAACCTTGGACCACCCTGAAGTATAGCATTTCAATAAAAGTCATTATCAATCGTCAACCAACTATCAAGGAGGCGCATTTTTTAACTTTGCCATGGGCGCCATTTTACGTAAATACGACACTGCTTTTCCAATCCGCACTGTCCCGGTTTTTCGCCTAATATGGTAAGCCTATCTTCACCACAATTTCAAACAGAAAGTGTCATTTTGACCAAGAGGCGGAAACCATCGGACCGATCTGTTGGAGATGTGAGATATACCAATATATTGTCGATGTTTGCTAAAACTTCGGTCATGAAATAATTGAACGTCGCTGGGGCAGATGCTAGCCCGAAACAAAGAGTTTTAAACATGTACATCTTATTGTTGCAGGAAAAGGCTGTTTTCGGTTGATCCGATTCCAAGATAGGAATATGATTATAAGCTTTTGTGAGATCAAGTGTAGTGAAATGTCGACAGCCATGCAATTTATTGACAAAATCGTACAAGTGTGGCACGGGGTGTTTTTCCTTGATCGTGATTGAATTCAAAAGTCGAAAATCGAGGCACAGCCTGATAGCATTAGAACCCCGCTTTGGAACGATGGTAACTGGAGAATTATAAACGGAATTACATGTAATTATATCTCCTAAGGCTAATAAAGTTTTAATTTCTTGTTCCACAGAAGCCTGTAAGTGAAAGGGTACTCTTCTTGGTTTGGCTGAAATAATTTGTCCATTTGTTTGTATTCGATGTACTGTATTGTGTTTAAAGCGAACAGATGTATGTTTAGGAATAGTAATATCTTCATATTTCCGTAGTAAGTTTGTAACTCGACTATCGTGGCTAGGTGAAATGAATGAAGCAGCAATTGTCGGCATTAAGGTTCTCCTGCCTTTAATGTAGTGTTGAGAGCGTGGATTTTTCAATGTAGCTGAACCCACATCGAGTAATAAGTTGTATTTGGTCAGGAAATCAATGCCAATGATAGGGGTTCGCACTTTCGCGATTTGAAATTCAAAGTTGTAGGTAAGACCATCTCCAAGATCAAGGGTTAACAAACGAGTCCCATACCATGGTATCTTCGTACCATTGATGGCATAAAGGGAATGACTAAGGGGTTTCTTTATAGGTATAAAATCAGCTGGAATAATTGAAAGAAATGACCCAGAATCGACAAGAAATCGACGTCGACTCGATTCTTCAATTATGTACATAAGAGAAGTTGGTTGTTGCCATGCTGAGTTTGCTGTTGCACAGATTCTTTCGGGTTTTCGACAACTTTGACCCGATCTTAGTGAAAATTTTGAGGAGCCATGGCACATCCTACACCTTTGCATTTGTAAGCTTTGTCGCCAAAAGTCGCGTGATAGTAACAGAGATTGGGGTCCGTGTTTTGTTGAGAAATGTTCATTGGCGGTCCATTATTGTGTCGAAAAGGCGGACCGTGAAGTTCCGGGGGTGGACCAAGATATTTGCGATCGCGTCTAGGCGGTCCTCTCAAATTGTTGTATCTCTGAGGTGGTCTGTCCTGGTAATCATTGCCTCTCTGCTGACGGTTGTAATTTGAGCGGTAGGTTTGCTGTTTTTCCTGTGTAACCTTGTCTAACTGAGTTTTAAGCTGTTTCATCTCTGCCAACAACTCTGAATAAGCTCTTGTGTCAGATTGTGGTGTTGTTTTAGAATTAGTAGCAACGCCTGATGCGGAATTTGTATCCCAGAATGTTTCTGCCATGTCTACAATTTGACTCATGGAGCGTTTTGTTCCACTTTTTGCAAAAAGTCGCCTTACGAAAATCGCCACTGGTTCTGGTACAAGTTGAACAAAATAAAACCGTAATATTTGCTCCGGAATCGGGTTTTTTGAAGCGTGGAAATCTAGTGTACGACAAATTAAGCTGTATATTTGGGTAGGTGTCATATTCTTGCATTTAGGGCCTAACGCCTCGATTTGGTCGATGAAATTCAACTCGAAAATTTGTTTGATAGCGTCAATAAAGTTATCATAATCATCCTTCGTTATTTTAGTGTCACGATCTGGCATAAACTCCTCCATTCTAGCATACTGGTCTGGCGTGAAACTCTGAATTACATATTTGAGTTTAAAATCAGGATCGATGATTCCGAAATATGTGAATGAAGCAGTAATATTATCAATCCATTGCCTGACAGCGTGCTCCCAAATAGGCTCGCGTTTGTTCGAGGTCAAAAATGTTATATAGTTATCAGGCAACATAACCATCTCCGTATTCGAAGAGGTGGAAGAACTGGGTGAGCGCGGTGTAGGGTTCTCAGAACTGACATTCTCTGTAGTTATTGAAGATGTAAAAGAGCTTGATGATCCAGGTGTTGTGTTCTCAGAAGAGATAAGTTCTGTAGTTGTAGGCGAAGGAGTCATTGTGCACTGTGTGGTTTTGCGTGAACGAATTTTAGTAGTTTGTATTGCTACACTTATCCTTTGCGGTTGAGTTTTAAGTGAGGTTGAATCAGAGCGTCTGCTTTCTGAATCTTGCTTTTGTTTAAGGCGTTGCGACTGTCTGGTACTTGACATGCGTAACACTAAAATCTAGCGGCGACGGAACGCAACGAACGCATAAAGTGTGTATCTGGCATTCCTATATAAAAATTACACATTACAGTAAAATTACAATATATAATGTTCGTTTGAATCCTTTGTTCGTGAAAACGTCTCGAGAATAAATATGAAAAGGTATTTACTTGGAAAGGCTGCTGTCTTCATTGTTGAATTCCTGAATTGCCATCATGAAGTTGATTTTCCAGTTGTTGAATTGATTTTTCCAACTTGTCGAATTGAATTTCCAAGCGGTTGCGTGTCTTTACACGTCGGAGGTCATCAAAATATAGGGAGAAAGAGATGAGATGTTGATGGGATAAAGGGAATCACCCTATATGTTTAAGTTCGATTCCCGCGTTATTGTTTTGACACGCGTTATGGAATGTGACTCCAATCTGGACTCCTTCAGACGATAATAAGCACACAGTGTTGATGCTAATCGTTGTTGTATATTATAGGAAGATGCACAATCCAAATTCCGAAAACAGATAAAATTGAGACACACTTAACTCTTAACACAGTAAATCAGGAGTGGATCAAAACACATCACACTTAACGCAATAAAACAGAAGTGGATCTAAACACAATATTATGCAGCCCTCTCGGCAAGCCGGGACGATACGTCATCAAATTGGTCGATACGAGAAAGGCAGTACATGTAATCAGTAATCAGTGTTGCTACAATAAAATGACCTATTGTGGGAAATGGAACACACTATTAAAATGAAAGGGTTAAATACATTATAATTCATAGTTACACAATGCACATTCGCTACACTGTATCAGATTAGGAATATATGAACACAAACTATCGTAGATCAATACGCGGACGACATCACTTTTGCATGCTCGCGTTATTGAAGTTCCACCAAGTAAAATACAACAAATACAACGTCTAATCTATAAGTTCTTTTGACATCCAGAAGAGGATTGAAGCGATTGCTAAGACAACTCTCCAAAAAGTAAAAATTATCAAGGGTTTTAACACCATAGACGCCAAAGCAAGAATTCACGCATGCCGAGTGGAAAAATGCGGGAACTTGTGAAAATGGAGACCCCTAGCCAATTTTGGCATTTCGAGGCTCTCTACTCTATCGGATCCCGAACACGGATAATAAATAGGGAAGTTTATACAAATTTGATGCCGCACAGCCTTGTCATACCACAGCACTGGAAAACTCTTGTGAACCTATTTAAATAAATCGATCAAACATTAGATGCGTGGAAACCAATAAAACTCAGAGATATATATCAGATACTAAAAAAACAGGACCTAACAAAAACGGAAATAAATTGGGAAGAAGTAAATTTGAAACAGCGCTGCCTCAAAAACTACATCTCCAATGCAGAAAAAATCTGTAGCTACAGAATAGTCCAAAATCGAAACCGTCGAAAAAGCACCTCACTCCGACATGATCAATTCGAAAAAATTTGGATTTTAAATTGTAAATTTTGTAAAGCGAATTCGGACTTTACTGAACATATTTTTCTTCACTGCTCAAAAATAACCGAACACATCTTTAAATTACAAACTTGTTTGAACACGATCAGCCAGCAAAAGAATAAAACAACAAACGAAAATTTATACCAGGGTGGTCCAAACCCAGGCCTGTGGGCCACATGTGGCCCGCCACTTCATTATCTGTGGCTATCGTTGATTTGCGCGAGGGTAAACAAAAAATTGCATTTGGTGTTGTTCCTTCATAAAAAATAACCAGAAAAATCTTTTGACATATTGTCAATCACTAATGTCACTGATTTGACTAGTGTTATGGCTAGCGGAGGCAACCAGCTGAGTTGAATAATGATCTTGTCTAGTCTATATTGTTAACTATATCTTTCTATTTTTTTGGTCGGGAATATATGCTACAAAATAGGCTTCATAGAAAACTAAAAATTGAATGAGGTATCTATTAGCCTAGGTTGGCTATGTCTGATAACTAAATAATAATTTAATGGCCGAATAATATACTTCCTGCCGGGTGTTTTTTTGCAACCAGCTTAAACAGTATATATTAAAAAAGCTGCCTATATCTCAGAAAATTTAGTAATTACTAATTACCCTCCTGCATCTCAAGTTTGGTAAAATTCGATAATCAATCAATCTGCAGTTATTTTGTAAACATGAGTGTCTGCAAGTTGTGTGGTGACAACCTAAAACGGCATTTTCTCCTTATGGCCCTTTCTCCGTTATGAAGAGTTTGAAATCTTACACTAAATGTAGATGTAGTAAGATTTTTGCACGCTTCAGTGAATTTTTTGGTGGTTTTCGCATGTTTTAGCTTGATAAATGACGAATAATGATCAATCCTTAATTTCAACCCGCGAGCGACAAAAGGCTGCCGACCTCTGATTTAATTATATACAAAGTTTCTCTTGAATAATCATTTCTATTTTCACTCCATATAAATTTTCTGTTGACTGCTTACGGGCTTGGTTCTCCTTTCCCTGACGGTTTGCGGCTTATTCTTTTTTTTTTTCATGTTACGGCGTGTACAATTGTACTATAGGGCAACAAAGATTCGACCCTATCTGCGTGTCCACACTCCCGTGTTATTGAACACACGTTAACAGAGTGTAACTCCGATCTTGACTCCTTCAGAGGTCAAAAAGCACACAATGTATTGAATGCCAATTGTTATATTGTAAAGTTGCACAATCGAATTGATCCAAATAACGAATTACACTTGAAACCTTAAAGCAAGTATATGTGATGAAACCAAATTTCTAACTAACAAAGAACGGCAAAGACAAGCTACACTGAGTGAGAGAAATATATCATAAAGGAAATGAATTGGGACAACGACCTTGTTTCAGGCAAATAACATGCACTACTAACAATAAGTGGTGAAAATATTAAAATACACAGTAACTATCCTTATGTACTTGCTACACAATTCCCCCCGACAATGAAAAAAATTAGTTTGCTAATTTTTAAATTTTGTAAGACTAGCTAATAACGATTTCTGATTGAATAATATGTCGTAAAATTTGCCATGTATTGGTGTATTTAATTCTGCATCAAAGTCGCTGATGACCAACTAATGCAACGACACAGGAAAACCAATTTGATTGAGATACCTCCGGTTGAAGGATCTTTTGCGGTGAAATCTACAGATTTTCACGAAATCTTCGATAACACCCAGAACTAAGCCATTGCGTTTGGACAATCGACTTCTTTCTGTTTTGTAAAATAATGAGCGTAATAGTTGATTTGAAGAATATTGTTGACGTTAAGATTTCGTTCGTTGAAAACATTCCTCTAAGCTTTGAAAACCTGTCCAACTCTCGGATTTTTCAATCTGGGAAGATTGTCCGATGAATTGAAATGTAACAAGAGTGTGGTAGCGTTGAATTTCGGAAAGTTGCGAGCTCTACAAGCTTTCGTATCATCAGCGTTCCAGACAAATGTAAACGCACCTTTCCGGCAAAACCCGGAATTGGGTGAGCATTGGCTTAAATCAGCTAGGGAAGATTGAAGTTTTCGTGTTATGTGATTGAAGTAGAGAGGACCCTTCCACGCGGGTCACGAGTATTTGGGTTCGACTTGGTTTCTAAAGATTCTGCAATAGATGATGATCGACTTGAGAGAAATAAAGTAGATGTTCGTTCGTACGTTCGTCAAACAGTAGGTCGCTAAAGGCTGCTTCTTGGTGTAAAAAAAAATCGGCTTGCGTATAATATCAATGTTTTTTTTTTCTACGTAGCTTGCTTTGTCGATAAACACATTTGAAAATCCAGTAATAATACGAAGTTGTCCTGGTAACTTTAAATTGTAATGAGGCGGATCGATGTGCTGAAGTCCATATCTCTTGATCCGGTTGACACACGAAACATATAGTTGTAATATATAGGTTGATAATGAGACACAAATTCAAAGAATTTGGGCGTTGATGCTTGGAAAATGAAAATACACGAGCGTGAACTCGGACGTTAAACTTGAAGAGTTGAAGTTGAGTTAGTGCTGTCTGATCGTAGGAGGTCCTGGTCCAGATTCCTCGTTTTTAGTCAAAAATCTACCTTGTTCTGGCCTTCTTGACTGCTTAATCAATTGGCATACCGCCAAAGACTGCAGTTTGGTTGGTTGCTTGATTCCTGAAATGCTGACGTATTGTCCATTGACTCGGTTAGTGATGAATTTCTTTTTCATTTTGATCGACGAAATTCCAGTTGCTGAATTGAAGTTGATTGCTTATTGATCACGAACGGGTATCACCAAAATATAGGGCAACAAAGATTCGACCCTATCTGCGTGTCCACACTCCCGTGTTATTGAACACACGTTAACAGAGTGTAACTCCGATCTTGACTCCTTCAGAGGTCAAAAAGCACACAGTGTATTGAATGCCAATTGTTATATTGTAAAGTTGCACAATCGAATTGATCCAAATAACGAATTACACTTGAAACCTTAAAGCAAGTATATGTGATGAAACCAAATTTCTAACTAACAAAGAACGGCAAAGACAAGCTACACTGAGTGAGAGAAATATATCATAAAGGAAATGAATTGGGACAACGACCTTGTTTCAGGCAAATAACATGCACTACTAACAATAAGTGGTGAAAATATTAAAATACACAGTAACTATCCTTATGTACTTGCTACAGTACCAGCGATGTGCCGCATTTGCTATACCTCGCGCAATACACCTAATTGGTAACGATGTGTTCAATTGAGCTTTCCCAGGTCTATCGCGCTATTAGTTCGATCATTTTGTCTTCCCTATTGATGGTGACTCTTCTTGCTACCCGGAAATGCGATGGCTGAAGCATGCCCAGCAGGGGTAAGTTGATGTAATTTTTTTACCATTTTATTGTGGATAGAGCCAAAAAAAAATACGTTTGGACTGGATCCAGTTTTTGTTTTCGGTTGAGCTAATGTGTAGATCGTAGAACACTGGTTCACAACCAGTGGGCCATGGCCCAATTCTGGGCCATAGAAACATTTTTAAGTGGGCCACAAGTCTATCAAAAATTACTAATAATATTAGAAAGATTAGTTCCTTTTGTGTCATAATAGTCAAATTTTCATTGTAGTAGCAATGAATGATGCTGCTGCTTTTCATTCTAATTATTGAAGTGAAAGTTTTTATTTTTGCAAAAAGAGTCTTGTTTTTTCTTGTAGTTTTTCCCTTGCATGAAAAAGTTAGTGGGTCACAGAATTTTTATGCAACAAAAGTGGGCCACGAAAGAAAAAAAGGTTGAGAACCACTGTCGTAGAAGTTTTTAAAAGTTGATGTGTACAATTGTAACTTTCGCGACGAACGAGAAAAAAAAGCACAGATTTTTTTGAAATAAATCATTTTGTTTTATATATTTCTAGGGCTATAAATTAGACCAGGAAAGTGTACAATCGTACGTTGCAGTTCTGTTAAATAATTCTATCTGTTAAAACATTCTATTATATATATATATATATATTTATTATGCCAGGAAATTTCATGTTGAAATTATCCCAAACTGTAGCCTAACTTGGTATTTTCATGGTACTACAATACAGCTGACGGTTAAGTAAACCAAGGTCTCAGTTTCATAGAACAGTTATTGGGAGATAATAAGCGTATAATGCAATAGAAAAAGCTTTACTTTTCATAATTATACTTGAATATGACTGAAGCTAAAATATTTTGCCAGGCTGTAAAGTAGCAAGTGTTCTAGCAGCCCTGACTATGAAATATGTTTTGTTTTAGTGAAGCAGGAGATAGCCCATTGAAGGTAGAAGGGATGTTTGATCGTCTAAATGCGTCTGACATTGGCCTTTCTGGATCCGAGGATGATATGGACGAGGAATACGATCCCAATTTTGGCAGTTTCAATAATTAGCCTGGTAGTAGCGACCAGCAATGAGGGCGAAGAAGAAAGCGAGTTAGAAGAGTTAAAATCAAGAGGCATTCATTGACTTGGAGTTGTTAAAAGCAATCGAAAAGAACACATCATGGTAGAAAGGCCAAAATGTGTTCAGGTGTACAACGACAATATGGGAGGAGTTGAGTGATTTTCCACTTCACCGATTTGCGCTAGAGAACTGAAGCTAGAATATCGCAATTTTTAACAAGCCAGTGGAACTCGGTTATGGCAAGGTCACACGCATCATGGACCTACTAAATACAGAAGCGAGGTTGCATATGCTTTGCTTAAAGCTAATGTGCTTACCACGGCATTGGTAAAGAGTTATACTGTCCGAAGACCTGGTTCCACTTCTTCTTCACCTAGGCTTACCACACGTCCCGGTTTAGCCGGGACAGTCCCGGTTTTAGCAAGTCTTTATTAGGCCGTCCCGAAGGAAAACCTAAATGTTCCGGTTTTGCAGTATGGCAGTCATACATAATTTTTCTATTTGATACAATTGAAAAACTTTTTCCCTAACGGAGGCAGCAGATTAAACAATGATTTGCGTCTCACTTCACTAGTTCAGATACAGAAAAAAAATTGGTATTTTATAGTTATGATATGAACTAGGAACCACCACGCGTTAATTCAACAATCAACTGTACTGTCGTTAAATCATCAAAATGCCCAAAACAAAATGCAAATTTTCCAATGAGTTAAATAAGATTTCCATTATTTGAAGCAAAGACCAATAGAGGATAATTTAATAAACCAAGGTTGGCTTGTACACAGTGGCGTATTTAGGGTGTGGCAGCCATGGGTCTTGCCATAGGCGCTGTTTAAAAACGGCGAAAAGTTATAATCGTGATATATATGTTTCAATAAAATAATTTCATTCATTTCAGTTTCAATTGAAGACAACTGAAATTCGCATTTATACTTAAACAATAAGGTACAAGTATAGCAGGGTGGTCCGATCTGCGGCCCGCAAAACAATTATAACGTACAGCCGTACACTACTAAACCATTGGCAGATATTTGTATATATATATTAGCAGAGCAATTATTTTGATTTGTTTTTAAACTATTCCAATTGAGAATACTCCTTCTCCTGATGACGGGATTGATGTTTGTTAAAATCACGGAATTCCATTGTTGCATCTACAAACGTCAAGACAGTGGCTATATGAGAATGACGTCCTGTGATCGGTAAAAAGAGAATGAATTGGCTTGTTCAGACAGAACCAAGCCGATGAGATGAGCTCGCGTCAAGTAACTCCTCATTTGAAGAGACCTTTGTGCCTTTATTTTAGTCAAAACACTACTCTGTTTTCAAGCATTGGTCATGTGACAGCAGGGACAAACCGCAGAGCTGACTCATTGCCGCGCGATCCAGTTTTTTTTTTATCTGGGTTCAAGCCAAGGTCCACAACTTAGACGGACTGGGTTGTTTTTTGACGGTAGCACTAAGCCTGCTCACGCTACAAGTAATAAATTCATCATACAATGAGTGTAGAAAGAAGGAGACCGAAGTAAACTTATTTCCTTACTCACAACAATGTTAAACCACAGTGTCTGGCTTGTTTTTAAGTAATATTTGTCACGAAGGAATAATATGATTTTATTGATCTCTTTGGTTATTCTCTGACTGCGGCCCGCGAG
Organism: Styela clava; assembly: GCF_964204865.1. Classification (NCBI taxonomy): domain Eukaryota; kingdom Metazoa; phylum Chordata; class Ascidiacea; order Stolidobranchia; family Styelidae; genus Styela; species Styela clava. The sequence continues at coordinate 233,998 of NC_135257.1, forward strand.
ACCTCTTCAAAAGTTTATGCGGCCCTTCAACCTCGTAACCTTGGACCACCCTGAAGTATAGCATTTCAATAAAAGTCATTATCAATCGTCAACCAACTATCAAGGAGGCGCATTTTTTAACTTTGCCATGGGCGCCATTTTACGTAAATACGACACTGCTTTTCCAATCCGCACTGTCCCGGTTTTTCGCCTAATATGGTAAGCCTATCTTCACCACAATTTCAAACAGAAAGTGTCATTTTGACCAAGAGGCGGAAACCATCGGACCGATCTGTTGGAGATGTGAGATATGATGGATTTATGCAGTGGCGGCGCGTCAATAGGGCCAACCGGGGCACAGCCCCGGTTGTTTTTTCGGTATAATAAAAAATATTCGAAAAATACCTCAATATCGGTTGCACAGACTGTCTACACTAGCCATATTCTCGGAATGGCTAATGTAAGCCATATTTGCGGAAGTTAATAAAACATCTCACAATATTAAAAAAAAAACGATTCTTTTATAGATGCGAACTTTGTAGTTGGTCATCATCGATTTGAAGAAATGCGATACCAAGTCAAATCTATAAAGTTTTTAGGATCTCTTCAAAGCTTTTAAAATTTAAAGATGTAGCTGTTGCAAGAACAAACTCCAAGAGGAAGAATTATTTATCAATAATGCGATTACATTGTGGTGACAAATAAATGAAGATGGATTGGTTGATTGTGATTATTTTTTATTGTTATTTGTTTGTCGTAAATATGCTTGTTTATCTTTTCATGATATAATTGTTTAATACGTCAACATAGTCATCCAATACCTGTGAATCCTTCGCCTAACAATGAATATGGGGGGTTGACAAATCATGAAACCCATTCATTATGGACTCCGACCACTACTTGAAAATTGTCAGTACGCTTGACTGCGCGCTTATGTTTTCCTTTTGAGAGACAGTCACCGGGAAAATGGTCAGTTTTTTTTGTGATTTTCTGTATATCGTATGTAATCGTGTAAATATGTACAGAAGTTGGTGCTTTTTCAGATCTTAGTAGTGCTATAATATTATGGCTTAATATGTAAGCGCGTAATATAATTTGTTACTATATACATTTCCAGGCTGAACAAGAGGTGAAGAAACGGCGAACTTTTCGCAAGTACACCTTCCGTGGCGTTGACTTGGATCAACTCTTGGATATGTCAAGGTTGGTAAAATTCGATCATAGGTAGTCTAGATTATATAAATGTTTTATATACAGAGATCATGATAAAAATATGAAATCTGTTCGAAAAATGTTGCAAATACACGAACATTGTTGATCGAATGGCTCGGCGGTGTGGCGCATCGTGCTAAGCTTTACTGCTTTAGGAAAACGCTTGCCACCGCACATCTGATTACCTTGCGCGGATTCGAATCCCATCAGGGGATAGTTATGTCTGTATGTGCGAGGAGACTGCTGGGGTCTAGTATAGTAAAATACCACAAGTAGGGTGGCTTACCCACTTTGCGGCCATCAACTTCATCGATCTAATTAATGCAGAGAAAATTAACGAACCGCGACGATATTTCTCACGCATTATCGTCCACTTGTCCCTCATAGCTCTGCGAAATTACACTAAAATGTGGTCACAAACAAAAAAGTTAAGACCGAAAACCCGATCGAAGAAAAAACTGATCATTTTTTCATGTCGCCAACTACCCATTGTCCCATTAAAAAAAACTAGAAAATTCATACAAATATGGGAGATAAAAAGATGAAACTTGGCAAGGGGGAAGAGTTGGATTTCTTTTAACCATCTTTAAATTTTCGCGTTTCCACATTTAATAGAGGGGGAATAGGGGGGGTGCGCATTTCCAATGCGTCGATAATATCTGAATATATTTGTCGACCAATTTGCGACCACCGTTTTTTTGTCTGTTTGATTGCTTTAATGCGGTGCTTTGTATATAATTTGACGAGTTTTGTTCGAAATGACCGTGTTCTTAAAATATATGACGATCAGAAATGCAATTAGAAGCCCAATTTTTTCACGCATGGCTGCGCATGGTCTAGTCTCGATGCAGCAGAAATGATGTTCAAGGCTTGAAATCCGTGGTCGCACACTAGTCGTTCAGTCGCGAATACGTCTTCCGAGTGTCGTACTTTGGTTGTTTTTATAGCTTTAACCCCTGGTCGTAGAAAGTTAATTTGAGGTTTAGCGTGTAGAATAAATGCCCATAGATGCACCTACGGTGAAAAAATTAACGGGTTAGAAAAATTTGTTTTTCATTTATAGCGGTTTGAATGAAATCGACCGCAGACTGTCTGCACTACCCTACTTCCAGTGGGAGTAGCATAGCGAATTTTGCATATGTTATTTCTAACCCCCACCTGACTATGTCATCCCAAAATTACGACACTACGACGTCACCATCACGTCGTGGGGCAGTAGGGCTTGCAAAAGTATAATTACGATCGCCCAAATGGCATCTGCGCCATCGATAACAAACTCGCTAAAGCCGGCGATTTCGGGTGAGCGTCTGCACGTTTAATACGCCACTGTGACTTGAAATGACGTAATTGACGAAATTTTTCGGTGACGTAGTCAGGTGGGGTTTAGGATTGACATATGCAAAAATTGTTGAGACAGGCCAACAAGAAGTGCATGTAGTACTAAGCTATACCAGACCCGATTGCTGGACTCCTCACTGCCACACGGTAGTTTAGGTAACTGTGTTAGTAAACAGTCTTAATGCTGTAATGGCTTAAGGAGTTTGATGGTGCTGCAGACATTGTGGAAAATTATGAGGATCATGAGTCGCTCAATTAGTCAAAAGCCTTTCAATTGTAGATTTTATCATAAATATGTAGTCAATGTAGATAATACCCGGCTTTGTCATTTGAATAAGATGAGGTCATTCTTTTTTTGTTTTGTTGTCATAAATAATGGCTGACTTTTCTTATGATGAAAATAAGTACTGAAATTTCCTGATGGTTTTTCACTTTGACCTGAAGAAAAATCAGCTGTTTTTTTTTGTTCCTAATCAGGTTTTGAAATTTTTGTTTACTGTATATTGGAAATTTATTATTTCAAATAAGTGAGAAAAACTGGTTGTGTTGATCTGTTACAGGGAACAGCTGATGGAAATGTACACATGTAGAATCAGACGAGCTTTCAGTCGTGGAGTAAAGAGGAAGCACAATGCTTTGTTGAAAAGATTACGCAAGGTTTGTTTGATTTGGAATTTGGTGATTGAAGATTTGTAGGGAATATATCTTCATTACTACTTTTCAACTTCATTAACTTGGCATATCTATTGAATGGTATTACTCACTTAAAATGGTGTCTTGGTAACTAGTTACTAAGAACCATCTCAATCACACATTCTTTTATGCTAGAGGACTAAATGCCTCTAGATAGAGCAGGCTTTTTTATAACAGCAAATGGGCATTTGCAAAAGACTAATTGCTCAAAATAAGTAGAAATGTATATGAACATACCTTACTCTCGAGAAGCAGTATATATCAGAGTATGGAAGGAATTCTCTATATCAGTGATATATCAAATTTTACCTATTTTATGCAATATTGAATGGCAAATATTAGCTTTCTATTTTTTTTGTTTCATACTGTTGCAACAAAATAATCAAAAGTTAATAAATTAATTTATGCATCTTGATGAACTTGCACACCAAGCTACTTTGGTTTTTACTGTTAAGTACCGTAATATTAATGTAGTTACGGTACATGTTTGCAGGCTAAGAAGGAAGCTCCACCTCTTGAGAAACCAGATGTAGTAAAGACTCATCTTCGTAATATGGTTGTTGAACCAGAGATGGTTGGTAGTGTTGTTGGCGTGTACAATGGTAAAACATTCAATCAAGTAGAAATTAAGGTAATGTTTATATACCCTCTTTCGACTCGATGTTCTGATCAATATATATCAAACTCTATAGGATGTGATGGTCAATTATGCAAAATGTTTAAATAGCTTCTGACAAACTGATAGCTTGTTTGTTGAGAGCATTTTCCTCTTTTATGTTCCTATAATCCAGCAGTTGTTGGCACGTTGTTTGCGGTTTTGTTGCTGAAAATGCAATTCGCTGATGAAGCCAAATTTATGTTGTAGTCTTTTTGCATATTTTTCAATTCTGCTATTACTCCAGTGTAATAGCATTGGAAATAATTCTGTCATGGCTTGCAGACTTGACTTGAAAATGTATGGTGTGTCATCAAAAAATGTTGCCTACCCCTATTCTGATGCATTAAATTTTGATAAAAATTTTAACTGCTTTAACATCTACTTTAAGAAATGTCATGATTACTATAGTAATAATACGTATATGGTTATTTTTGCCATCTAATGTGTAAGAAATTGGCAGACTTGCTGCAAATCTCGCCATAATTCCCGATGATGCTGATCTTAGAACATTTCTAAAGACTTTAAACCCAGAGTTGAAAAAGACAGCTATTGCAAAATTTTACTGTTGAATGATTCATCCATATAACTTTCACAGAGGCATATGCTTCGGAAATATTGGCTTCATTAGTTGGCAAAGTTTTTTTTATATTTTTTAGCCTGAAATGATTGGTCATTACCTGGGAGAGTTCAGCATCACATATAAACCTGTGAAGCACGGAAGGCCTGGAATTGGTGCCACTCATTCATCTAGATTTATTCCATTGAAGTGATGTGTTCTGTCCTTCTAATACATAAGAAACCCCAACATGTTGTCTTACATTTGTTCTGTCCATACTCTCTCGTTAACAGTCTTCAGTTACGTATTTGGTATGGGAATAGAAAACTAGTTCAACTTATCTGTAAATAGAAAAAAAAACTGGAGATACTCTCAAGTCGCGCATTATGCCTCAAATTAGATGTGCGATTTATGCTTGTAGCCTACTTACTTAGTTTGCCTTATTTGGTTGGGAATGAATGGTCGACAGAAGCAAAAGTGGGATAATATAAACCAGAGTTGTCGGCACCAGGGGCTACAATATCAATTTGGTATCGTTCGTGGGCCACATTAATGCCAAGAATAAATAAACAGCTCAATATAAAGCGAAAACTTTCGTTGCACAAACACATTTAATCATCATTGATTAATCTATTCTATAATATCAATAATTATGTTGGTTGTTGAAAGTCGCAGCAAACGGGCATCAAATGTTCCGTCCCCCAACCTGTTCCTTGTATCAGATTTCAGTCTCTTTATGACGAAGAAACGGCTTTCGTAAATGTATATTCCCGAACGTCGATAACATTCTCAAAGCAAAATCCAATAACTTTGGAAACTGGAAATTGCTCATAATCTTTCAAAATGCCAATATGCACCTACACAAGCATCAGTATTACTCTTGTTTCCCACAAACAAGTACTTTTCCTCTCATATCGAGCTAAAAATCTGTTTAAATCGGACAGCTTTCCCTTGAAACACATGTTTATAAGGCGACTCGCAAATCATTGCAGATTGATCGATTAGTAAATATCGTCAAGTGTGAGAGAAAACGGAAATATTGCAACATTACTGAATATTCAATAAGTTTTAACACATACAGCCGCCAATTTTTGTATCACTCTCCAAGTTAGTTACAAAAAGTCAATGTAACAAGCAGTAATTGTTAGGCCGATTTTTGCTCTTCTATGAAGCCTAGTAATTATCGTTAGCGGATATTCCCGAAGGAAAGGACAGAAACAATTTGTGGAAGTTTAAATTCATTTAGCGCTGTCGAAATTGAATACCCGACTTAGTCAGTTAACTTTTTATGCTAGCCAAGCACGCTATTCATCTACCCTTCCATTACTATTGTCTACTGATCGTCTCAGCTAGGCATAAAGCTTGGCAATTTAATGACGTTAGGGGTGTAACAATATGTTTGAAGATTTTTCTGCTTTTTTTTTATGAAAATACAATACCAAAATGCGATTTTTTGGATAACAACCTGTCATAAACGATGGATTGATTAACCTTATCGGTGGAGCTGTTCCAGGGGTTGGACGAAGGTCCTCTGAAACAAACTTTTTTATCACCTTGCCTACTTAATATGCAAAAATAACTATAGTTCATCTCAGATATTCAAACTTACACGTTCGACAACTAATAAAATAGCGTTTTTGTGTATATAGCCTCGCGCAGATATAAGTTTTAGTGGACCTGCCTTGGATTCCAGTATTTCATTGAAAACTCAAATCTTCACAGATGTCGTATGCTTGGGTGTATGTTCTTGTCTATGATATTTATCATTATGGCTTTCAAATATCTTAGTAACTCAGTTTTACGGATGACTCGAAGATAGGCAGTAATTGTACATAAATGAATGCAAAATCAGAGCGTGTTCGAATTTCACTAGATGATAAATTTGCGTCAAGGAATACTTCATTGCAGAACTTTGCCCAAAGTTATCATGATCCATTCAGGACAACCTTGTTATGGCGCCGAGTGAAATCCTATCTCTATTTCTGTAAAATAAAAGAATTGACGAACGCTTTTATCCGCATTTCAATGCAGTTTGAAGTTTGAGAACGAATGGCTTACCAACGTTTATGAGGCATATTATCATTATTCGTATTTTCAAAGTTTCAATTTTTTTATCATTTTTTGCCTTTTCACCCGCATAACTTATACAACAAATAAAACATCTGCTTTTTCTGCTGCCAACACTATTGTGACAAAACAATGGCTATTTCCACGTGGTTATTGATATCTAAGGTTTCATCGCAAAGTTCATTTTCTATAACCTTGCAAGAAATTATAAAGTTAGGGTTTGGCTCCTAAGTTCAACCGTTCAGTACAATGAGGTTCGACGAGAGCTTGCAGAATAGCGCAGAGGTTCGGCAGGCTCACAAAAATTAAAAACCACTGGATTAGAGCATAGATTCTCAAAAAGATTCGTACGGAGCCCCAGCGAAGGGGGAGGTAAAATTTGGAATCGAGAATTCCCGCGCCACATTTTTCGCGATTAGGCCACTCGTTGAAAAAAAACTTTTTCAGTGGATAACGAGTTTTCCTGTTGTATAAAATATTCAATACGTGGCCGATGCGAACATTTATATTGTCTTGTCATAATAATTTAATTGTGTTCATGGTTACTCGCCTTTGAGTTGAGATTACTATTACGATGAAATGAAAGATTACTATTCTAAAACAAGAGAGCTATGCTCAAATATATGGACACGTAGAGTCACATAATTTTGATGACGTCATAGCGAAAAAAGAAGTAATAGCCTTCTGGAGAAAATTTTTATCTTTAACCACTAAAAATTTCAAAGCAATTGGTCCAGTATTCGAAGAGAAAAGCGACTTTTTAAAAACGTGTCAAGCGGTACTGAGTTAGCAGTCAGGCAGCATCTTACCTGTACACTGTAGGCCATATACGGTAATTGATCACAGAACAGTTGTTCCCTTGCAAATTTTATGTTGTTTACACTTTAGGACAGATAATTGATCACAGAACAATTCTTCCCTTTCAAATTTTATGTTGTTTCCAGTAGACTCTCATCAAAATAAACAAATATAGTAGGCTACAAGTGCTACAACGCTTGCATTACTGCACTGGTAGGACCGTGAAAGAATAAGTTACGGTAATTTCATTGTGGTAAGACACCGGTACCGGCACCAGTACCAGTATCGTACTTACGTACTGAGCTACCAGTACCGGTTAGCAGTCAGCCAGCATCTTACCTGTACACTGTAGGCCATATACGGTAATTGATCACAGAACAGTTGTTCCCTTGCAAATTTTATGTTATTTACACTTTAGGACAGATAATTGATCACAGAACAATTCTTCCCTTTCAAATTTTATGTTGTTTCCAGTAGACTCTCATCAAAATAAACAAATATAGTAGGCTACAAGTGCTACAACGCTTGCATTACTGCACTGGTAGGACCGTGAAAGAATAAGTTACGGTAATTTCATTGTGGTAAGACACCGGTACCGGCACCAGTACCAGTATCGTACTTACGTACTGAGCTACCAGTACCGGTACCGAACCTGTAGGTCTGATATTCCGTTCCGCATACGATAGGCTATAAAACTTGCATTGCAGCATTAGTAATACCGCGGAAGGAATAAGTCAATTTCACTGCGTTACGGCACCGGTATGGCAACTTACCAGTACCGACCTACAGTAGCTGTAGTACTGAGCAAGACAATCGATCGCGAAACCGCTTGAAATAAGTGTAAAACAGTGTTCCCATGAGTAAAAATAAATACCGCGAAATTTTGTATGAAATATCATATCTCATAGGATTCATATAAAATTTAAGAATAAACAAAAGTAATAGCCTTCTAGCGAAAAAATTAATCTTCAACCACTGAAAATTTCAAAGCAATTAGTCCAGTATTCGAAGAGAAAAGCGACTTTTTAAAATCGTGTCAAAGAACAAGAACAACAAGAACAACAACAACATAATATTGAAACGATCGTTATGTCCACTACGTGTCCAATAACATTAAATACGGGCTAAACTGCCAACTATTGGAATCGCATTTTTGCAATCTTTTGATTCGTCGAATTTGTGTTGATTTTTCAGCCCACAAGATTATTTTTTTAAGCAAGATATTGCCATTACAAAGATCTCAAGGTCTGCGTTACGACTATACAAAATCATTACTTATCAAAATTACCACGTCAATTCGCGGGCATGAAATGAGGAACAAAGTCAAGTAAAACGAAGCTCTTGTGGACTACCGGTCATCTTGAATACCGCTGGGTTCATAATATATTAGAAGCAATGCCGTACTGCCCACAAAAAACATACCTACTGCCGGTACCGGTAGTTTAATTAAGATTGTGCTCGCCCGATTAAATCATGATTGTGTGGCAGATTACAGCGATTTAGCAAATTCGCCAAATTTGAGCCGTTCTTGCAACACTGACTCCGCCCTATCGCAGGTCTGCCACTCAGATTCTTTTTAATTGAGATATAGATAACCGTGTGAAAAATTTCAAAGATCTGGGCAAAATACAACGGATTGAAATTTATTTTATTGCAATAAAAAATTAATTAATATACTTTACATTAATTGGACACGTAGTGGACATAACGATCGTTTCAATATTATGTTGTTGTTGTTGTTCTTTGACACGTTTTTAAAAAGTCGCTTTTCTCTTCGAATACTGGACCAATTGCTTTGAAATTTTCAGTGGTTAAAGATTAATTTTTTCGCTAGAAGGCTATTACTTTTGTTTATTTTTAAATTTTATATGAATCCTATGAGATATGATATTTCATACAAAATTTCGCGGTATTTATTTTTTACTCATGGGAACACTGTTTTACACTTATTTCAAGCGGTTTCGCGATCGATTGTCTTGCTCAGTACTTCAGCTACTGTAGGTCGGTACTGGTAAGTTGCCATACCGGTGCCGTAACGCAGTGAAATTGACTTATTCCTTCCGCGGTATTACTAATGCTGCAATGCAAGTTTTATAGCCTATCGTATGCGGAACGGAATATCAGACCTACAGGTTCGGTACCGGTACTGGTAGCTCAGTACGTAAGTACGATACTGGTACTGGTGCCGGTACCGGTGTCTTACCACAAGGAAATTACTGTAACTTATTCTTTCACGGTCCTACCAGTGCAGTAATGCAAGCGTTGTAGCACTTGTAGCCTACTATATTTGTTTATTTTGATGAGAGTCTACTGGAAACAACATAAAATTTGAAAGGGAAGAATTGTTCTGTGATCAATTATCTGTCCTAAAGTGTAAACAACATAAAATTTGCAAGGGAACAACTGTTCTGTAATCAATTACCGTATATGGCCTACGGTGTACAGGTAAGATGCTGGCTGACTGCTAACCGGTACTGGTAGCTCAGTACGTAAGTACGATACTGGTACTGGTGCCGGTACCGGTGTCTTACCACAATGAAATTACCGTAACTTATTCTTTCACGGTCCTACCAGTGCAGTAATGCAAGCGTTGTAGCACTTGTAGCCTACTATATTTGTTTATTTTGATGAGAGTCTACTGGAAACAACATAAAATTTGAAAGGGAAGAATTGTTCTGTGATCAATTATCTGTCCTAAAGTGTAAACAACATAAAATTTGCAAGGGAACAACTGTTCTGTGATCAATTACCGTATATGGCCTACAGTGTACAGGTAAGATGCTGCCTGACTGCTAACTCAGTACCGCTTGACACGTTTTTAAAAAGTCGCTTTTCTCTTCGAATACTGGACCAATTGCTTTGAAATTTCTAGTGGTTAAAGATAAAAATTTTCTCCAGAAGGCTATTACTTTTTTTTTCGCTATGACGTCATCAAATTTATGTGACTCTACGTGTCCATATATTTGAGCATAGCTCTCTTGTCTTATTATATTGTCACATACCGAGGAAAAGTCGCATGCAGCTCCGTAGGTAGTTTCAAAATGGATGGAAAGGTACATCGCGCGCACAATTGACTGTGTTTTGATTTCAGTGACTATATACGGTTTAATTTCCAAAGAAAATCTAACATGGCACCAAATTTGGTGATTTACAATGTCTTAAAATCGTTTTTAATCTGTCGCGAGTCTGCTAAAGCAAAACTTATGATGTTATCTTCCGTTTTAGGTTTAATATTTTATAATGCCGCTTTCCAATCAAGAAATTTGGGTTGCTGATCCTCTTTATTAATTATTTTTAGGATCCCATCGCCGATGATTATAAAATAAATATTAACTTATTTTTCACACTGAACTCACAATTTCTCACGAGAACAAAAAAGTAATTATTGTCGTGTTTTAAATTTTTAACAAAATGCAATCGCGCACTTCATTAGCAATTTTTTCAGTCTTTCAAAAATATCGAAAGAGAAGGAGTTCGCACCCGAATTTATTAATATATATGTTTGTCAAGTATCAAATTTACAACCTTAATATCAGGGCCGGACCATGTCTTTTAGGTGCCATAAGCACGTCAGATTATATATAGAAATGACAATAATGAAACTGGTGTTTTCTATGTTATATATCGGAATTTAAGTAAGAAGTCTTCAGTATTCATTACTATTAATTCAGGGCAGAACTACGAATATTGGTTTATGTGCAAAAACAGCTGCTCCAGCAAGCTTCAATGATTTTTCTATTTCCTTTCACGTTTTTATCTTACTTTTTTCCGTTGGGGCCTCGCTGAATTCTATTTCCACTCACGTCATCACTACTAATAGCGCTGGGTTTATTCTTCATTTTTATTTTTACTTAACTTCTTGCAGGCTGGTCGACCCAAACCTCGCTGGTTTTTATTTTCAGTGCCTAACGCTTTCTGCTCCAGTCAGCCTAGATGTTTTTTATTTCATTACATCTCAATTTTCCCCTAGCTGATTATTATTGTTTTTCCCTTGTTTGTTCTCTATTTAATTTGCCTTGTCCCTCTGCCGATTTCACTTTACTTGGATGTCTTTTGATTTTTTTCCTTGACTGCTTTCTGGCCTCTCTGGTTTCTATTTTATTTCCATTTTGTTTTTCATTCATTTCATCTCAATATTTTCTTAGGCCTATCGCTGAATTTTTTAATATTTATTCCTTTGACTGTTAATCCTATTCTCATTCCCTTCTTAAAGCTGAAACTGGACGCCATTAACTTCTGGAACATTTGCATTGGCAACGCTGTTTGTACAAGTACGCTGATTGTTAGCATTCGATCTTCTTGTGGAGATCCTCAGGCTATGGATTACTGAATGAAGCTTACCCGAACAAGCGCGACACATGTTATGAAATCTACACCAAAAGGCAAATTGTCCAGGTTCGAGTCGATTGCAACATAGGCTTGATTCTAGTAGAAATCTTCTATTTACATCATTGGAACTGAATCTGGAGCTGCCACAGAAACCTAAAAAATGTAAACCATTGCAGAAACTGAACGGATGATTCAAACGATCTGATCGAGGAGATATCGCTTCAACAATAGGGACTTTTAAGACAGACGGAAAACTGGGAGGCACTTAATTATTTTTCCTTTGACTATTAATCCCATTCTCATTCCCTCCTTATTTTTTCCTGTCCCGCTGCCGATTTCACTTTACAACTTTGCCTGGATGTATTTTTTTCTCTTGACTGCTTGCTTCTTCTGGCTTTTTGATTTTGCTGGTCTGGGATTTGTATCATCACAGCTTTTTTATGCTTTATTTTGCTTTGGGACTCCACTCCCTTCGCACGTTATCTTTTCATTTTGATTGATTGCCGCCCACTTATATGGGGGCTTCTTCCCCTTTTCATCTTTCGGGCTTTTTTCCATTCGTAATTTTTCACTTTCGCTCGTTATCTTTCGCCCTGATCGCTGGCTGGATCTTATATTTTCTGGGAATGTTTTTTCTCTCTCAATTCGTAATTTTTGTATAATATCGCCATCGCTTTTTTCGGGGGATGATCCTATTTTTTCTTAACTCCGCTTTTCGTTTGTTCCACTCTTGTTCGTTATCTTCCGCCCTGATCGCTGGATCCTAATATTTTCCGCTCTGCTCAATTGGCTTGGCTTTCCTCCCCTTGTCATTTTTCCATTCGTAATTTTTCACTCTCGCTCGTTATCTTCCGCCCTGATCGCTGGGATATTATATTTTCTGGGGCTGGTTATTCCGCTGATCAATTGTCGCTGCTCACTTATTTACGCGGCTATCATCCTGTTTTGAAATTTTTTCCAATCTGGCGCTGATTCATTTCCGCTCATTGCAATATCCCATCCTACACTACACATCCTTAGTACTCCCTTACTTCAGTACACATCCTCACCTAATTACCGACGTCACGCTTGGCAGCCCATGACGAGGCTAATTACCCCAAAAAAATTACATTGAACATGCTTCGTTAATTCGAAGCATGTGTATTCATGTCTCAATTGAAGGGGTTCATCTGGGACTACCGTGTGCGCTGCTTCAACTATTGACTGCGTGAATATCCCGTTTTAAATTTGTGGTTCGTTTTAGTTTCGTTTTTACAAGAAAAATGCTAAGATAATTCAAATTAGTGGATGTGCAAACCAAATTTCTTATTGTCAGTGGAGGAATACTAATTTGATCCTTTCTGCCTTTTGTGCTAACTGGCCGTCGTATCTCCGTAGTTTACTTTTCTAAATTTATAAAACATCTCAGATCAAAATTGGCGCGGCGTTATGTCCTTTTATAGATTACAACGATATTATACACACTAAAAAATGAAAAACACCGTGAATTTTGTCTCAAGAGCTCCGCGACAGGTAAAACATGCTACCCCAGGCACTGAGGATGAAATGTAGTAAATAGCGCGTGCTATGTATCTTTTTATTCATTCATTACCACGTCGAGGCCACGCGTCATATTTACTCGGGAGTCAGATGAAATATCAGCTAATCAATGTGAAGGCTATATGGTAAATCAGTCTTCCTTTCCTTTATAAATGCATTCATTGCGGTTCGTATATGGAAATTTCTGTGGTGTCCCATTTTCCTTGGTTCCCCAGGCCCGTGCTTATTTTGCCTGATGAACAATCCAGGTTATCCAGCACAGCTTAATATATATAATTTATGTGTAAAACTTAGATTCATTCCACAGTTACCATTCATCTTCCTCTTTGTATTTGTTTTTATGTACTTTTATTTAAATTATCAATGTACATTCGCCAGTAACCCTGGACTATTTATAAAATGAATACACATAATATTTTGACCTAAATAAAGAATTAAATTGAACATGTAATAGTATACACGTCAATATAAAGAAAAAGTACGACTTATCTAACTGAGCGAGCATCTCAAGAAATGAATTGATAAATATTTAGTAAGTGATACGTTGTCTGGCGCTTGGTACATTTTAAGATAAATAGACAGCGCGTCAACGGCAGACACGGACAACTCACAGAAAAAATCATATATATGCGAAAATACCAAATGTAAAATTGTGGCTGGCAAACTAGGCGAAGGATTCTAAACATGAAGAAATGTAACTGAATTATAATTACCGCTCGCCTTTTCCTATCAACCTGGATGAAATTCTGAAACAACGAGAGTGGAAAAAATAAATCTCCTTGGAATAATAAATCTCCTTGGAAAAGTGTTGCAATAACTGCAAATTCAGCTTGGGATAACTAAGGCAATCGGTATACACTATATGGAATCTATGAGGGCCCATCGTGAGTTTGTGAAGGCAGGTGGTGGACAATGGAATAAAATACAAACAAACTAATTTTGTAAGAAACCGAAAACTGATGAAGGACTCGTTTGCCTCCCCTAAATCCCAGCCAGAATGGAGGATTCGTGCTTAGCTAAACACAGTGGCGGCGCGTGGTCATTTTGACAACCGGGGCAAGCTACTGCGGGACCAAGTCACCCCCATCTACGGGGACAGGATGAGCGCTGTAAGTTCTCCCATCATTTTATGAGTATAAAAACCATTCCATCGGTAACAACCAATCGGCAAAAGCGACAATTTTTAACGATAAAAAAGTGTCTTTAAAACCGGTCCAAGTCAAGGGATTAATAAATATAGACATAGTTTATTTTGAAACCTCTTTCAAAAGGAAAGGCAATATTTACCCAGATAAATACAATGACATATTAACAGAAACTTCGGGAAAGCAGACAAAACCTAAAATAAGGTTTAAAACGTTACTATGAAGAAAGGAAAGCTAATGCAAAGATAAGGACATGCGTCGCTCACTCATAGATATATATGCTGCTAGACTTCTACTGCTTGAACATATATGCAACACGCCGCGGTTTCTTGGAAGCAAAATGCTCAATAACGCGCTGATTAAAGTCATGCATCCCAGAAATAACGTCTCCGTGAATGGATAAAACAGCCAAGAAATTTAATCTATCTTGCTTCATTGTGTTTCTGAGATACGTTTTAATACGCTTCAGCGTGCTGAATGTTCGCTCTGCGTCGGCGGAAGAAATAGGCGTCGTCAAAATGATGTCCAGAATTCTTGCAGACGCCGCAAAGGTAGTTACTAGAGTGTTATCTATGAGGAACCCATAGAGCGCGCAAGTTGATGTGATGTTCAAAAAAGTTTGATTAGTGTATATACATCGCAATTCATTTTCCAATTTACCCACGTTTATCATGGGGTAAAATTTGGAGACAGTAGCCAACAAATGGATGGGGAATTGACGTGCTAATTTTGAAAAATTTTTGGGGTTCATCAAAGAGAACGCGGCAAGGTGTTCAGTGCGCAGACGATCGCCTATTTGATTCACCAGAATGTCACAGCATTCCTTTGCAGACAAAATCAAACGCTGCGTTGTTTGCCCGCGGCGTAAAGAAGCACTCCATGTGTCGTCGTATTTTATTGTTTCCCGGATACGAGATACAGCATCGCAGAAGTCTGAAATACACGACTGCACAGACGCTCCATCCATTAGCCTTGACTGCAATGCGCCGTATAATACATCCACGTGATAGAATATTGTGGAGAAAAAAGCATCTTCGTGCAGACGCTTTAGACCTGCCGCCTCCCTCACAGAGCGTTCGTCCCAAACCGGAGAGCTCTGAATGCCATTGAAACACTCAATGAGCTCAGACCTAATTTCGGACACGCCCTGCACCACACGTGATTGGAAGTTCCAACGTGTTGTGCACAAGCTGGGAGACGGCGGCTACATATCTGGCGAAGGAGGGCAGAGCGCTTCAGCGAAACGGAAAAAAATGAAGAAAACCCCGAAACATTTGCAAAAAATATACGGACGAGAGGGGTATCAAGACACATATTTTTAATAACGAGGTTAAATTGGTGTGCATAACAATGTAAAAAATGCGCATGAGGAAAATCTTCTTTTATATATATAAACTTGAACACCATGTTTCGACCCACTCATGACTGCCGCGCCGTCATAAGTTTGAGCTATCAATTTTGACTTCGCGTTGTAAGGCTGTAACACTTTTTTCAGTACAGCCGATATCCCGCAAGCCGTGCGATCAACGATTGGTACAAAGCTGTGAAATCTCTCGGTAGGTTTACCATCTTTCACAAACCGAAGAATCACAGCCAGTTGGGAAACGCACGTGATGTCAGTTGTCTCGTCAGACTGAATCGAAAGGAACTGGCAATTCTCAATTTCCAGAGCCAAATGTTGTAAATAAATTTTATACATTGAGTCGAGCAAATCATTTTGGATATCCTTAGATGTCCCTTTCGAAACAGTTGCGGCATCAAGATGATCTCTCAATACTGTATCTAGGGATGCGGTGTATTCCACCATATCCAAAAATACCCCTCTATTAGAAGAGCCAGCCCGTTCATCGTTCCCACGGAGGGACAGCTCGTGACAACCAATGAACTTCAAAACACCTATCAATCGACCGAGAACATGACGGTTTTTCTCGACGCTTTGGTTGTGCCGACGAATAGAAACCGCGCGTCCTTCATCCAACTGTGCTGCAATATTAACATTTCCGAATGTTCGGTATTTTACTGCATTGTCCAGATGCTACATAGAAGATTGATGATCCCTGGCACGCTCGGAAGGATGTTTAAGATCTCTAAAACCAAATTTACACCAACGTGAGTCACGGGCGGTAGCAAAAAGTAGGCAATAAAAACAAAAAAGTGCATTTTTGTCCTCGCTGTAACACAACCATTCGTGTTTTTTATACCAAGTTTCTGCGCAGAATGTACGCCGACGCTTTCCTCCGTCATGGGATTGTTCCAGTGAACAATTTTTTGGTTGATAAGGCCCAAGACGTTGTACCTCTAATTTTTGTTCCAGCGGCAGCTGCGAAAACGGAGTGCGAAGTAGTGCATCAACTTTATTCATTATGAGGTCTAAGGCTAAGAAATGCGAAGCCGGAAAGAAGTGAGGAGCTCAAAAGGAATGTGGAAAATCGAAAGCAAATGTACTAAAGGTCTCTAACTGTTTCAAATAGCGAAACAAGCGACAAAAACGAAGGCGAGGAAACTATCAACTCTTCAAGCAACCAACGAACGAGAAGGAATGCGTGAATATGTCAACACGTTGTTGTAAGAAACGTCGGCATTGTGTCGTCATAATTTCGGGGCTAGCCCCCGATGATTTAATAAAAGAAACAGAAAACAAACGCGGCGAGTGGAAGATAAAAGAGAGAATACGATATACAATGAGCAACCGGGACAAAATCGGCGTCGCCCCGTCGACGTTCGGCGAAGGCTTAGCGAGCGAAAAATGAACCATGTCGGGAGAATATGGCTAGTGTAGACAGTCTGTGCAACCGATATTGAGGTATTTTTCGAATATTTTTCATTATACCGAAAAAACAACCGGGGCATTGCCCCGGTTGGCCCTATTGACATGCCGCCACTGGCTAAACAAGCTTATATATCATCATAATATTGCATAGTTATTAACGGCTGCCAACAGCCAGTTTCAAATATTTCTCGTTGGTATTCCAGCGTACTTTTTTTGTTCTCTGTATTCATTACGTTTTTCCGAAACTCGAGTCATTGATCTTGTAATATAATTTCTGCGATAAAACTGATTGACTTATTGGCTATTCGGGCAGTTTTCACAAAATCGAAAATTTTCCTTTGGTGTTCCGCGAAAAATTCATGATCTCAGAAGTGTTCAGCGGTCACTGGGCGTGATGTCGATATTGAGGACGGCTTGAATCACTATTTACATATATATTTATATACGCGACCTAATGCCAAAAAATTGGTAAACAATTTTGCGGTCAAATGCTTTTGTGCCTAGTAGAAGGTCGTACGCTATAATTGTAACTAATCTTCGAAAATTTCAAACGTTTTTTCCACTCCAACAAAACAGTAACTCATTTTTGGTAAAATCTTTACAGAGAAATTCACAATTTTATTTACGGAATTTGCAAATTCAACACTCGGGCGAATTTGATGACGTCACACCCTAATTATTACTGCGTAAAAAGCTTCAAAATGGAAGGAATTCAACAAGTCGTAAACGAGCCAATGTGCGTTGTTATAACGAACTTCACGGTTGACTTTACGTTCTACTCTTGTTTACAATTTCACCACCCTGCCCGCCGTGCATGGTATTTGTGCCAAATACAGAATTGGAAGTCAAGCGCAAAAAACATCTCAGCACAAAGACAACGATTTCTCAAATTTGTTCTTTTTGTCTGTTAGCGACCCGTGGTTCCTGCGCAATTCAAGCGATTGATTTAGCGCGCGAGCTTCATATCCAAGCAAAGCTTACATGTATGCTGCGATATGAACAAACGTCACATTTATAAATCTGGGTATAAAACGATAGGTCACTGACGTTGGCATAGGACGTTACAAACTAAATTACAACTTAATATAATTAGACGACCGATATCACCTGTCCCATCCCATTCTTTCAATGCACTCAAAATTTTCGACAAAAATTATAGGTTAGTAATTCGTGATGGCAGCATTTTTTAAAGTTCACTGGAATTGTCATAAAAGGGGAGACTAAAGCATGATATAAATGGAACATATTACCAAGGTATGTCCCAACACAACCAGTTCTCTGCACAATTTATGACACCAGTCCATGTGGGAAGAAACCTTTTCATTTTTTTCTCAATGTCGTTTCAATTTTCCATTAAATTGCTTCTTTCTTTCTTTATATTTTTGCTTGCCTTTAAACCCTTTTCGTTCCTCATAACTTGGACCAGCTCTGAACTTTTTAACTGACCGAGCACTTGTGTCAGTAAGTTCAGATGCAAACGATGACTTGTTTTTGGGTTTCTTGATTTTGGCTGAGGCTGTTTTGACATTTTCTGCACAGGCCCTGGCTCGTTTTTGTTTACGATTTCGTTTTTTCTCTCTCAGTTGAAAAGCTTGTACTTTTTCAAGCTCCCTAGCAGCCCTTTCTTGGGCATTTTTTGGTAGCGGAACAAATTTAGCACCTTTCAGTATTTTCCCTTTTACAAATTTTTTTCCAGGCTTGGCTTCTGAATGTTTTCCAAGTATCTTTTCTGCTTTGATCATCTCTCTTTCAATGCGAGATTGGAACCAGTTTCTCTTTTCAATTTGTTCTTCATTTGGTTTCTTTCCTAAAAGCCGTTGCCCCTTGCTTATCTGGTTTTCAGATTTTATCATTTCTTTTTCTGCGATCTCCATTCTTAAAACTTCACCTACTTCTTCATCCAATTCATCGAGTTTTACTTTGTATTTTTCAATCACTGCTGGAGGAACAAGTCTACTACGCACTGGGTTTTTTGCTTGTTTTACAATTTCCTTCAGCATTTTACGTTCAGTTTCACCAACCAGAGAAACAGATCGTCCTGTTTTTCCAGCTCTTGCAGTTCTTCCTACTCTATGCACATAATGTTTGTGTGTGTTTGGCATTGTAAAATTGATGACAGTTTTAACATTTTCAATATCTAATCCACGTGCAGCAAGATCTGTACAAATTAGAATATCAACTTGAGCATTTTTGAATTTCTGCAAACTTTCCAGCCTCTGAGACTGGTTCAGATCACCATGGAGCTCAGCCACTTTCAGTCCTAATAATCCCAGTACAATATGCATTCTGTGAGCTTGTTTTTTGGTTTGTGTGAATATAAGAACACTGGTTACAAAGGTACGAGAACATAAAGCAGCAACTATGGCTTCCCTGTCACCCTCCTTGTTTGGGCGAATTCGAATAAACTCTTGCCTAAGATATGGTGCAACATCTGTATTGCTATTCACAAATAACTTCATAGGATTTTTCAGTGACACTGATGCAAGTTCATTTACCTTGTCTGTCATTGTGGCAGAAAATAACATAGTTTGTCGCCCAATAGAGCAAAGTCGAATGATTTCAGTCATCTGTTCTGCGAAAAATTCATCCAACATTCTGTCAGCTTCATCTAATATCAAAACTTCAACAGATTCGAGTTGAAAAGATGGTGTGTTGTGAAGATGATCAATCAGACGACCAGGTGTAGCTATAAGTATGTCAGGACCTTGCCTCAAAGCTGCTTCTTGTGTCCTGATATCAAGTCCACCAGCAGCCAGGCATACCTGAACATCCGTAAACTGTGCTATTTGTCGTGTGATTGCATGAACTTGTACAGCCAATTCACGAGTTGGTACAAGACACAGAACTCTTGTTACAGGAGCCACACGAGGTTTGTAGATTAGCCGTTCCAAGACAGGCAACATAAATGCAGCTGTCTTACCAGTTCCTGTAGCAGCACAGGCACAAATATCTTTTCCAAGTAGTGCCACTGGAATTGTGGCCTGTTGAATTGGTGTAGGAACAACATAGTTTAATGCATTTATACCTTTCAACAAGGGCCTAGAAAAATTCATATCCTGAAATGTCAACTTTGGGTTCCATTGTGAGCATGAATTAAAGAATTCTTTGTCTCCCAGAACATCTTCAGTGGATTGTTTAATCTTCTTCATTGACACCATAGCTTTTATTTCTTCATCCAAGTTTATGTCATCGGAATCTTTCAATTTTGTTCTTTTATTTTTTATTCTTATTTTATCAGGTTTCAACATAGTCTCATCTTCTTCGCTCCCTGAACTTAAGTAATCCATAGAATATTCATTCACGTTTTGGGAATTCGATACAATGTTGTCTTTCATGTTATTCTTTGTGGCAAAATGAGCACTTTTTATCAATCGGTTTCTCCTGACTTCTGCAATTTTCTGATCTAATGAAGATCTGCTGATGGCATGTTTAGATTTTGCCATTTCAATTGCCGAGTTGAGTGTCCATCCTACATTCTCTTCTGCATCATCCTCATCAAAAATGAACTTTGAGTTGAAATCATCTTTACCTCGTCTCTTCTGCTGAATCACCTCCTTTGTCAAGACATTTGCCTCTTCTTCACTTTCACTTTCTTCATTTTCAACTTTGACTTCATCATCATCATTGATGGTCTGGATCAAGTCTGACATTTGGCAATAAATCTTATGTTACCTAATTAAAACTGTAAGAATATACATAAATATAGGATCATTATAAAGTTGTAACGAGGGTGTCTGGCACGACAGCAAATGCGCCATGCTTAACTCAACAATAATTCAAATTATTCGATACAGGCCTCAGCCGTCACATAACCAAAATTGCGTTTTTTTCGCTAAAAACCACCGGATGCTATGGTAACAATATTTTACTTTCGGTAAATCTATTTTTTCAGAGGAATAGCCTGCTATGATGGCATTTTAGATTGCGTTCCTTTTAGTTTGTTGCGCAGTGCCAATTTGTCAGTATGGAGGGTGGAGGCCCACACTCTGTCGTACAGAAAAAATTTGCGAATTGCGATCACTGTTATAATTGATGTCTTTTAATATGGCGGCTATTCTTGGAATGGGAATGGGCCATACTACTAAAGGGGTGTGATTTTGATACTAACAGGGCCCCAATGGTAAGAAAAAACACATCGATATTCCCCACTTGACATTTTTATGTGTTTAAGTGACATATTCTGTGTTCTACAAATACAGTCTACAGAAGAAATGTGATGTTAACTGTCATGTTAGCGATAACAGACTTTTTTACAACTGTGCTTTTGTTGCCCCTTTTGAATTTAATGCATAATTTTAAATATATTAAAATATTTAGACATGACATGGCAATCTCAAACTTAATGCTGAAAAGAAAAAATGACAAAAGTACTAAATGGTAGACAAACCATACACAGCAAGGATGATACAGTTATATTTCTACAAATCCCTAACAAGTATCGTAGTGTACACTAGATTTCAATGAAAGGTTCCATTTATGACATTACCGGTATACTGCTATAGCATAATATTACTACTGTACTATGACAGTATGATGGCATAGTCTTTTATAGAAAATACAGCAAGAAGGGAGTAATCCTTGGAATGGATGCTATTCCTGTAACCCAGATATGTTCAAACCACCTCTAATGACCCCCCATGGGTTTGCAGGTTCGAATCCTGTGCGAGAGGTCAGAGGATGCTGGACTCCTTGTGTACAAAAATAGAAGTCCATACTCCAAACTCCATTTTGCATCCATTTTTGGGTTTAACAATTTATCTCAGTTTGTTCCAGCAGTAACAGTTTTCCATAATGAATAAGTTATTTCACCTATATACATATAAATAATATATAAATAAAAAAGAGCTTGGTGCGCATACTTCAGGATTTTAATCAAATTTTATATCGCACTATTGATAACAAAAGAATAATTGCATTCAAATTTACAGTAGTTATACGACTAAATAAAGGATCGTTAAAAGTAAATAATATGCAAAATCATAATTTTATTATAAAATGTATCCCAATTAATTTTAATATAATTAAACAAACAAAATCATAATAAACTTTCTGGGTATATTCACAGGACATGAAAGTATGTGATACGAAGTCAGGTCCGCTATTGCATAATAATATATTACATTTCTTGCTATTCTTTTAATTTCTAGCTTAGTTTTCAAGGGCAAGATATCCCACTGTAATTTATAGTTGAAGGTTTTTAAATAATTTGCCAAAATTTCATTATGAATATTGTTACAAGTTACACTATGATTTGAATTCAGTATAATCACAAGTCTTTTCCCAATACTGCAATAGAGATTTTTTATAATTTCGTCATATATGTTCGCCTATGTTTGCCCATTCTGACTGATATCATACAGATCAAACTATTACTTAAAATCAAATTAAATTAAAATCAATTATACTTTTATAATACTCATGACAGCATGAGGAATACACTATTACGGTAGTTATTAATTACCTAAATAAGCACTTGATTGTTGTCCTATATTATATTCTAGGCAATTTAAATTGATAGTTCTGTCACAAAATATTACATTATTTTCTACTGCGTGTATCAGTATATATATTCAAAAACACACATAATACTGCTGTACTGTAATATAACCTATACAAATTTTTCTACAATTTCATTTACTTTTTTGGCATTGGAAATATTTTGCATAAAAACATAAATTGAGGTAACAACTTGAGTTTTATTATCATATTCCCTCTACTGTTCTAATTAACGTACAGAACGTAAGACTGTACAGCTGTAAGAGGTATTTTTTGAAGATCTGTTATTATTTACTTCAACTCTTTTCAGACAATTACCGGTATTCCAGTTCAACTTTGTAGGAAATACAAAAATAGGCACTGCACTGCGGTTCAATTGCAATCGTCCCATTTGTTTCTCAATTTTGATAAATATTCTTAATCTTCATATATCTGTAGGCTATCGTACCGGTACCGGTATATGCTAACACAGTAACATTATTTTTCCAGTAGGCTATTACCAGTACGGTATCGCCCCTTCTACGTTTTTCCATTTTCGTTTTAATTTCAACCATCCTGCCATCAGTCAGTCAGACTATTCTGCCATTACAGCATTACCGTAATCCTATCCTGGTATCTGATTATCGAGTATGCATCAGTATCAGAATAAATACCGTAGTTGGCTCGCTCGTTTTGGCATAACAATCTCTTCATAAGTTATTCCTAACCCACCATGCCATCCGAAAATCATGTTACTGCGACGTGCGTGGCATAACCTTTGAACCATGGATTGATTAAATCTCATTCTCTGTGCAGGAGACAGCATATTTGCACCCACGTACATTTGCACCCAGACCATTTGCACCTGCATACTTTTGAACCCGCAGACAATTGTACTAACATATTTTAGCACTCGCGTACATATTGCAGCCGGACATTTTCATCCATATACATTTGCACCCACGTAAAACAAATAATTAGCTTATTAATCCCATACCCGACAAGGACTGGTAACCGAACGAGAGGCCGCGGTTCACCTTATAATTATGAAATCATATTATCGGCTTTTCTTTCCCAGGAAGAAATATCCTATCTTATTTGCACACATGGGCGTTTGTAGCCACGCTCATTGTCACCCACTAACATCTGTATTCACGTACAATTGCACCCACGTAGCCTACATTTGCTGACGGAATCACATATTTAAATTTGTGGCTCAACGGGCTAAGCGTTAGGAATACGCTCGCCACCGCACCTCTAATTACTCTGCGTGGGTTCGCAGGTTCGAATCCCATGCAGGGATGGTTATGTGCGAGAGAATTGCTGGACTCCTCGCCGTCGTTGGGTGGTTCACGTAACCGCTGGTCGGTTACGGCTTCCTCCACCACCAAGTCCATGCTTCCGAAAAAAAAAATACAGTAAAAAACTAATCCCATACCCGACTTGGAATGGTAACCGGACGAGAGGCCGTGGTTCGCCATATGGATAAGCCGTCTTATCGGCTTTCCTCTCCCCCGGGATAAATATGTAAATCCTATCCTATCCTAAATCTCCCTATTGTGTGGGTAGAATCGTAAATATGTAAAATCATTTATTGGACATGGAGTGGACCAATGAATGCTCATTGAGTGGACCTATTCATCGTTTCGTTATTATGTTGTTGCTGTTCTTTATGTTAGAATTTTTCTTCCTATCGTTATGAATTTTTTTTTCTTTTTTCTTTAATTACTTTGGCTTTGGAATTTTCAGTGGCTAAAGATTGTATTTTTCGCTAGAAGGATAGGATAGGATTTACATATTTATCCCGGGGAAGAGGAAAGCCGATTAGCCATACCGTCCGGAAAATTCCGGACATGTCCGTAATTTAGGGTTAAATTTTGCGTCCGGGAAGAATTTAAAAAATGCCTAAATGTCCGGAATCCGGAATTTTACTGCATCTGCAATCGTACTGTGCACACTGCTAATACAGAACATTGTTATTCGTACCATGCGCATATTTTTTACTACGAGGTCATGAAAATAGTCATGCACTGTCCGGAATTTTGCTTTTTCAAATACGGTAACCCCAGATTAGACGGCTTAACCATACGGCGAACCACGGCCTCTCGTCCGGTCATCATTCCATGTCGGGTATGGGGTTAGTTAGGTATTTGTTTTTTCGGAAGCATGGACTTGGTGGTAGAGGAAGCCGTAACCGTCCAGCGGTTACGTGAATCACCCTACGGCAGCGAGGAGTCCAGCGATCTTCTCTCCCATAACCATTTAGCATGGGATTCGAACCCACGCAGAGTAATTAGAGGTGCGGTGGCGAGCGTATTCCTAACGCTTAGCACGATGAGCCACACTGCCGCGCCGGATATTACTTTTATTTATTTCAAATATTTCTGTGAGCTCTATGGAATTCGCTTGTTTGTGTGCTATGAGGTCATCAAAAATTGCGCACCTTGTAGCGGTTCCGTAAATGGATATCAGCGGATCTCGTTGTTTAGCGAAAGTGGGAGGTGGAAACTTTCAAAAACTACTAGAAACCTTGCCAAAACGTGTGAAACGCGCATAAACCCGTCAAAAACCTCTAGAAATCTTGCCGAAACGTGCAAAAACCGCCAAAAACCGTCAAAAGCCGCTAAAAACCTTGCCAAAACGTGGAAACATGAGCAAAAAATGTTTGTTACAATGGAAGCATGCCATTGCTATCACGCAGGACGAAGTCTTAAACAAGTATTATTCTCACCATCATGCTTGATAAATCGCATTTCCATTCTATGCTTAACATAATACATGGACAATGTCAAGTCAATGGTTATACGTATACTTGAATGCGTTTTCTGGAGATTTTTGTTGACTTTTGACTGTTTCTGCGCGTTTTGGTGGTTTATTTTTTGACAGTGTTGCGCGTACTAACGAGAAACAGTGAAAAACCGTCAAAAACCACTAGAAACTTTGCCAAAACGTGCAAAAACAGTGAAAACCGTCAAAAACCACTAGAAATTTTGCCAAAACGTGCAAAATCAGTGAAAAACCGTAAAAACCCGATAGAAAACTTGCCAAAACGTGCAAAAACAGTGAGAATCCGTCAAAAACTACTTGAAACCTTGCTAAACCGTGAAAAACGTGCAAAAAAAGTAAAAAACGGTCAAAATCGCTGGTAACCTATAGTCAAAACGTGCAAAAACGCGCAAAACAGTGAAAAATCGTCAAAATCGCTAAAAACCTTGCCAAAACGTGCAAAAAAGGGTAAAAACAGTAAAAACCTGTCAAAAACCTCTAGAAATCTTGCCGAAACGTGCAAAAACAGTGAAAAATCGTCAAAAACCGCTATGAACCGTGCCAAAACGTGGAAACTTGAGCAAAGAATAAAATTAAAAAAAGCTCAAAAACCGCTAGAAATATTCCAAAGACGCCTAAAAACAGTAAAAAACCAACAAAAACCGCTAAAACCATTCACAAAACATGCAAAAACAGTGAAAAACCGCAAGAAACCTTTGAGTCTTCAAATCAAAATGTAAATTTTGCTGAGTTTCTTTGCAGTCTATTGTCGAAAAATGACTAAAATAAGTTGTTTGTTACAATGGAAGCATGCCATTGCTTTCAGCAGGACGAGGTCTTACACAAGTATTATTCTCACCATCATGCTGGATAAATCGCATTTTGATCCTATGCTTGACATATGACATACATGGGCCAATGGTTCTACGTATGCTTGAATGCGTTTTATGGAAAATTGTTTTGGTTTTTGACAGTTTCTGCGTGTTTTAGAGATTATTTTTTTGACAATGTTCCTAACCTTCCTAACGAAAAACAGTGAAAACCGTCAAAAACCACTAGAAATTTTGCCAAAACGTACAAACCCGCTAGAAAACCTTGCTAAACGAGAAAAACGTGCAGGAATAGTGAAAAACGGTCAAAATCGCTAGACACCTTGTCAAATTGTGCAAAAACGCGCAATAACAGTGAAAACCCGTCAAAACCCGCTAGAAACCTTGCCAAAAAGTGCAGAAACGGGCGAAAACAGTGAAAACACGTCAAAAATATCTAGAAACCTTGCCAAAACGTGTATGAGCTAGGGATGGGCCGGGATTCGGATCCGGACTCGGATTCGAGTCGAATCCAGGCATTTTTTGGACTCGGATTCGATTTCGAGTCCACGTCGTTTTTACCGAGTCCATAATCAATTCTGTTTTTACTAATTTACGCCTATGTTTGTACTTTTACCTCTTTAAATCCCACTACATACCTTAACTAGTAAAATTCAAAGTTAGATCTGTAACAATATCCCTCGTGTGCATTATAAACACTCCTAATAAAACGACGACAGATATCCAGATAATATAACGCAAGTTAAAAACTATTGATCGCTTATAACAATGATGTTGCGCCAGTCGCCTTCAAACTATCTATTCTTTTCGGTATACAGTGTGGTACACAATAAAATATGTGTTAGCGCAATATTTTTGAGTTTTAGATTCGCGTAAAAATGAAACATGCCCTGAATCAACCCAATGGGGAATCTCATCAATACCTCTTTTAAATCGGGTTTATTACGTGCAATCCTTTCGCTAAAAAGGCAATGGAAAGCATGGAGAGTTTTAGAACGTTTAGATGAACTATTAAATTGCAAGCGGATGTACCACAATGTATTGACGACGAGTGGCATTTCTCTACCATATGCGCACGTGACATAGTAAATTCACGGCTAGAAATATCTGGAATTATGGGAAAGCATTGTAGTCAAAAGATTTTTTATTTTTCATATTAACATGTAAGAATATCTGAATAGCCGACCAGAATTGACGCAAGGTGGTGGGCTGGAAATCCAGTTCACAGCCAAGGCGCACATTGGCCCACGTTTACGTTTGTATCATGGCCGCCAAAAAGAGAAAAAGATATTATTAAAATGATTCAACAGCTATCTGCGGAACCATCAGGCAAAAAATATGAGCTACGACGTATATTTGTGAGCGCACGATGCTGTAGCATGGTCAAAAACGTGTTTTTCTGCTTTTCTATTATGACGTCACGGACTCGGCAGATTCGATTCGAGTCCTTGACCTATTACTCGGATTCGTCGAATCTCTGTAATGCCGGACTCGTCCCATCCCTAGTATGAGCATGTAAAAACAGTAAAAACCTCTAGAAACCTTGCCAACACGTGCAAAAACAGTGACAAACCGTTCAAAAACCAAAAGAAACCTTGCCAACACCTTCAAAAGCGCGCAAAAACAGTGGAAACCCCGCTGAAAACATCGCCAAAACGTGGAAAACGCGAGAAGTCAGTAAAAAACCATCAAAAACCGCTATAAAACTTGCCAAAACAAGCAAAAACAGTGAGAACCCGTCAAAAACCGCTAGAAACATTGACATAACGTGTGAACACAGTTAAAAACGCGAAAAATTAATGAAAAACCATCAAAAACCGCTATAAAACTTGCCAAAACGAGAAAAACAGTGAAAACCCGTCAAAAACCGCAAAAAAGTGAAAAACCGTCAAACAGTTGATAACCGCTAAAAACCTTGCCAACACGAGCAAAAACAGTGAAAACCTATCAAAAACTTCTAGAAACCTTGCCAAAACATGCTGAAACGCGCAAAAACATTGAAGAACCATCAAAAAACACAAGACACCTTGCCAAAACGAGAAAAAACTCGCAAAAACAGTGAAAAATTGTCAAAACCGCTATAAAACTTGACAAAAACAGGGGAAAAGCGTCAAAACCCGCTAGAAATCTTACCAAAACTTAAAAAAACGCGCAAAAACAGTAAAAAACCACTAGAAATCTTGCCAACGTTAGAAACTTGCAAAACAGTGAGAAGTCGTCAAAATCCCTAGAAACCTCGCCAAAATGTGCAAAAACAGTGAAAAAACGCTAGAAACCTCGCCAACACCAGCAAAAACAGTGAAAACCTGTCAAAAACATCTAGAAACCTTGCCAAAACGAACAAAAACGCGCAAAAACAGTGAAAAACCGTCAAAACCGATATAAAATTTGCCCGTCACCCGACAAAAAACGCTAGAAACCTTTAATTCTTCGAATCAAAATGTACATTTTGCTGTGTTGCTTTGCAGTCTCTTGTTGGAAAATGACTAAAATAAGTCGTTTGTTACAATATCCATCATGATGGATAAATCGCAGCTCCATCCTATGCTTAACAAAAAACATACATAAGTCAATGGTACTACGTATACTTGAATGCGTTTTATGGAGATTTTTGTTGGTTTTTGACAGTTTCTGCGTGTTTTAGCGATTTTTTTTTGACTGTTTTGCGCGTACTAACGAGTTTTTGCTAGTTTTTGACAATTTTTTCGCGTTTTAGCGTTTTTTTAGTGGTTTTTAAGGGGGTTTTTCGCGCTTCAGATGTTTTTTTTAATGATTTTTGACTATTTTGCGCATTCCAGTAAAATATTTTTCGATGGTTTCTGAACCTTTTTCTGCGAGTTTTTCTAATGTTTCAGCAAAGTTTTTGTTGGTTTTCGCATGTTTTTTGGCGCTCCCGTAGTATGTGCAACGAGATGGCGGACACCTGAACGTGTACAAGGTTAGGGTTAGGCCATAATTTTATTCCACTTTTCCTTATTTTCTTTCTATCACGAGTTCAGGAACTAGCCAAGTGACCTGTAGTATTTGTATCTGAGATTATGACCTAACCCTAGTTTGATACACACAATATATATTCCGGTGTCCGCCATCTTTTTGCACGTGCTACGGGAGTATCAGTTTTTTGCGCGTTTTAGCGATTTTTTTTTTGATTTTTGAAGCATTTTGTACGTTCTAGAATCTAGAGAGCAAGCAAATTGATGGGTTTTCACTATTTTTGCAAGTTGTTTGATGATGTTTGCGCGTGAAGTTTTTGTCAGATTTTGCACATTCTAGCGAGTTTTTATAGGTTTTTTATGGTTTTACATGTTTACGAGTTTTTGGTGTATTTTTGCAATTTTTCGCGTTTTAGTGAGTTATTTTGTGGTTTCTGACGGGTTTGCACGTTTTAGCAAGATGTTTGGACCCTTTTTCTGCGAGTTTTTCTAATATTTTTTCACGTTTTGGCGATCTTTTTGATGGTTTTAACAAATTTTCCACGTTTTAATAAATATTTTGATGTTTTTTGACGGTTTTTAGGCGTTTTAGCGAGTTTATTGATGGATTTTGTCGTTTTTTTTTGCATTTTAGGGATTTATTGATGATTTTTGACAATTTTTGCACTTTGTAGCAAATTTTTTGATAGCTTCGGACGGTTTTTGCGCGTTTCAGTGAGTTTTTTTAGGGTTTCTGCATGTTTCAGAAATTTTTTGATGATTTTTGTGCGTTTTATTGAGATTTTTGGCGTTTTTAAAACATTCTGGAGAGCACACTGATGAATTTTCACGGTTTTTGCACGTGTTAGCGAGTTTATTTATCTTTTTTGTACATTTTGGCACGTTTTTAGCGAGTTTCATGATGGTATTTACGCGATTGGTGTTTGTCAGTTTTTGCATTTCCTAGCGAGTTTTTTTAGGGGTTTTTAACGGATTTAAACAATTAAGCAATTTTTTGGTGTTTTTTTGCGCATTTCAATCAGTTTCTTTGTGGTATCTGACGGTTTTTGCGCATATTAGAGAGTCTAATGAATGAGGCGCCCACTTGACGTCGCTACTGACTGCTGATCAGCCTTTCCCAAAATCGCACTCTAAGCGATGCAAGATATGTTCGTGAGTTCGCGTATTCATTTTATTCTGTGCTTCTATAGAGTTATTAAAAAAAAAACTATACAAAAATATAAAAAAACGGAATTCGGATCTTCTGTACGAAGCCCATGTCACTAATACAAAATTGTGAGATTTGAGAAAAACTCCCCAGCCACGTTTTGAAATAGGAAATCTAATAATTATTTAGTTAGGGTTGGATTTGGAGTAAGAAATGATTTGAAATTAAAATATCCAGCTCAATTTGCATTCCTAACCCTAGCGTCAGTCCTAACTGGATAATTACTAATTTACATATTTTGAGCGTTGCTGGGTTATTGTTTTGTCGGGGTCCTTTTACAAAAGATCATTATTCTTCTATAGAGATGCCTAAAAACTATTTTTATCAGTTGTATAACTATGTGGTTGAACCAAAATAATGGTACACCGATAGTCTCCAATTTTTTAGTGCAGGTCTTTACAATAGTTGCTCATAATAATATAAATATATATGCGCAACTGAGGATGTTAAAAATCCGTTGATTATGAAAGCCATTCTATCTAATGAAAATAATTTTAAATTATTAGATAATGGAAAGTAAACATATATATATATATTCTGCAGATTTTATAAGAATATTTGAATTTACCAATTGTTTGAGAATTGTTCTGATTGTCAATTACCCTTACAGATAAAAGTGTGGGGGTTCAAGTCTAACGAATGAAGCGCCAACTCGACGCCACTGCTGACTGCTGATCAGTCTTTCCTGAGGTCGTACTCTCAGCCATGCAAGATGTTTTGAGAGTTCTTGTTCTCATGTTGGAACCACTGGTCCTCTATCAATCTCTCTACATTGTCAATATGATATCCAGAATTACCATGGTACCACCACTTAACGTTACGTTTTCGTTGTTCGGGCTCTTTCATTTTCGCCTTCAAACCAATAAAGACCGATTAAGTTTTCTTCGGAGGTGCTGTGGTCTAGTACAGTGGTTCCCAAACTGTGGATTTTCCGGGGTCGCCTGTCAAACATGCGCACAGACATGAATATAGGATTTGAATGGTAACCAGGTATCGTAAAAGTCCCTAATTTCGGATTTTTCAGCAATAACCCGGCCAATTATTGTCCACAGAGCACCAAAATTTCTCGGTGAAACTTTCATGTAGTACTTAACCTTTCCAGCTGGTAGGCAAATACCGGTATTATAGTAAATGTAATTGAGTGACAGTGTTACGAGCGCCAATAATATTTTCCTTTTTATAGCTTTTTTGATCTTGTTACATCCGAATGAATAGTTGACCCTCCGATACGCGTATCGGATTTTTCGCCAGGCTGCGAGAAAATATGTTTGTTTATTTTGTAACAGTGTGGCTGCGTGGTTATCGAATATACGAAGAAAAGTTGCTGTATTTGGCGATTGACCTATAATTAGGTGTTTGACAAGTAGGCCTATGGTATTGATTGCCAAGCGGTGACTTGGTCGGGTAATGACACTTAAGGTTTCTATCAGTTGCGAAAGCGCTTTATTAATTCGCGCACGTGTCTAAAATCTTCGAATAGGCTACGTGTTTTGTCCACATCGCCTCCATATAAAAGTGAACATTTCATTGTCTAATGAAAAGCACCCGACAGACGTGATTCCGTACACGTTTTTTTCTATCTTACTTTCATACTCTCTTTTATTTCGAAATATTAATGGAGCAATCTGTAATAGGTTAACATTGAACTAAAAATGGGTTGGAATATAATGAAAAGGATTTTAAATTTATGTCTATTTAGAAGCAATTATACTATTTCCGAAGTGTCGTACGCATCCTTACAATCTACCACATTTTAGCAAGTCCGTCTATGTTTCTCCAAAGACACGTTATAATTTAGATCTAAGAGCTTTTTACACCGTGGTTTTCATACGATGCCATGTGTTATCAAATCTTCTGAAGTTTTTTGGCACATTGCCGGACTCGTTCATATATTTGTTTGGCTAATGTTCATCATAAACGTCCACTTGCAGTCGATATACAGGTACATTGTTCCCATTGAGGTAACTAAACTGATATATATTACTGATTTTTGAAGTTGCTCAACGTTTCTAGTTGTGGAGTCGCGAGTATCTGTAGGCTTTGATTTTATGAAAATTGGGGTCGCGATAAAAAAAAGTTTGGGAACCACTGCTCTAGTAAACATTATTGTTGCTATTGACATGTCGCTTGACTTTAGCAGAAAACCAATAAGTTTCTGAAACTTTTGAGTTACGCAAACAGAAGCTTGAGTGGAAACAAAATTCAATAACCACAGGGACATCACAGAAGCTAATAACTTTTCATAGCCAATTCTTAATGGTGTCTCCGTGATAAATGAAATAATGCAAGTTGGTCAGGCGCCACAGACCGCAATTGGTGCGGATGTCGTAATAAAACAAAGTGTTTTTTGTTTTATTTTCAGTATTTTATAATGTCGATTTTCAATCTAGAAAATTTGCGTTGCGGATTCACTCTTTTTTTATCCCTAGCATCTCATCCCCGTTGATTATATAATAACTCGTTTTACACACCGAAATCACCGTTCAAATGTGGATGTCAGATTGAAAAAAATGTCGGATGAACATTTGATTTTCTTCTATTTTGAAGATGTGATTGTCTCTTCCGAATACAAATACAGACGCATTGATATTTGCGCAAACGAATCACAAAAACGAAGCATAGGTATTTACACAAGTCTACGGCATTCGTTGTTATCTGCAACATAGGTAGGTACGCTCGAGGATTGTTGCAATAATGTGATTGATTCAACATCAATGTCAAAGATTAACCCTAAGAGGTAAATATACCAAAGAAAACAGTTCACGTATTCCGCCACAAAAATCAGAGTGCGACTCACGCATTACACCATCTAAATGTCCATTTGAAATTGAAAGAACTATAATGGATTTTTTATGCATATCGAGGAGAGAATAAAGTGTTTCAAATAGGCAAAATAGGAATTCATCGAAACAGATGGGTGCCCGACTGCTTATAGCCAACACATTTTTGATCACGTCGGAAATGGGATTTCCACATTCATAGACACAATACATAAATAAGTCAATATTTCTACGTATAGGCTACTCACTTGAATGTGTGGTATGGTTTTTGACAGTTTCTGCGCGTTTTAGCGTTTTTTTTTTGACAGTTTTGCCCGTACTAACGAGTTTTTGCTAGTTTTAGCGTTTGTTCAGTGGTTTTCAACGGGTTTTTCGCGCTTCAGAGTTTTTTCATGATTTTTGACTATTTTGCGCATTCCAGCAAAATACTTTTCGATGGTTTTTGACCCTTTTTTGCGAGTTTTTCTAATGTTTTTGCATGTTTCAGCAAAGTTTTTGTTGGTTTTCGCATGTTTTTTGGCGCTCCCGTAGTATGTGCAACAAGATGGCGGACACCTGAACATGGTATGTGTACAAGGCTGTGGTAGGCCATAATTTTATTTCAATTATCCTTATTTTAGTTCTATTGCTAGTTCGAGGACTAGCCAAGTGACTTTCATAGTATTTGTACCTGAGATTATGACCTAACCCTAACTTGATACACATCATACGTTCCGGTGTCCGCCATATTTTTGCATATATATACTACGAGAGTATCAGTTTTTTGCGCGTTATTGCGAAAATTTTTGTGATTTTTGAAGCATTTTGTACGTTATAGAAAGCAAATTGATGAGTTTTCACTATTTTTTCAAGTTTTTTGATGATGTTTGCGCGTATAGTTTTTGTCAGATTTTGCACATTCTAGAGATGTTTTATATTTTTTTATGGTTTTACATGTTTTAGCAAGTTCTTGGTGTTTTTTGTGATTTTCCGCGTTTTAGTGAGTCATTTTGTGGTTTCTGACGGGTTTGCACGTTTTAGCAAGATGTTTGGTGGTTTTTCAATGTTTTTGTGTGTTTTTTGGGGGATTTTAATGAATTTGTCGGTAGTTTTTTACGGTTTTTGCGCGTTTTAGAGTTTATAATGAGTCGATGGGTTGGTATGATGGGGTTCGTGCGTTTTAGAGGGTTTTTGGGCGTTTCAGCGTTTTTGTTGCTGTATTGTTTTCGATGGTTTTCGCACGTTTTGGCGAGCTTTTTGATGGTTTTAACAAATTTACCACGTTTCAGCTAATATTTTGAGGTTTTTTGTAACGAAGTTTATTGATGGGTTTTGTCGTTTTTCTCGCGTTTTAGTGGGTTTATTGATGATTTTCGACAATTTTTGCACTTTGTAGCAAATTTTTTGATGGTTTCGGACAGTTTTTGCGCGTTTCAGTGAGTTTTTTTTGGGTTTCTGCATGTTTCAGAATTTTTTTTGATGATTTTTGTGCGTTTTAGCAAGATTTTTGGCGCTTTTTGAGCATTCTGGAGAGCATATTGATGAATTTTCACGGTTTTTGCACGTGTTAGCAAGTTTATTTATCTTTTTTGTACATTTTGGCACGTTTTTAGCGAGTTTCATGATGGTATATACGCGACTGGAGTTTGTGAGATTTGGCACTTTCTGTCGAGTTTTTTCAGGGGTTTTCAACAAATTTAAACGATTAAGCAATTTTTTGGTGTTTTTTCGCGCATTTCAATCAGTTTCTTTGTGGTATATCTGACGGTTTTTGCGCATTTTAGAGAGTGTTTTGATTGAACGCCTTCAATTTAATTGTTCTAACGCGTTTCAGCAAGATTTGTGCGCGTTATAGCGAGTATTTTGATGATTTTGTGGTTCAGCACAGCGGTTCTGCTTTTACTGGCCGCGTACCACCGACAAAACCCCATTTCGGGGTGGGGTACAATGGCACAAGAAATGCACTATGGGATTATTTTATTGGCACTACATCCCATTTTCAGAACTTCGATGAGCTTTTTGCAAAGTTTCAACGTATGAATTATAAACAATCAATTACATACACTCTGATCGGAGCTAGCCGCTATCACGATTTATCTGTCTAACCTAGTCTCCAAATTAATTAGCCCTAAAACTTAAGATTATATCGATCAGCTAACATATACATCAGGTAGAAATAGTAACGCCTATATGTTGTATCAAGGCGCTATCAGGGTATGCCGACCACTTCCGCTAACGCTCCCTTCTTTGTCGATTTCTCAATGGAGATGTATTGTGGACGTATCACGTTGCCGGGGTGGGGATTCGTTTTTAAGGTGAGCAGTAACAGGCGAGGGCGATTTCTGAAGACAAGAACTGGTAACACTATGAACCCGTTCAGCGAATACATTCAGTATGGAAGAGAAAGAGAACCACCAGAACTATTGGTTCAGCACGTCATAGCAAGTTTTTTTGTTATGATGTTTTTTTGCACGTTCTGGCGAGTTTTTGTGATGGTTTTTGACGATTTTTTAAGTTATCAAGTTTTTTGAAGGTTGTTATTCAATATTTTTATGTTTCTTGTCGGTTGTTGCAATTTTTAGCAAGTTTCTCTAGGTTAACGTTTTTTTCACGGTTTTAACTGTTTTTGCGCGTTTTAGTAAATTTTTTTTACGGTTGTGCGCGTTTTAGCAAATTTTTTGATGATCTTTGACAATTATTTCAAGCTTAAGCGAGTTTTTTGAACATCTTCGCGTGTTTTAAAAAATATTTTGAGAATTTTTGACGCCGATTGCACGTTTAAAGTTAAGGAGTTTTTTATAGTCTTTTTTTCACGTTTGAACGAATTTTTTGATGATTCTTGCGCGTTTTAGCGAGTTTTTTTTATACGATTTTGAGACACAAATCAGCACGCAAAAAGTTTGCAATATTTGTTGATTTGTTGCAGTTCATACTTGGCTCACACCACCTCACCAAAAGGTAATGTCTATCTTTTCGTCGTCATTTTTACGTAATAAAAAACGTGTGAATCAAAATTAAATGAGAATTGAAGTCGTCAACTCTTACATACAAATGAACTATATGACGAAAAATTGATCTTACTGGCAGAAAATACTCGATCTTGACGTGTAGATTTCAAACATGATGATTGTAGCTTGTAGACATCAATTGGTGATTGATTGAAGTTTATCACGACAACAGCGGTTACGTTTGCTTTCGGAAAGTAGCCAAGCTTGGAATACGTCTGTTCTTGCTTTTTCCAAGATTCTCTCTGCGTAGAATGACGCTTTCACGTCATATTTCCATACTGGTAATTTTAGGATTACTTTTTATCATTACACGAAACCCTCCATATTTGGAGTGGAGTGGTGATTACTTCCCGAATGATTTCCAATGTGAAGACATAAAATATACGATTCAGGAATATCACTAATAATTCTAGTAGAATCTGCTAATCTTTAATGACACTGCTACCATATCGGATGGTAAATCTAGCATTGCTACGCACCAATACACTTAATTGGTTTCATGTGCCCAAGGCTAACCTAGAGAAGAAAATAACAAATAAGAATACGGTGTTTGTTGTTGGGTGTTTGTTGAACGAATTGCCCGTTTTCACATGAATTAAGCATATGTGTACATATATATTGGCAAATATGTTATATTCAAACAACCTCAATATTTATACTGAAAGACTTGCGTTCAACTGTGGAAGACTCGGTACTCATTCGGTTTCCGTAATTTGAATAGCAATTTTCAATGTGGAAGTTTATCACACACGAACTTCTTTTCATTCCAATATCTCCGCCCTTATATGAAGTGCATGTGACCAACAACGGGAACTTGATGAAGCGAGTGTCCACAAGTTTGAAAAGATTTTTCAATTTGTTAAGGTGTTTTTAATTTGGTAAATAAATACGAACTTGATTATTATTTGCAATTTACAACATGGGCATAAATATGTCTTTGCACAATATACAGAAAAGTAAAATCATAAAACATTTTAAGCAAAGTAAGGTGATAAATGAAGATCAAATACAGAGATACGCAATTTATTACATTACCATAAGTCATATTTGATTTTGCATTCACCACTCGCCCAAATGCAAAAATATTTGAAGAGTAATCAAAATAAAACAATGTAGAACAGTTAGGAAACCACGTGAAATAAATTTGATAGAAAATAGAATGACAAATTTTATTATATAAATAGGAAGCCAAGTTACGTCGCCTTTGTAAAATTAATTCTATTTGAAACTACGTATGCATTGCTTTGGAATGTTTAGCATAATTTTTTAAAAACGGGATGTGTGCGGTGGCTATTCTCTGGCAATAATGCGGAGAATATTTATTTGCGACATCCTTACTTTTTAGTAGATTCGTTGTCACTTTTAGATTACATAAATACAAAAATGCATAGATAAAAATATTTCTGATTCAAACATCAATAACAAGGGACGAAGGGCGTGCCTTCACTGATCCTTTACGTTTTTTGCACTTTTTAGTCTCTTCGATTGGAAAATCTCCGTTACTTTCCGTTTCTGCGGGAGGAGAAGGAGGCGGGGACGGGGGTGGAGGGAGAGGTTCTTCGTTATCTGCGTCTCGATCTAAATCCATCATGGAACGAGCTTTCAAAATCCTCTCATTCTTTTTCAACTTCAAATTGAATTTTTCTTTAAGTGTTTCTAATTTTTCTGACCTAACTACTGACTCTTCAGTCGCTTCTTCGTCGTTGTGATTTTCATCAACGTTAGTAGAATTATCTAACAGTGGTGGTGGAGGTGAAGGCGGGCAGTCGGAATTTGATAGTGAATTAACTGAAGCTTTGTCCATTCTGTCTAGAGAAGACGTTTTGGACGACGGTGAGGATGAAAGTTTTTCAGTATCATCTATTGTGGTCTCATCATCAACCATCGGTCCAGATTCCAGAAGAGGCGGAAGAGATTCGTGACTTCCCGAGCTTCCAACACTGCCATTTCGCACGATGAACTTTGACAATTTTGGCTTCAGTGCCGCTGGTGGAGGCTTGGGTGATGTCGGCGAACTTACTGTTGGCGTTGCTGTCATATCATCGTTATTTGGAACATTTTCAATTTCTTCATTTGTTCCAGTAACCCCTGTCTGGGAAAGTGTAGGAGACTTCAAGGGAACTTTACCACTGCCAGGTGGCGGTCGTAGCGCCAAAACTGGAATATTTCCTCGCTTTTTGATTGATTCTGCAAAATATTAGTATAGAGGTATAAAAATCTATGAAACCCTGTATTGTCAATATCAAAATTGTCATTGCCGATAGTGATTGATTCTAAAGATTACCAATATTTGAAAGAACGTGCACGCACTTCATTGCGTATCTATAAATATTTTACATTACTAAATTGCAAATACTGCAAAGTATGCAACTATAATACAATATACAAACACCTTTTTGTCCATGAAAGTAATGTACATTGTGTACAAAATTTCTATTTTAAATATGTAAAATCGTAATATGCAATAACAAAATTTTGTCAAGTACAGAATTTGATGAGATGAACATATTTTGCAGCAAAGCACAACAAGCAGACAGTATTTTTTTTTACAAAAAACATTAGGCCAGTTTAGGGCTGCAAAAGTTATTAGCACGCCGTGACATATACCACATATTACACTCTGTCGAGATGATGGGCTTGACTTGAACAAAGAAAAATATGTTTGACCGACTCAGAATAAGCCAAGTGACACGAAAAAGCGAAGTGCACATATAGTATTAAAAGACAGCAATGAATATTTTATTCAACCAAAATAAATAAATAATATTATAATAAAATTACGCTATAATTCGTGATTGGGTTCTTTCATTTAGTCGATTCTAAATTTTTGCCGATTTCACGGTGATTGATACTCATAATGTATAACAGAAATAAACACGCATTCAGAGTGTTGACTAAAATTCTTTATAAAACACAGCAAACGCTTACCGCTATTTGCAGTCTCAGCTTCTTGGGAATCTAAAGACACTTCTGACATCATTGCCTGTGTCACAAAATGAACAAATTGCAAACATCATATTGAACCGAACATATTCGTTAATAATATATATTCGACAGAAATTGAATAGAGAACAACGTGTGTTTGGGATAATAGTCAATCAAATCTGACAAATATTATATTACCTCTGAAATTCTGGAGACCGACCGATTCAATAAAAACATTACTATTTTTTATATAAAGGATAGGCTTTCATTCTTAGCTGTTAAATATCTACAGCGCATGTTGACGTTTTTTGTGAAAAACAGAAGTCGAGAGGCGAATTAAGCAAAGATACGCTACCTCAAGAGATACCGTTATTGCATCATTACTGCAGCACAATAACCCAATAACGTAGGCTTCAAAAATGTCAAACCCGTGGCATAACAATGTATTATGCTGATACATTATGTTTCTCAAAACCTTCACTAAGACTACATGAAGCAGTCACGAGTCAATATTTCAGGAAGTGACAGTAACGTCATTGACGCAAGCAAGCAGCTTAAGAACGTGAACCGTGGTACAAACTGAAATGCACCATGACGTATTGATTGATGATAAATGATAAAAATCGATGAGGTTAAATGT
Organism: Styela clava; assembly: GCF_964204865.1. Classification (NCBI taxonomy): domain Eukaryota; kingdom Metazoa; phylum Chordata; class Ascidiacea; order Stolidobranchia; family Styelidae; genus Styela; species Styela clava. Next base: position 273,625 of record NC_135257.1, read on the forward strand.
ACTTCATATGTTCAAATGACAAATAAAGATTTTCAGCAACTGTGGTAGTACACATGATAAATTATAGTCAACAAAGGCACGTCGTCGGAAACAAATTACAGTTTGAAATGTAGGATTTGAACAATGGCAAATGAAACTAAAACAAATTGAAAAAAAAAATTACCCTCTCTTTGAGATGTTGTTTAGTTGGTGGACGTCTATTTCCTCCTCCGCCTCTTGGTGGCCGTGCTCTTGTTTTTGTTATATGTTTTAACTTAGAATCTCCGCCCTGAAATGCATTGATGCTACATTTTATATTGCAACGTTTGCGATTACATCACTCGTTTCTCTTTGTTCAAGAAGAACAGATTTGTAAACCGTAGCCTACTGCTTAATTCAATTGACATCATCGCGAACTTGTGTAATTATAAGCAAAGATATCGCAGAAATATATTGTAGAAATTGGCCGAATATTCCTATGTAACCTCAGAATGAGTCACAATAGTAAAATGAAAAAGATTCCCGAAGGTATACCACGTTCAGCACTGTCGCGATAAGCGTGAAATCAAATTCAAATTTAACAGTCGTTCCAAATATGGGCATCAAGAAATCACATTGCCTCCCGGCTGGTCGCGTGATTAAATATTGGTAATGTAAACCGTTTCAGTATAATCGATAACAAAACAGCTGCCCACTCTTGTTAGAAATCGAAAATATCTTTAATAAAAGGGAATTCACTTAGAGTTAGCATTTTTTTCACCTCTCCTTGTGTCAGCAGTAACAGTAAAAAGGCGAGGTATGATAATTGTTCATCCAATGTTTCTATGCGATATTCTAAAAGACTACCAATGTCTATAACAATTGGCACTGAGTCTTTTCAAACAAGGAAGCATCGGATGCTTATTACTGCAGCTCCATACAAGAGAAAACCGAATGAATCATTCTCAATAAATCATTTTATCGCAGAATCAATTGCAAGTCCAGCTACAAAGATAACAATTATTGCATCTGATCTGATGCTACTATTCATTATAAAATTGAAGATATAAAATACAACATAATTTGCGAATGAGTAATGAAAAAGAGAAACACTCAATTTAGGTCCTTTCTGATAACCAAAAACCAAATTGATTGATATGCTTCTGCTTCAAAAATGCCTTTCCACCATGCCGTTGTGACAAAATATGAAGTTGATATATATTTATATTTTAATTTTCAGCGTTTACTATGTAGTAATATTAGCATCTAATATTTATTCATCACATATGCACTAGCATACTTGTACAAATCCTAAATGTTTTCTTATCAAATTGAAGTCCCACTATCTGGAGATTTGTCAGGAATAAAGCCTCGCATAGATCGCATGACTACTAACCAGGCTCGTTCAACAGTCTAGGTCCAGGCCATAATTATACACTAATTTTTGTACTCAGATAAATACTTAATAATGAATGTATGCTTACAATATTTGTCATCGACAATGATTCTTTTAGCTTGGCAAGCCATTTTTCCTGATCCTCAGGTGTTTCAGTGTACAAAAATTCGCGGTTTATCTGGAAAGAAAAAGGGTATTTGTACAGTACAGTTAGTTGTAAAATGCTTGTCTGAAGATGTCTGACCTCAGTCAGACGAAACGTTACAGAAATATATTTGTGTTCGGGTGCAGCAAGACTCTTGAATTGAATAGAATAGCCATTTATACTCTTGCTACAGCATCCTTGCGTAATACGCATACGGACCCACCTGCGCAAAGGCATAGAGGGCAAGGAAAGGTAGTTAGTTTCACGCAACCTCAACTGTTAGTCACATTTGTACAGTCGGCAAGCAATTCAAACAAACTAAAACTCACTTGTTTGGAATTCTTTGTTGATTCCGTCTTATCTTCTTTCTTTTTTATTGGTTCAATAACTACGGTATTCGGACTTTTCTTACATTGCTTTCTCGGAGCTTTTACACATTCTGCGTAATGTTTTAGGTTCACAGTGCTGCATGTTTTTTCAGTGCCGTCCGATTTCTGAAAAATAAACAAATTACAGTAACCTCAATAAAGTTAACACCATTCGAATAAAAGTATACGTATAACATGTTTCATTGTTTAGAAGGTTTTCGGTCGATTATCACCTGGTGAATGACGGTGCTGCTAAAAACGAAAGTATACTCTGACTGATTTTAAGGAAATTGCCTGCAATTATGGTATCGAACAAAATTACGACCGCCAGATCACGCTGAATCGGATTACAAATTTACACTTGGACTTTCAAACATGTATGATACATAATTTTTCAATTATGATTACGTATAAATTTTGTAAGTCGAACAGATGACTTGAATATTTAAGTTAAAAATAACATGCCTAATAAGATGCAATATACTGTACTGTATTATACTGTAAGATATTTCCATTACGTTTCTACATAAGTAATAAATGAATGAAAATGTAAAAGAGCAATTTGTATAAAGATATTCAAAAATACAAACAAACTTGTTGCTCATATAAATAAAGAACTCCGTTGGAAAGTACACAGTATCTTTTACGCCAACGCTTTCTCATGAAACCTTCGTTTATTAATTTATAAACCCATCCTGCAGCATCGGGATTTTCAAATGAGTTCGCTGCCGGTATAACCTGAAATAGAGAAAAAAATAATGTCATTTCAGTTTAGATGTAAAATGATAATTTACGGACAAGACTGGAGAAGCAAGCTAAGATTCGAAACTCAAACGTGTCCAGACTACGGCTCTTATTGGCTTTTGAAGGGTCATAATATTTTATTTCTAACTTGCTCTAGAGAGGATAAACATGCCAATAAAATCTGACGCGTCCCACTCATTGACATTACATTGAACAATGTTATTTCATTATTATTGAAATGTTATGTACGTATGACAGGTCGATCGCTTTCATTTTCATCGAACATTCAAAATTTGGTAGCATTTTAAAACGAATAACACTCAGTCGCTTACAACATTTTCCCAACTTCTTTGTGGGCGCTTGTGTTCTCGATTTTATGCAAGTATTCCTATGGGATACATACATGTTGGTAATTTCATTTCAACGTTATTGCTTCCTCTTGCTCTATATTTTGCACGACATTATCGTAAAATATTTACATACAATGATCGATTTACGCTTAGTTGTCAAATGTAGTGCTGCTATTGTATTTAAATCGGAAATTTTGAATGATATCTGCAGTCCACACACGAACGATGACTCGCATGAAAAATACCATCAGCACAAGACAACACAACACTGTTTTTCATATAATATACAAACACACATCGTGATCTCTGATCGAAATACCCAGTATTCTATCAAGTATGGATTTTAAATAGAACCAGTCTTTGTCGCACACTTGATCTCCATTCTTGACGGTCACGCGCTGCACTCATTTAAGAAGGATCTAGTCTCAAATGGAACTATAAGCAAAGATGCGGGAGACCAAGGTTTACCTGAACCATATATAGATATAGAAAGATGCGTAACGAGCAAGGAAATACCCATTGCTGACAAACAAGTAATATAAAACGAATAAGGCATCTGCGTTTACAACCTATGACCAAAACGTAATAATCAAATACCAAAGTTAACAAATGGGAAACAGATGATTCGTTAGATAGTACATTGAAAACTTACAGTTCTGGTTCCCTTTGTCTTTTTATCCTCCATTGTTTCGTCATATATTAGTTAAGTGCTTTAAATCCATTTGGAAAAGTAGAAATATGTTATTTTCTAATAACCCATGCTTATTCATATACAATATATACAACTAAAATATAATGGAATAAAGTCATATTATTCATATATTTAGTACATTCATATTTACATAGTCCTTTATCCTTCAATCACATTATCTGTCTTTATGCCCCATTTATCAATAAAACATAAGATAGCCAACTGCTCAGATGCCAGTACTATTAGTATATATACTATAATATATGTGTATATAGGCTATATACGTAATTCATAAAGTTCCCTTCATTGCTTATCGTAATCTTGAACTCTTATATGTAATCATGTATGCATGTATAACCGACTATATGGTATATGGTAAATCATCAGTTTAAGCGAACAAATATGTTACAAGACTATCGAAATTCAAGCTTGTTCATTTCATAATTTAAGGTGTAATTAATATGCAAAAAGTATGTACCAAACATGCACATCAATATATGAGACTCTATGCATACTGTTTACACCAATAAATAATGATTTGTCGCGCTGAGTTGCGCATGTTGTAAACGAAATATTTGAGCATAATTTATGTCCAAAGACAAAACTGTCTCTCTGAAAACCTCTGAAATAAGCCAAATAGTTGAGATAGTCAAATTGAAAAACATAAGTGTCAAGCATCATAATGGGAGGTGTAAGAATCTGCTGTAAAATTTTTTTTTTTTTATAATTTTACTAACGCTTTTATGTTCTGACACAAACCCCACTGAGAATTAAGGTTAAAACTGTCCCAACTCCTGTCATTCGTAAACAAGGCAAACTGTACAATTTCATGGCATTCTAAATCGACCAAATATTTGTGATTCGGTGAAGATCACTAAAGAGCATATCATGCAACATGGTAATTAAACTATTCTATTTTTTGAAGCTTATTATGACGCCATTGACAAGGGAAAGTCTTGGTGTTAACTTCTTTTGAAGCTGAAATAATTTGATAATTGAAAGCTATAATAAGTACATTGTTATAAATTTATATTAGCATACATTGCTGATGATTAGTAATTTGTTCACCATTTGTAAAACAATCTTAATGTCAGCGAAAGGGCGTAGAAATTCATTTTATTAAACCACGTCGATAGCTCCGACCGTTTGAATGAAGAATCGTCAGGCGTGATACTATCACTGTTTGCAATTTGCGCTTTACTATATCGGCACCGCAGTTCGGAGAGCTGGGATATAATCTCACTAGGCAGAGATGATTTCATAGCCCAGAGGCCAGGGCTTTACCTAGAACGTAAACTCACAACGTAAATTTGGACGAAGCATAGATATTGAAATGACTATTGCATCGACACGATGTTTAATGGCAGTATTAAGCATGTCGAAAGCCATTTAACGGGGCAGATCGATAACAATATCAAAACACTTCAGAATAGAAAATGAAGATTCGCCACAGATATTAAATAAAAATTTACAATATATTGTTTGTCACCTTTTTCTCTCACAATATTATATTTTTGAACAACTAAACGTTACCTATACTCAAAAAGTTTGGTTCTCTTAATGAAAATTCTTGGGTTTTCATATGTATTGGTCATACTAAAATACCGTACCAGATTCCAGGAAAACGAAAATCCACTTTACAGGAAACACAACTTTTGATATGAATGTTAGTGCTTAGCGGATTAGTAACATTCTGAATAGTATATAATACACTACATACAGGATGTCCATAAAACTAACTGCAAACAAACCTACATATATAACGAGTACTGGAATACTTACAGGAAGCAACAGACATTATGCAAGTGACGTACGTAACTTGCCTTAGGTATACTAATCAAGACTTCGTGATATCGAGCCAACATATTATTTAAGCATTTTAACTGCGGGGAATTACAGATTTGCTTGAGTCATACCTATCATTAAATTTGAATGCAATTTTCGAATTCCAAGAGTATGCTCATCCAATGGAAAGCATTCTATCGACTGGCGCTTAAAGTTACTACTAACCTATATCGTATATGACTGCAGAGGTACCGCAAGATAATTCACCAATACTAACGCGGAACAGAAACACCGACCGTAAAAATCGATATTACTCTTTGCTATAACGTCATATGTATGTCGCAGTAGCTCGATAAAATGCCATATTGGTGGAACTTCGCTAATGGTATAATTTAGTCATCATTGTTAACAAGGCATGGTATCAAATTAGACATGGAACACTTTGCCAGCAAATTATATTGAGCTTAATGCTGCTGAAAGATAACGTGGAGAGCCATGTCTGACTCAACATTGGTAAACAATATAAATACTGTCATACAAATTACATCCTTGATACAAAATTACTCAATTTTTACTAGGTGACTTCAGCCAATAAGAATAGAAATCAAGCATACACAGGTAAAATAAATTGAGTTAGTACATATTTCACAGTTTATCTTTTTCTATGTTTGTTCACGTTGAATTTATTCAAACACACAGGTTGATATTTCCTACATCTGTCTGTACATCGCACTGTCAGTAACAATACGAAAAGAAAACGATATCGCTCATGAACAGTAAATTTTATCTGACATTAGTCGTGCATTTCGACAATATTCATGGATATCGTTCACTGTTGCTATCTATTATGTTTAACGATTTCCAAACATACCTTGCCATAGTGATTGTGTATGTACATTGAATAGTAGCTTTGCTCCATGCATGTAGTGAGGTTCTAAGCCAGGCTATCATTGCGTCGGGTTTATATCAACTAACTAAACGAACTATCTCATGTTATACTACGTTAAACAAGAAAATCAAATCGATTGTTTGTATGGACCAGACTAATTTAAAATCCTAAAATCCTCAATTACGCATGAGTTCAACATCATGCAAAATCTGGCATGTGGCTCGAATTAACGGTGACTAACCAAGTACATTACAAGACTCTTGTGAACCTTAAACCACAAGTCTTTTTATTATGGTGCGAGAATGCTAAATCCTCAGACTCCTAGTCCAGTCTACAATTATTCACGAGGATACCAAGATGCTTTGTCCTGATACCCGATTATCGCAACGAATTGCCACCGTCGACAATTCAGTAGACATTGTGACGCACTTCCTCTCGGTGAATAAATAGTTTCGAAGCTCACCGAGTTTCCTCGACAATGGTTTTGTGAGCCATTGCTCTTTACTGCACTCGAGCGCTTAGACCGGTTTAACATCATGGTCATTAAATGTTTTAGCGAAACTTTGTGAAGAGGATATAAAAGTTTAACAGCGAGCCTATGACTCGCAACTTGAATTAAATGAATAGGTAACAAATCTCAACCATATTATATCGTTCTTTTTCATTGCTTTTGTGTTCATAGTAAAAGGAAAGACTTCCATGACCAGCATTTCAGATAACATTTTTTGTTCTTTCTAAAAAAACATTAATTTCGCCAATTCTTCGTAAGATTTGTCTGATTCCACTGATAGAAAAATCTGCCACCAATAATTTCTACTGTTAAAAATGTAAAGATTCAAGTAGCTTGATACTTTACTTTTTCAACGCTCAATGCAGGACAGATTTATTTAATTTGAAACTTTTGACGTTATATCTTCTCCATATATCTTTCAATCCTTGGTTGTTAATTAATGGCTAGTTTTTAGTTCACATACAGCAACATTTTCAGCACTGTGGCGATTTCTGGTTTTCGATTTTTTGTGTGTGAAAACAAGAATTTACATGGATAGGAAATACCCAAAAGCGTTACTAATGCTACGGAACACCAGTTTATAGTTTTAGGAGAAAATGGAAAATAATTTCACTCTGCGATAAGATAATTGTATTTCTTTCGGCTTTCAACCGCATCAAATTCAATAACGTCAATCTCTGTTTCAATTTCAGACTTCTGTTTATAACTTCTATTTTGTAAACGGCACTATTTGGGAATATATTAAATCTATTTTCACATTGGAAAGACGAAGCCATTCGAACTTCGATAATTCGAGATTCTTGAAATAAATTGTATGAGAAGAACGAGATTACTCATTGGATATTTGTAAAATATATAGAATGTTCTCTAGTTGATATCAAAGGACAATTTTGTTTCAAACCAAAGAAAATTTTGAACCACCTCATATATATATATATATATGTATTTAAAGTGCGTATTACAAAAAAAAGGGCGGGCACGGTACCGAGAACCGTTAGACATGTAACTTACGTACGAATTTGAAATTCAACATCTTCATCTCAAGCGGGAAACGTACGAGAAAGTAAACTGACGTCGTAGGATACAGGCAGTAGATATCTCAAAAACTTCCTAGAAGAGTATATATATATGGGTATGCAGTGGCGGCGCGTGGTCATTTTGACAACCGGAGCAAGCTACTGTGGGACCAAGTCACCCCCATCTACGGGGACAGGATGAGCGCTGTAAGTTCTCCCATCATTTTATGAGTATAAAAACCATTCCATCGGTAACAACCAATCGGCAAAAGCGACAATTTGTAACGATAAGAAAGTGTCTTTAAAACCGGTCCAAGTCAAGGGATTAATAAATATAGACATAGTTTATTTTGAAACCTCTTTCAAAAGGAAAGGCAATATTTACCCAGATAAATACAATGACATATTAACAGAAACTTCGGGAAAGCAGACAAAACCTAAAATAAGGTTTAAAACGTTACTATGAAGAAAGGAAAGTTAATGCAAAGATAAGGACATGCGTCGCTCTCTCATAGATATATATGCTGCTAGACTTCTACTGCTTGAACATATATGCAACACGCCGCGGTTTCTTGGAAGCAAAATGCTCAATAACGCGCTGATTAAATCATGCATTCCAGAAATAACGTCTCTGTGAATGAATAAAACAGCCAAGGAATTTAATCTATCTTGCTTCATTGTGTTTCTGAGATACGTTTTTATACGCTTCAGCGTGCTGAATGTTCGCTCTGCGTCGGCGGAAGAAATAGGCGTCGTCAAAATGATGTCTAGAAATTTTGCAGACGCCGCAAAAGTAGTTACTAGAGTGTTATCTATGAGGAACCCATAGAGCGCGCAAGTTGATGTGATGTTCAAAAAAGTTTGATTGGTGTATATACATCGCAATTCATTTTCCAATTTACCCACGTTTATCATGGGGTAAAATTTGGAGACAGTAGCCAACAAATGGATGGGAAATTGACGTGCAAATTTTGAAAAATTTTTGGGGTTCATCAAAGAGAACGCGGCAAGGTGTTCAGTGCGCAGACGATCGCCTGTTTGATTCACCAGAATGTCACAGCATTCCTTTGCATACAAAATCAAACGCTGCGTTGTTTGCCCGCGGCGTAAAGAAGCACTCCATGTGTCGTCGTATTTTATTGTTTCCCGGATACGAGATACAGCATCGCAGAAGTCTGAAATACACGACTGCACAGACGCTCCATCCATTAGCCTTGACTGCAATGCGCCGTATAATACATCCACGTGATAGAATATTGTGGAGAAAAAAGCGAGAAAAAATGAAAACTCACCATCTTCTAGCAGACGCTTTAGACCTGCCGCCTCCCTCACAGAGCGTTCGTCCCAAACCGGAGAGCTCTGAATGCCATTGAAACAATCAATGAGCTCAGACCTAAGTTCGGACACGCCCTGCACCACGCGTGATTGGAAGTTCCAACGTGTTGGTGCACAAGCTGGGAGACGGCGGCTACATATCTGGCGAAGGAGGTCAGAGCGCTTCGGCGAAACGGAAAAAAATGAAGAAAACCCCGAAACATTTGCAAAAAATATACGGACGAGAGGGGTATCAAGGCACATATTTTTAATAACGAGGTTAAATTGGTGTGCATAACAATGTAAAAAATGCGCATGAGGAAAATCTTCTTTTATATAAACTTGAACACCATGTTTCGACCCACTCATGACTGCCGCGCCGTCATAAGTTTGAGCTAACAATTTTGACTTCGCGTTGTAAGGCTGTAACACTTCTTTCAGTACAGCCGATATCCCGCAAGCCGTGCGATCAACGATTGGTACAAAGCTGTGAAATCTCTCGGTAGGTTTACCATCTTTCACAAACCGAAAAATCACAGCCAGTTGGGAAACGCACGTGATGTCAGTTGTCTCGTCAGACTGAATCGAAAGGAACTGGCAATTCTCAATTTCCAGAGCCAAATGTTGTAAATAAATTTTATACATTGAGTCGAGCAAATCATTTTGGATATCCTTAGATGTCCCTTTCGAAACAGTTGCGGCATCAAGATGATCTCTCAATACTGTATCTAGGGATGCGGTGTTTTCCACCATATCCAAAAATACCCCTCTATTAGAAGAGCCAGCCCGTTCATCGTGCCCACGGAGGGACAGCTCGTGACAACCAATGAACTTCAAAACATCTATCAATCGACCGAGAACATGGCGGTTTTTCTCGACGTTTTGGTTGTGCCGACGAATAGAAACCGCGCGTCCTTCATCCAACTGTGCTGCAATATTAACATTTCCGAATGTTCGGTATTTTACTGCATTGTCCAGATGCTCCATAGAAGATTGATGATCCCTGGCACGCTCGGAAAGATGTTTAAGATCTCTAAAACCAAATTTACACCAACGTGAGTCACGGGCGGTAGCAAAAAGTAGGCAATAAAAACAAAAAAGTGCATTTTTGTCCTCGCTGTAACACAACCATTCGTGTTTTTTATACCAAGTTTCTGCGCAGAATGTACGCCGACGCTTTCCTCCGTCATGGGATTGTTCCAGTGAACAATTTTTTGGTTGATAAGGCCCAAGACGTTGTACCTCTAATTTTTGTTCCAGCGGCAGCTGCGAAAACGGAGTGCGAAGTACTGCATCAACCTTATTTATTATGAGGTCTAAGGCTAAGAAATGCGAAGCCGGAAAGAAGTGAGGAGCTCAAAAGGAATGTGGAAAATCGAAAGCAAATGGACTAAAGGTCTCTAACTGATTCAAATAGCGAAACAAGCGACAAAAACGAAGGCGAGGAAACTATCAACTCTTCAAGCAACCAACGAACGAGAAGGAATGCATGAATATGTCAACACGTTGTTGTAAGAAACGTCGGCATTGTGTCGTCATAATTTCGGGGCTAGCCCCGATCGGCCCCGATGATTTAGTAAAAGAAACAGAAAACAAACGAGACAAACGCGGCGAGTGGAAGATAAAAGAGAGAATACGATATACAATGAGCAACCGGGGCAAAATCGGCGTCGCCCCCTCGACGTTCGGCGAAGGCTTTGCGAGCGAAAAATGAACCATGTCGGGAGAATATGGCTAGTGTAGACAGTCTGTGCAACCGATATTGAGGTATTTTTCGAATATTTTTTATTATACCGAAAAAACAACCGGGGCATTGCCCCGGTTGGCCTTATTGACGCGCTGCCACTGGATAAGTGTCCCGTAACACCAACCAACATTGGGCAGAAATATCTGACCACATGTACTATTATTACCGATCTAGTGGTATCTTCCGCACAACAGTATAAGGACGGAACAAGGCCGGTATTACAGCGATTCGAGGAATCCGAGTAATAGGCCATGGACTCGAGTCGAATCTTCCGAGTTGGTGTACAATCAGCCTCATCGTGATATCTCACGATATGTTGTAGCTACTTTTCATTGTGTAGAGTTACTTCATATTCTAAATGAAGCATCGACGCGCAGTGTTCTTTTCTCAACTCGATTATTGGTTATAACTATTCGTTATACGTTAAAAATATTCGGACGATATGGGGTCGCAGCGTCCTATCAACGCGAAGCGAAAGGGTTTCTCAGATGAAAATATTTAAGTTCGCCAAAATGTTGTGGATTCGAGTTTTGGCGGAGCTTAGCTAAAGATTTCCGAACTCTTTCTCAGATGTTTGATCAGGTGTTCTTTACGACCTTGGTAAATTTATAAAAATAAATACGTACGTACAATTCTGACTTATTGTATAATGGCTCCGGGAACAAAAGTTTTTCAACCTTTTGAATGTTTCTAGAATATTCCCATTGGTTTCCGTTGGTGTCGGAGCGATTCTCACATTCTATGTTATTTTATCGACATACTATTTCTGAAACCCTAATAATACTCACTAAAACTCTTACACATACGACTAATCCCTTCTTTCGTGTACTTGAGTATAGTTTCTTATGCTTCAGCGATTCCCGACATGTAATTTAAAGTTGTTACCTCCAACGACTCGATACTGTGCTTTTTCTTTTGATGGGTTCCACCAAGTGGATTGTTCTTTAAGTCAGTAACGACATATATATGTACAAATAAAATGTATATATATATATATACATTGAAAGTAGTATCGTTCCATAGCATGCATTATTTCTAGATAATTGTGTTCCATCGATTTGCGTCATGAACTCTATTTTAATCGCGTGTAGTTTTCGGGAAACAAATTTATTTGAAATTCATTACAGTCGTTTTTAAACTTAATAAATTCTAAAGACATTAATTACCGTGACGATTGCAATTATTTGTTATCAAGTTTCATCGCTATTATCTTTACTTTAGTGGGTGTTGTTGTTATTTAGCACCTGAAATTTGTTTGGAAAACTTCCTTGCGGTAAAATATAGGGATTCAATTGCATATACCAGAAACTAGTTGGGCGTGCGATATTACGCTTGCGTCACATAAGATGGGTCCCAAAGATTTTGTTTGTGAAACACGTTGATAAAGACTGGTAACGGTACACTGGTAGGTGAATATTTATAATTTGTTTGTATATATAACATTGAGTTGCATATCAAAGAAAACAGCAAGAATAAATCCCGGGTCGCTGATTACTTCAAAGCGGTTGTCACTGGCTCGCCATGTCATCCGCAAATATAATTCAGGGATCACTGATACAACAGAAATATTCATGCCGAGATTCTTCTGTTCGGTGCGTTATTAAACACATACCCGAGGACCTGTCAAACATTGAAATAACTAAATTTCTTGCTAAATTAGGCGTTTCACAAACCGATTGACTGAAACGGTAAACAAGCTCAGCGTTTGTTTTTGTTCTACTGACCTAATTGAAACATAACACAAATATTGTTTCTTGTGCGGTTAAGACCGGATTTTGAGATTCATTATGATCATCCGTCTCCGATCAGTTGTTTATATTCTGACAGATATCTAAATATTGATGAAAATTGCGGCAGCAAGAAACGTTGTACCTGTTTGCTATGGTGAACATAACACGCATCATGCAATGCTACCCCGAGCTCGGATTAATCACTAGGCAGACTTGGCACATGCCTGCGCGGATCACTAAAAAGCATATCCAGAAGTCGGAACGCATACGCGGCGGAAATGTACGTTACATTTGTCACTTTCTCGCATCATAAAGTGGTCTCGCTTACTTTGTTACGTTGGAAGTTACTGTATCTGCAGCAAAATGTAAACTGAGGTACAAGCTTTTATGGTTTCCGAGCCGATTTCGATTTTTATTCAAAATTTGCGACTTTGTTGTCATCCGACGCGGAGTAACTTTTTTAAATCCGCAACTTATCTTCAGTAATTACAACGAGTACTCCCAATGAACCAGTCGGCCTACGATGAATTGTCTTACCTGAAGAAGGCAAAGCCTAGACACATTGGGACCGGGCTGACCTAGGCTCTAAATAAATGAGTGCTCCGGCGTTATAACTATCCCGGAATAAAATAAATCTTGCCGAAACGTGTAAATTGCATGATAGTGCTGATGTTAGCTTGGTAGTACTAGTTATTTACTGGGGTATATCACTGACTTGGTCTGAAATATTTCATATTCTTTCCTATACCTGCAAGCCAATTGAGCGCGATGTCAAAACGGAATGGTGGTTGGGAAAGAAATCAAGAATTGAAGAAGAATATATGGAACACAGAATATAGATTTCATTTTATCAAGTCACCGACCGAGTGGATAAAACAGTAGCGACTCGACTCGTCTCCTATTTTTAAGTTTCCTAAATTGATAGTTTTGTTCTTCATTATCGAGAAACATCAATGCATCACATAATTGTTAAATTTCTACTCATTCTTGACATTGTGTTTTATTAAAGCTATGTGTTGGGGGTTGTTTATATCAACGGTCAGACAGGGGTGGTATATTATGAAGTCAAATATCTTGGCTATGTCAATGAGACTGCATTAGATTTGAAAATAATTGCTTTTTAGAGAGCGGAAAACTGTAATTATGACCAAACGTTGCAGGCGTCTATAAATTTGCCTTATTTCTAGGATTTGTCTTGCATGCTTGATGATTGCTCATAAAATATGCTGAGGTTCCACGTGTAGCATATATATACGTGATAGACATTTTACTGTCGAATCAAAAAACTTCATTTCAACTATTACAAACAATTTGAAGTTTTGTGAAAATATTTCATACTGGAAGGTGAATAGAGATGAACAATTAGAAACAAATGCAAACAATTTATATATATATATACTACTATAGTTGCGTTATTTGATGATATTCATCTTGTGCGCCATTTATAGATGCTTCTGTAAATTCCTTGTCGTGAAAAGCTAAATTCTCTTTCTGATTTTGCAAGCTCAAATCGGGAACTTCAACAATTTTCTCAGTCCCAGATGTTCTGTAAAATCTCATAGCAAGATAGAAGAGAAGAGTCGATAGAGCCTTGAAAGCCATGGCTGAAATAGTATAAAAACAACCAACAATCTAGTTGTAGAAAAGACTATTTCAATTCAAGAAGTCAAATCCATTCATATTCAGAAGCAACTTACAAAGGCTCATGAGATTGATTGCTAGCTGATTGCTGTCGTAAATATAGCATGATCCCAATTCTTTCGGACAGCTTTTTTCTTGCCACAATAGACAAGTACTGTCGAGTATGACTCCAAAGACTAGAGGCCCTGGTATGCTTCCGAATGTCCTAAGAAGAAAAACTTGCAGCCCAACAGCAAAAGAACGTTGAGAATCGGGAACGCACCTGTGCCAAAGTAGTAGTATATAGTGAATACAAATAAATCTTCAGTTTAGTCTCTTTAAAAACAATTTTAATTTAGTGCAAACACTCGCAGTCGCAGGTACTAAATAAAGTACAAATCGAATTACAGAATCGACGTTTAAAAAAAATTGACTTAAAAACTTGACTTAAAAAAACCTAACTTACAATACAAATGCCATCTATTCCTGGTAAGCACGATATAACATAATTCTAAATCTAAAACACAATGTTCCGCGTAATGCCCGCCTTGTCGAAAACTAGCGATGTGTTCAATACTTATTCTCACTTTTTACCTTAGTATTACAAGTTGACATGGAGTACTTATTATAAAATTCAGCAAAGTGATGACGAAGAAGACGGCCATGTAAGGAATAATTGCGTCACATGGATTCTCGCACAAACTGAGCGTAGCAGTTGATTTCTCACCATTCGTGGATTCCAAAACACAAGAACAATTTCCAAACGCCTTTGTAGAAAACAAAATATTAATATTAGTTAAAACGCTATTTTATCGTAATAATTTAATAACTACACTAGTTTATTTCAAAGCATTTATTCAACAGCATATACCCACTAGTTTAACATCACATGATTATAACGTTTCTAAAAACTATTAAACCTACAACATATTCTGGATAGTATATGCTGCACCCTGCATGGCAAGCAGAAAAGTAGCTGAAATTTCCCTGGCACACAGGTATGAAATATTCCTCTTCGCATTCCCCACAATTATTGTTACATGCGGCATCAAGATTGGTGTTGTCAGGTCTTTGAAACGGATATCTGGAATGTGCGTAAAACATAGTAAGAAGTCAATATTAATAAATCATTCTAAAACAGACATTATAAATAGATGGGTTAAATAAAAATACGCCAATAAAAGTTTGAACGAAATAGTTGATAAAATTATTAATATAAATGATATTTTTGACGAGGATAGTAGCGAAGACAAGACAATGTAAATATAGATATTCTAGGAATGAATTATAATAAGGTTGCTGTGAGTAAACTAATAAGAGTAAACTAATTAACACACTTTTGGGGTCACTGAACTCGAGCGACTATCTTTCTAAGAGCATTTTTCTAATATATGATTGTAGATAATATAAGCAGGTCAACGGATTGAACTAGATAATCTATAGGTAACGTGTTGATAGAAAAGTTTATCACATGTGTTATATTATGAACTTTGTATTCTATGTTGCACTTCAATTCTTTTAAAAAGCCTGCGGGACGTTCAAAACTATACTATAATATGTTAAAAAGGATACGGAATGCGTTTGGCAAACAAGTATATAGATAACACTCGCCAACAAAACAAATAAAGAAAGAGCAGTAAGAATGACGTACACCAAGATGCGCACCTGTAATACCATTTAAACACAATGTGATATCTTGAAGTAGAAATTCACATAATAACAAGAAATGTAATTCTATGCTGATAGGAAGAAAGATTGCATTGGGACTGGGAGTATGTTAATAATGGAATAATGGAATGGCGCTGAAATTATGCAAAATCAAAAAAACGGCAAAGAAAGATTTTTTGTATGCTAAGGTTCACAGTGCACAATCAATTTATTATATTTTCTGAAGCAGAAATTGATAAAATAGTAACGTTCACTTATTTGTAATAAGCAAGGCTAGACAAACAAAGTCAGTTAGTTAAATTAAATAGAATCATTTAATTTAGAATAATCTGGCTGTAAACCGATACACATTACTGTTTCCGCCAAAATCCCTCGACCATACCTTCGTTGACCACGATAAATCGTAAGAATATACTACAGCCTAGATTAGCACGGATAAGCGAAGTCAAGGCTTCGAATATATGATAATCGCATATTAACTTTGACATACTATTGCGCTAAATTCAATTCAGGTGTATATCTCACAAATTTTTATTGAACCTCCTGATAATAATATTTGCTATTTTTCACATAGCGACGCTTTGACAGCGACGTGTTCTGAGCATTTATCACGGAAATCGTCTCGTCTCAATAATTCTGCCTCTCCGATCTAATTAGAAACTAAAGTTTTAACCACCAGTCGCCACGTTAAAACTGATTTGTTAGACCCAGAGAAAATGATGAAAGAATAATTCGCTATGCGATGCAACAGATTTTTGTTTAGCGCCCTCACCATCTAAAAATCATTGCCCTTATTCATGGCGTCAACTGCTCAGAGAGCTTTAATAAGAAGTTTGCACTTTATTGCTCAATAGTATCTCTGTCATATTTGAGCAGGTGTTCGCTCGACTTTCGGGTAACCTGCTTGGTTTAAATCAAAATAAAGTTACAAATAGGATTGATATCGACGCCTCGACATTTTTTTTTCAGGAATATACTTTTTTATAATTCTATTCCACGTAGCTAATTTTACTTGAATTGTTTCTCTCGTCTAATGATATCTATGGATTTGTCTGCGGCTTTTAGGATGCTAGTAGTCGATTGCAACTAGCTTACTGGCACTCTTTTACTTTTAATTCTTGCTCCAGAGATTCTTTGGGCAAATTTTTATAAAAGTAGTCATTACTCGTATGATACTGTCACTCCTGCAACCTTTGGATCATTGCAATGATACAATCCGATCGGCGACAGTATAATTACACCTATGATACACGCCATGTTGAGTTTTAAAAGTTGTTTCGTTCGCATGTTAAATTTGCTGACAAGACCTCCGGCAATCAAGTGACCTAGAACACCACCAGGAAGAGAGATGGCACCTGGAATAGAAAAATTATTTTTTATTCAGAAAAATGTTATATAACTTCATGTAAGTGGTTTGCATAGCTCCATACAATTTGTTACGTTTGGCACTCATTTTGTAAGAATGATCAATTTGATAACAAGTTACCTATTAACTGTTTTTAAAAAAGTGTGCTATCGAAACCCTTGGAGTGATCTAAATAATGCACATCAGACAATTTGCACCCTATTAATAAAGGTGGCCCGCATAGCAAACATACATTCATATCATCATGCAACAACGTTCGAGTAATAAAGTATGCAGACTAAAAAATTACAATACTTTCCTACTGAATTGTACAGCAGTAATGCATTGTTACTAAACTGTGTTTTATAATAGTATGTTTTACCTGCATATAAAGCAGCTGCTGAAGGAGTTGTATTATACTGATTTTCAATGACTTTTGGCAAGAATGCTGTAAAACCACTGATTATGAAAGCTTCTGATGCGCCAGCAGCAACAGTCAGAATGTATGTTGGGTTTTTAAGCAGGGTCATAATTGCTACAGGCATGTCCTTGATTGATTTCCCAAAACCCTCCTTTTCAGTTATTTCTGCTCCTGCATTCACATGAACCTCAGAATCACGCTCAGCTCGAGTTTTTGCACTACCTAAATATTAAATAGAATATTATAACATGATTAATAAAGATACCGCCGTTCATTTGATGCATTTTACGGTATATTAATTGATTATTGGGTACATTACAGTATTTTAATTAGGTATCATTTTTAGGGATATGTTTACGTATATATATTCACGGTCAATCTATTTTTTGCAAATATGCACAGCCATCAAAATAGATAAATTTCTAATGCTCACCTGGAAACTGTTTCGGAAATCCGAACATCGGTATCATCACCAGTATGTAGCACATTCCAGCAGATACCAAATGTCCGACCCACCATGCACCGACCCAGCGAGGATCGTATAACGTTAAATCGCCCCTAAAATAACCAACACCAGTTAAGATGATGTGTATTGAGTGACTAGTTTCGGTCAGTGTTAAACGTTTGTACATATAAACGATGGATAAGTCATAGCCGCAGTCCGTTTCTTATATTTCAAGAAAATTATTGTATATATATATATATATTAAATAAAAATTTGTAAATCAAAAAGGCGCGACAAATGACTGTGCGATGGGAAAATTTTCAAAATACTCGAGTTGATTATAATTGTCTGGCATATAACCAGTCAATAGTTTTTTGGGGAAATACTAATTTCTTATATGTATAGGTATCAATAATCAGGGTACTTGTCAGCGTCTGGTTCATTGAAATCCACATATACTGTAAGAAGATATCCACCAAGTATGTATCCAAATACAGGACCCAAGAGTGACATGGCGTTTGCAAAGCCTGTATAAAAA
The DNA here is from genome assembly GCF_964204865.1 of Styela clava. Lineage (NCBI taxonomy): Eukaryota > Metazoa > Chordata > Ascidiacea > Stolidobranchia > Styelidae > Styela > Styela clava. The sequence continues at coordinate 292,306 of NC_135257.1, forward strand.
ATTCTTAATTCAAGATAAGTCATTGGTTTAGCTTGACTTTTGTAAACGAGCATTATGTTACGTAAAGTATTCGACATTAAAGGCGTTCCAAAACCTAGAGATTTTAGAATGCCGTGACAGTACGGATAAATACGTGTTATTCAAGCAAAATACCCCGTTTTGAACGTTTGGAATATCGATGTGTTCAAATCGTTTCCAGGTTACAAGTTTATTACTATTTGTACCTCACACCAATCCGCATTGTACAAAATCACAAAATTTAATAAAATCCTGTGGTAAAAGTCATCCACTGGCGTGATTGATTTTTTAATTCTATAAATAGATGATACAACTCAGATAGAAAGAAACTTTCACATGGTAAATGAAATCATACTCAAGTATAGAGGAGATTTTGCTTTTGGCAAACTGTCTTCTAAAACTGCATAGGACACAGTATATAATGGAACACATCCCATTCCTTGAAGCAACATTGAAAATATAAAAAGATACAAATATCCATGTAAGTTTTCGCTTTGTTCTGAACAACTTATTGTTTTGTTTGGGTAACACAGAGCTGAGAAAAAGATTCATTTACAAAACATTAATGATTAATTGAATTTATATAAATTAAAGCTCATTCAAAATCAATAGCTGAGGTGAAGTATTTTATTTTACTGTTTTCTACACTGAAGGTATAAATGTCAGAATATGACCAGTAGATAGGGCCAATTGTATTTGCTGTAGATACTAAGATTAACTATTTTCTATGTTAAAGACCGTAAGAATAAAACTTCAATATGCTTTTCCCAGCGCCACTACTGCGAAGGGAATGGTTTTATAGAAATGATTGTATGTATCGCGGACATATATCAATTATGCCCTTGGACAAAAATCGTATTCTATATAAGTTGTATTATTGTTGAATAAGATAATCAACCAACTTATGGAAATAACACTTGATTTAACTTACCTGTGGTACTGTCACCATATTCGTAAAGACTTGTGGTAAAATGAGGAACGGCAAACAACAAAGCTCCCGTACCAAGAAAAATCGATCCTATTGCCAACATCTTCGGCCGATGGCCTCTGTTTGCATAATATGTCACAAACAAGACAAATATCCAGTACCCAATGTCGTAAGAAACAGCGATTAATCCTGTTTCTGAACTTGTGAATCCGAATCTTTGCTCCAGGGTAGTTATGATTACATTGAAAATTCCATTTAGCAACATACCTAATTATAAACAAAAGTTTAGACTTTGAACTGAGAGGAGTAAAATTTTGTTGATGTAACTGATACAAACGTTCTCTGGGTTGAACTTGAAATAAGCCTTATTTAATAAGGCCTTTGTATCTGGTAAATCAAACAGTTCGACCTGCGACGTGAGAACGCTTTATGGTAGGTTTGGAAAAGATATTGTAAAAAAAGTTACAACACACTAAATACAAAATAAAACTCACCTTGAGCTATCAGAAATAAGGAAAACACAGCGAGAAATCCAAGCGGGTTATTCCCACACTGTAAAATTTTTGGTTCACATCCACAATAGCCGTAGTTTCCTTCAAACTCTTGACCTGGATATCCAACTTCATCCTTGCTTGAATGTTTTTGATAAGACATTTTGAATACACTAGAATAAATAATAAAATAATATCATTAGCTGCAATCGGGCCCAATACGTGGAGAAATCATTGGGAAGACGGTCTACATTGTGCCCATATTGCCTATACAACACGCATGTTCCATGACGCTTGCTCCTGCATATAACTGTGTGGAACAGCAATATAAACTTGAGAAGAAAGTTGCTATACCTAAATAACATATTACTGATTTGTAAAGGCCAATGAAATTACTTGAAATGAGACAGAAATGCCGACGAGATTCTAAAATAAGGCCGTTTTGTCAAAAATATGACGTTTCAATTTTTAACAATAAAACAGAAGTAAGCTAAAATGAGAGGTATTCGTATTTATCGATCTCATCAGAAAAGAACCACCACCAACGATACATTGCTAAACTATAGTTTCTGCAATAACTCACATTGTGCCCCTTGCAAATTTTATTATATTACTAGACAAACGTTTTCAGGCAGAATTGTTTGCAATAGAGCTGTTATGCGACATGAGCATACAACGATCTAAAAAGAGACCAAGATAAATGTGCACTGTGTCTGTTTGCATGTATTATAAACGAGAAATGTTTGATGATTGTTTAATGATCAAAAATAACTGTAGCATAGAAAGCGGAATATGTCTATAATAGACCAACACTACTACAAAAGGGAACTTTCTGGTTCAATAAGTGATTTAACGATGAACTGATTGCATTGTCATTTCAAACGGGTTGACACGAACTGCTTTTCTATAACAACACACCACGTATATATATATAAGCTTTCCGACTGATTTTCATTAAAAAACTTTGCATTGGAATTATTTATTATGCTTTCCTCTATTGTATCGCAATAAGTCGAAAAACCGTTGCGACAAAACGTCAAGCGTCGCAGTACTATATAAAGCTAGGATTTTCGGTGCTTCCAGCAGGTAACATTTGCTTGTGCACTGCTTGGCCTAATGCATCTATGCTTCCGGCAGTGTAAAATGGTAGAGGCATTGATTACAGGTGTTATATTTTCCAAATATATCTGACCTGGCATGTCTCTTGAAATTAGAGTTTGGCTCCCAACAAAAATTTATTAATCTCTTTATGTGTTATAAATTTCGGTGACACTCTAAATCAGGGTAGTCCAACCTTTTTGTCCAAAGGGCCACATTTAGTTTACAATTAAATGTGCGGGCCACTCAACATGGTAGTTATGTTTTAGTTTTGCTACACTGACTACAGGTTAATGAAAAAACAAGCAATACCCCCACGCCAAACCTTCACAATTATTAGAACAATGAAACTCTTGTTTCCCAACCGCTGATGGGCCGCCATCAGTGGTTATTTCGAAAGTTTTGCCAAAAACGAACCAAGACACTTGATTATTTTCATCACAGCTCTCAACAAATCAATGCCTGGAGTCGTGCCTTTAATTGGGACAATGGCTGAGAGCTCTTCGGTTATTTCAAAATCATCATTAACTCCCCGCATGATTAGCAGTAGACTTGATGTCAGTGCTTTCGTCAAGCGCCAAAAAATACGATGAAAACTTTCCCGGTTTCGCTCTTCAACACGGCGTGAACCGTCTGTCTTGACATGCCTATTTTTGCAAACGCCTCTTTTATTTCCGGACATAAAATATTGGCAACCCGAAGAATACATTGCTCAACGAATTCTCAAGCTGAGAATGGCTTCGATTGTTTCGCGATTATTTCTGACACGAAGTAGCTCGCTTTTATGTATGTATTGTGGTTTTTATGTATGTAGGCCTACGTAGCGACTATGGCACCTTTATGTACCGATATCTCCTCCCAGTTGGTTTCGATTCAAAATGGCATTCATGGCTCGTTTGAAAGGGCTGGCAGAGCGCATTTTAGGAAATTAAACAAATCGTTTGTATTTTTGCATACTACATCACTCGAATAATAGTTATACTCAATTTTGTTTTTATTAAATTCCGAAAAATACAGCGCGGGCCACTCGAAATGCTTCCGCGGGTTGGACGGCCCTGCTCTGAATAAATCCGCCCCCGGAAGAAAAAAAAACTATACAAGTACCGTCACTACGGTGTGTATTGTTGCCAAGTTAGAAGTAATGAAGAAGACAGTACATGCACACTACTCCATTTTAGCCTATCTAACGTCGTAGTTCTTCAGGTGTTTTACTCCAGTGGTTCTCATTAGCCGGCTTGTCTCAACATTCCTGCCGGCTCGCCAAAATATATTCCAATAATATATCTCAATTGCAAATTACGAGGCATTAATGGCCTGCCAATTTATTTTGTGAGTTTGAAACGTACATCCAACTTGACCAGCCGTTCCACGCCCATATCAAGCTTCGAATGGTTTGATGTTGTCATGGGCCACCGTGCATTTGCTAGTGAACTTGTTGCGACCCTGCAGATGGTCATGGGACGCGCAACAAAACCGTGGTCCGTTGAGATCTTTTCCAGGTGAAGCACAACAGGATTTTGACCTTGTTGCCAAATTAGCAACGACTTTATCATTTTAATATAAATTCATTTTGTTTGGGGCGTCGATCAACTGCAGAGTGATGAATATGATGAACAGGATCAACTGAAATATCTCGAAAGTCAAATAAAGGATCAACTGTTATTATCGGCTTAGGTGGGTTAGGGGAGGGGGATATTCTTCAGTTGGGAAACGGGATCAACTGAAGAATCTCCATCCCAACTAAGACCAACTGGAGTATGTGTCGGCCCTTCCTACTGTATATATATCAAATCCGAATATCCCTCATTCAATAAAATTTTCTGATTCGATAAAAATACTAACCAATAAAAACTTTTCTATCTTAAATTTGTTTAAATTTGACCATTCTATGAATTTTTCAGACTCAAGTCAATAACATATATCAAATGTATGCACCCGTGGACCAGAGCGAAGCAGTCCTTACATTTGAGGTTACCGGTACTGTACCCTCAAAAAACTTTCGAGTTTACAGTCGCAAGAATTTTCAGTCAGCCGTCACGCTTGGCAGACTAAAAAGCGTGTTCCCATGATTAAAAAGTAATACAGCGCAATTTTGGATGAAATATTAGATCTCATAAGATTCATACAAAATTTAGGAATAAATAAAGTAATAGCCTTCTGGCAAAAAATCAATCTTTAACTACTGAAAATTCAAACCAATTGGTCCAGTATTCGAAGAGAAAAGCGATATAATGATGATGACGAAAATTACCAAAAACAACAACAAAATATCAAAACGATCCATAGGTCCACTCACGTGTCCAATAAATATAGCTCATAAAAGATCTCGATACCACTGGCGGCCGTAGCCTTTTACAAAAACGTAATGCGGAGTCCAACGAGAAAAGATTGTGCACTCCTGCTCTAAAGTATCCCAGTCACAATTCTTGAGCTCCTTTGATAACAAATACCCATCGCTAAGTATTCGAGCAATCAAACTGTTGTCCGAGTATTCAACCAGTTACTCGTACGAAAAAACTTTTTCACTACTAGCTTTAATTTTAAACGAAGCAAAGATATCGACCTCGAGTCGCTGCAGAGCTTTGTGTTGCAAAACCTTTTTTGATGCCTCATTTGCAATCCTTTCTTCCAATCTTTGACCCTTGGAAAGTTTCCTATACTTTACCATTGCAAAATTTTTAGTGTTTATTTTAAGAGTAGTTTCGCGAGTCGGCGCCTGTAAAATGGGGTATTTGTTTTAAACCATCATTCTAATTCATAGCGTTTAACAAATCTGTTTTTTAAAAGCACCAGTGAGGAATTTCAGCCTAGTCTTTCACGGCTATTTCTACACAAATTTGTGATTATTGCAATTGATCTGAAACTCCTAAGAAGACAAAAAGATCATTGAATTATTTGATTTATATTTAAATTTCCGAAACACAACTGAAAACTAACGAAAAGAATTTAAAAACGCAAAAACGAGGTGATGTTTACGACCACGCCTGAAAATATGTCTGAGTGAATAAAGTGTCCGAGCGCATGCAAAAAAGGACATACATTGTAACGTAATTTTTTGCATCTTGCTGATTGGCCAATAACACGAAGTAAACAAGGACGTCGATGCTCAGGGAAACATCCATTGTGTTTGTACATGATTTGGCAGGTGCATGTTTTATGTGAGATGTTTTCTGGGTGCTTTTTTTTTACACATAATGGGTGCCCAGAACTACATTTTATTACGCAAATATGTGATTATTTTATGTTCCACCCATTTCAATTTTTGACCTGCACATTATTTAATAGTTTTTCTTCATGTGAAATACTTTTAAGAGCGCAATTTTTTTCTAGAAACACAGAGAGTGCCTGACATTGCACTATATTAAGCAAATATATGTTATTATTTTCTGTTCCACTCATCTCAATTTTTGCCGGTCCGCGAGTACATTTTATAAATTTTACCGGCCCGCCAGAGTAGAAAGGTTGGGAACCACTGCTCTATAACAACCAGTCCATAGGGACATGACATAACAAACGCAACATAAACAACAATGGAAAACCTCTTAAAATTAGGCTGACATCGAAGAGCTTGTGTATAGCTGTGTCCATATTAGCCACCTCGTTAATCCCGCCCTGTGCTAAAATGCTTTCTATTTCATTTAACGAAATCAAGCCGTTGACATGTTTGAGACGAAGTCATGCTTTAGTTTAGACTGTAATCCTTGTTGAAGAAGCATCAAAGATGATAGACTACATTACTATAATGCAAGACTATGTATCTTAATAAAGGTAATGGCGAGGTTGGTAATCGTCGCAAACATATGAAAAACTAATAGTGACTAAAAACCTATTTGGACATATAGATTTAAGAATTTGAAGATCTATGTTGAGTTAGGAAAAATATAAAACTTTGACATTGTCTGAATGTTATAATGGTGTACTGATGACATCGATTGGAATTTCGTCAACTTGCTTGATGTTTGCGTCCAGTTCAAAGTCCTCATCTTGGAGTTTCTCCATGCCTACATTCTTGCTAGTTGGTGGTTTATATAAATACAACGCCAGTGAAAAGAAACACACTGATATAGCCTTGCATACCATAGCTGAAAAATAAAAATTTGGCAAACTCATAATTCATCCAGATAAATATTTATGCTTTCAGCAAAGGGATACCAACTCTACACGAAGCGATAAATAAAATACGGCAATTTTATCTAGATTTCAACTAAAAGAAAAGATGTGGTCTTCGAAGGGAGAATTGGTGAGTTCATATTTTGCATTACGAAAATAAAATAATAAAATAAAACTGATAATTCAAAATAGTACGAACACACTCTGCAATTGACTCACATGCTATTGTCAAGTATAAGGCTACTTCGTCGCTATTGTGCAGCCAGCAAGACCCAGTGCCCAGTCCACATGACAATTGTTGCCAAAGCAGACATGTAATATCAAATATTACACCGAATACAACGGGGCCTGGGATGCTACCAAATGCTCGAACAATCCACCACTGAACGCCCACTGCAAACGATTTTTGAGAATCTGGTACAATTCTGAATACATAAAAGGAACATATATATATATTTAATCACGAAAGATATATATAAATTTCGAAACTCACGAATAAAATAGCATACAATGTATTCATTACCTTAATATAACCAATAAAGCTGGCGTGGTTGTCATAAAATTTATCAAAACAATAACGAAAAATATTCCTAGAAAAGGTGCCAAAACTGTACACGATTGTTCACAGAGGCCGCCTACAGCAGCAATTCCATTTTCATCCGTTTTTTGTACACACGAGCAATCACGATATATCTGAATTTCGAAAATAAGGTTTAAATACTATAACAACACTATAAGTACAGAGCCACAATATTTTGACTTCCGATTCTAACGCACCCTAACACCAGACATAAAATAAAAACAAAAATCGAATAAAAGCGTGGATGACGGTAATCAGAATTACACCTGTTGTTAACAATTTCACGCCATTCAAACCGCATAATTGTTCTTTCTTGTCAATGTTGTAAACTGCTTGTCTGAGGAAGACTGATTTTGTTCAGACGAAACGTTACAGAAATACATTCGTGTTAGTGTGCAGCAGGACTCTTGAATTGCATAGTGTTGTTTAATTGTCAACCAATTCATCGTATAGATATAAATATTCAAGGACATGTTGTTCTGATCGCGCTGATGGATAAAACAATATTTAAACATAGGTAAATATTTGACTATTGAAGTTTTGTCTTGTTTCATATCCACATGAAAATTTAATGTTAAATTCGGCCCTTACCACACTAAAATATAGACATGCGAAGCTTCTCTAAATTCTCGGATATACAACGCACCAACTTCTTATTTATAGTTTATTATCAAATTTCCAAACCCATTAGGTAATAAAGGTTTCATCGAGAAAAATTTTTCCCATTTTGCGAGAAGCTTAAATGACGTTTCATTAAATCAATGAATACAAGTTTTACAAATTTGTATAGCCCAAGCTATGTAGAATCAAGCTGTTTAATTTGTTCATATAAAAGATATTTGAATTTCAGTATTTCAATAGTCAGTTTCTTAATATCAATAATGAGACTTGCATTATCAGGACCGGTTTCATCAATTTCGAAGCATCCAGCAAGACACGCTGAAAAGTAGGACTGATTATCGGCACCACAAACTGGAGAAAAATATTTCTCTTGACAATTACAGTTGGAGTTGCACGATGCTGTCAGGTTTGCGGGAGGATGTTCTTTATCTGGGTCCGAACTGTCATGCATAAATAATAACATATAGTAATTGCCACTACATCAAATCAACGACATCTTGTTCGCATTTGATTCTTTAGTTAGGTTTAGGTATATTTATATGCCTATAAGATCGCTTATAATGAATTTCATAAACCGCTTTATTATGGGATGTCTAAATGAAGCTATGAGTTTGCTGATGTTCACCAGTTGACTAAATTTAGAGCAGCAATTAGTGAAATATAATGTTTATCTAGGTTTTATAAAACTGTCTGTTGGGGTTACGCGAGACTAACTGCGTATCTGTATCTGTGTATCTGTCTAGTAGGGCAAGGCTGCCCAACCCGCGGCCCGCCCTATAAAGTTTGTAAGCAGACTTTTTAAATTTTTACATACATTTTACTATACATAAGTATTTTTCGTGATTTTGGTGTAATTATTCCTGCCATCTATCTACGTTCAAATGCCGGTTTTTATTATTAGGTATGTGTCAAGTCTTGCAACCTGGTGGACATCAACGTCATTTTTTTTATTTCTTGCTAAACTGTGCACTCTGTTCGACAAACTATAAAGATATTGTGCGATCATTGGGGACAAACGCAGAGCGCAAATATAGAAATGAACTTGGAGCCTGAGTTTGCAAATTAATTTCATTCTGATTGCTTTCTTTCGTGTCGGCTTTGATGGTCTTTATCGCCAACGTAAAATAAAAAGTAAACAATATCTTGGGTACTGGTCCCCGGACCTGTTGTCTTTTTATGTTTGTACTTTTGTTCATGTTATGTTCGCGTTAAATAAGATTTTGTAAATGTCGTCACTGCGTATTCGTCAATAATTCTGATGAAATTGACGTAATGGCATTACTACTAATCAGTCACAAATCAGTATATGTCGACTATTCTTTCAGAAATCTTCGTTATGTTACTTCATTAAATACTTGTATTGGTGTTTCAAATTTTACGAAACGGCCCACTAAAACTTGATATTGCCGCGACATTGACGCACATTATGCTTATTTAAACATTAAAGCAGTATCGTAGCTACTGAAAATGAATGAATAAAAACACTATAACGCAAAATATAACAATCAACTTTGACGCGATGTGTGTGTTTCCTGCGTGGTCGCCAAAAAACCGCAAGTGTGTTGTGTAATGACTGATTCTTTGATTCGGTCGCCCGAGAGTGTTATGTCCACGCCCCGTTTACCAGATATTCGAATAGTAAACCGCTATTCTAAAATTCGAATAATTTGCCAGCCCTACCCAGTAACCAGAAAGCAATTATTAATTTGATTGATTTCATGTTAATAAACTCGCCTTTTATGTATTATGTAATTACCTACACCAAAATCAGGACTTATCTGGTATTAATGTTTGGTACAAACGTTTGCGGCCCGCGACCGATTTTGTCACGTGAAAGTGGCCCGCGAGACAATAAAGGTTGGGCAGGCCTGGTCTATAGAAGTTCTAATCCGCTGGTGGACACATATGCGTATACATGTTAGTGCTCGGCCGACCAAGAATAAATAAAACGTGAGATTATCGGCGTCGGAACAAGGAAAAAGATTTTTTCAGGAATATATTATTCTATTAAATTAGTAAATAAGAATAGTTTAAAGCTTCCATGTTTTCATGGAAAAAAATCCAAAAAATCAAATTCTTCTATCTCTTACCTATATGCTTGGTTGACTCCGGCGATTAGAGGATCTTTACAATGCAAAAGTGCAGTGGGCGATAATACAAAAACAGCGGCAGCGCAAAAAATGCACATTTTTAAAACTCCTGCTGTTTTCAGTTTTAATTTTTGAACAAGAAGAGCAGAGATAATATTTCCAAATACTCCCCCTGGAATAGCAATGATTCCTGAAAATATGACGTAAATGTATCAACAATGTGAACAAAAGCATATATTTTATAATTATTGGACTTGATAACCAATGATCGTTGCCAAAGTGTTAATATTACATGCAGTGGATGCTAGATTCAAATTACGGACCTGAGATCAACCGCCTAAACCTAGCATCTAAGTCAAAGTCTTCATCTTAATCTTAAGTCAAATACACAATGTTCTCTGCTTCATTCTGATTATATTTTATAATTAGAATGAGCCATTTATTGACGTACATCGGCGTCATAATAGATTGTGAGTTTTACCTTCTTGCGCGACCTTATGACTACGCTGTATATTCAGGGGTGGCCAACCTGCCTTCGACCGCGATCGACTAAAATTTTGAAAATACCTTGCGATCGACTGATTGGCAATAGGGTCACACGAAAAAACGAATGAGTATAGGCAGATAACTGTAAACACGCATACAAAAATTCCTCCGCTGCCAATAAGCTCGGCTCTGTGGGCGCATTCTCAATGAAATCGCCACAAAAATTTGTTTTTTATGCCTGTCACATTTTAGTCGTAAGACTTAAATAATTCTTCAAAAAATTTTCCAAGTACCCATGTATTATCCGAACAGCGAAAAATAAATATTCCCAAACCATAAATGTTAATCAGACCTCAGTATCTAATTTTAATTTATAGTTTCCGCCAAGTCCTATTTTTCGCTTGCACGGAATTAGTAAAAATTGTGCATACTGCTGTCACTGCTATCGTTGCGAATGAAATTTATCACACTATTCTTGGAGTAAGACAATACCTTTCAAATACTGCAGAAGGTATTGTAGGATCGTTTGTCAGCCAAGACGCGCGATATTAGACACCTTCATTTCTAAACCTTGGCAGCGGCGAAACATTTGGTACGTAACAATATGCTATTATCGGACTCAAATAGAGTATGTGTGTATCGTATTTTGCACAATGAAACTGGTTAAAGGCAATTGATCGACCGGTCGATCGCAATCGCGATCGATGTGTTGGCCACCCGTGATATATATCATTCCATGCTTATACCTGCATACAAAGCGGCTTCTCCTGCAGATAAATTAAATTGACTTTCGATGAATTTCGGAAGAAAAGCAGTGAATGCAGCAATAAGAAATCCTTCGGAACAACCAGCCAACGTGGTAAATAAAAATGCCGAGTTTTTGAGCATGGCTACAATAGCAATAGGCATATCTTTAATTGATTTCCCAAATTCTTCCTTTTCAGTTATTTCTGCACTAGCGTTTCTGTGCACTTCAGATTCTTTTTGAGATCGTATCAATGCACTACCTGTTTTGATATACGATAATATGATAATACTCGGTGTATTTGGTTGTATGATTTAGTTACATTATGTTTTCAATGTATCACCCTTTTTTTCATTAAATAAAGAACATAACACTCGTGAGCAGAATAATTCAATAATAGCATTCTCTTTGTAGAAATTATGTATTTCAAGTGTACTTGAGAAAAAATAATTTGTTTAAAAAATGTACCAGGAAATTGCTTTGGAAAACTGATCATTGGCAACGAAACAAATATTAGAGCTAATGCTGATGCCAGAAGAAATCCCAGCCACCACGCTCCAACCCATCGTGGATCTGACGAGTCGATTTCAATTCTGTGACAGAAAATTTAAATAAATATTTTAAAACGTTCTGCTACGACAAACCACAGGAAGTCGTAGACTACTTACTCTTCTGGGTTGGTGGTATCGAAATCCACGTATATTGATAAAGAATATCCGCCTAGGATGTATCCAAGTACTGGTCCCAATATAGTCAGCGCATTTGAAACTCCTGCGTAAAAGACATACCATTACTTTAGCACAAATTACAAGATTACTAATGTGTGATAACCGTTTTTTTTTATAAAAGATTGGATTCTCTGGGTAATATTTTTTTACATATGTTTCTATTTTGTGTGGAAGTCGTATGTAGAGAAAACAACACACCAATATATATTGCAGATTTTCCCTTCGGTAAACTGTCTTCCAACACGGCAAATCCGACCGTGTATAAAGGTATGCATCCAAATCCTTGCAGCACCATAGCGAATATAAAGAGATAGAGATAATCGTCAACATTTTCCTCGTATCCCGAGGATTCACACGTTGGTACAAACTCAGGATCACAGAGGTCTGAAAAGATTTAAAATCTCGTACAGGGGTGTCAAACTCATGGGTTTTCGAGGGCCGCATTACATTTTGGGAATTGTGTAAAGAGCCGCAAACAGTTTTTGATATATTTTGATAATGTATACTTGAAGCATATTTTTAGATTGTGATTTTTAGTTTGTGACATATATTGTGATGCAATAAACAGCCGAATGAAGTTTTGGTATTTTAAATTTCAAATGCCATTTACATATCATTTTTTGCATTTCAATATTATTACAATTTACTGTATTTATTACAAAAAAAATTTATGTACAACTATCCAAAACATTTTTGAAAAAGATTTGATAAGGAAAGAATACTACATACACTAAAAATGACTTAATCTAAATATATAGACCTACTATTTACAAATAATACTACAGAATAAACTCTATGTTTTTGTATTACATATGTCCTGACGTTTAGCATCTCTTTTGTGCCACCAGCTTACTAATATCAGGCTGAAAGGATTTTACAGTACCAACTCTAATTAGCGAGGTTAATTAGAATTCATCGGTTAATTTGGATCGTTGAGAATGTTTGATTAATTTCAGAAATACAAAAATATTACGTTCATCATTTCACATATAGATCAGTAAACGAACAAATGACTGATTTTTCGGACCAGACATTTCCCGCCACATTTCCTACCATTACGTCGTATAATTACGTCTTACGTCGCATAAAACCGCTTGAGTTATGATTGATATTGATTTTTGTTAACTAGGTAGTCTTATAATTATGATAAAATACAAATGCATAAAAAAAAATTGTTCGAAGGTTAACCTAAAAATTGTCATATTGACTGCGGAGCTTATTCTGATAATGTCTACCTATATCGTATTCTTTCATTGTACCGATGGAAATGTGACAAATTAAACAAAATTTTTGAGAAATGTAGAAATATTGCAACAAAATTTCCACCTTCTTCATGTACTTTGCGTTTTATTTAATCCTTTAAATTTTTTTTTTCAAGTATTCTTTTGCTAGCTTGAGGTGTATCCATAATTGAGTCAAATTGCAAACAAAAAAAATTTAATTTTCTAAAACTACTTTCAGTAAATTGCCGATTTCTGTGTGAATAGTCGATTTCATTTTAAAAGGTTTGAAAAATGTATTACATTTGGATAAAAAAAACTTTTAAAACAAAATTTTACAATTATTGTTAAGCGTTCGAGGGTCGCATTGGAAGTGCCCTAGGACCGCAACCTTGACACCTCTGATCTAGTAGAATATTTTTAGATGCATTTTTTGCACAAGCTTGATGGACATATAAAAAATAAAATTTGCGATTTTTTCTCTCAATATTTATATTCAAGTGAGTATATTTCATGGCATGATCCCACGATACCTTTCCTATATATGTATAGATCAATTTTGGTCAGAAATTGCCACTCAAAGTTGTTAACGTTACAAAAATAGCTAGCAAGGGTCTCAAACCTGAAACATTTCCTTCGTACACATAACGACCAGTAGTAAAATGTGGTATTGCAAATATGAGGCACCCAACTCCAAAAAATATCGATCCGATCGCCAGTAAACGAGGTCTGTGAGCACGATTTCCGTAAAATGTGACAAAAAGACAAAGCACAAAGTAGGCAATGTCATAACTCACGACTATCAAGCCGGTTTCTGAGCTTTGTAGTCGAAATCTTCGTTCTAGAGTCGTTAATATCACATTCATGTATCCATTTACAAGAAGACCTGGGATGAAAAGAAGTTTAATGCTGTAATGTCTTGACAAATGCGTGCGTTTTTTATGAAAGTTTCAATAAATAAATTTTAAACACAAAAACATCAAAGCAAATCAATCTTGACTGAAATCCTAATTTAATACAGTCGCGATAGCAGATATGATTTAGGGTCAACACAAAAAAAGGCGGATCATAAAACCAGTTTAAAATATAGAGTCATCTCGTTCATTTTGCGCGAGAAATCGCATGTAGTTGATTGACATTTCAGCTCTTGGGTCGATATTATTCTCACCTATCGTGAGCTGTCGACTGCATTGTTTTCTTCATACACGCGTTCTCTGAGTTATTCATCTATAGTTTTACTTTCAAAATCACTAGGTAGCATTTCAGATGCTTGAAACTACTGTTTCGATAAATACAGAATTTGTATTTGAGGCTCTCAAAGATCTGAACCTTGACGATGAGAATACAAATTACAATTTATAATTTATAAATCGTCTAGTCTAGTCTATAGTCAAACAATTAACCTTGTGAAGTACATATGATTTCATTCACCTTGCGTTGTCAAGAACATTCCAAACACCAGCAAATATCCAGATGGGTTGTTAAAGAATTGGAGAAACTTTGGAACACAGCAAAACAATCCGCAATCTCCTTCATCTTCTTCGCCTTTTAACAAATCTTTTTCGTCCGCCAGATTTTTCTTTCCATCATTACTCGACTTATTTTCCATGCCAATATGTCCATTTCCGTTCGACGTTTCAATGCCGTTTTCTGTTTGATGCATCTTCAATATTTATTTTCTAACCTAACCTATGAATTGCATTATTTTATTATATATATATTAAACTGAAAATAGGCAAGTAAAGTACTAGGTGCTGTTAATCTACATGCTATCTATCGCTTGCCTGACCAGATCAGAATGCGATGAACTCTGTGCACGTATGTAAACAATTCGGCTAATTACGCAAAATTTATTTTGTCGTTGTGATTAAACACAATTTAAAATGATAATCAGCCAATCGTCATATCATTTGCTGGTGATATACATTATAGAATGTTTACTCTGCAAGCAATGAGTTACTGAATTGAGGTGCGGAATATATTATAAATTGTCAATAGCGTACAATGCAGTGAATCATGTATGTATACAATGCATTCAGTAATATAAGATGTAACTTAGTTCAGGTAAGTCTGATGTCAATACCCCAAGATCGCTTTTTCTTACTTGTACATTTGTTGACATGCTGTTGGCCTTATATGTTAATTAACCGAACCCATTATGGTACATTATCCCCTTTATTGTATAGTGCAGGTAACAACACTCTAAAGAAATTACTCCATTTGTTTAGAGGTTTAATTATTTATTTGAATGAATCAGTGACTGCAGAACTTTTCGGTCTGTTGTCTCTCCGCTTCAGCCATGTGCTTGTGGATGTGGGTAATGTCGAATTACCAATTTCGCTAGAAAAGAATCTACCAAGAAATGAATGGCCTAATGGCTCTCACTGTAGTATATTCAATGCAATCAATTGAAAGCGGTGAACGTTTCACACAGCCAATGTCTCTCATGTTGACTAAAAGTCTATTGTGGATTGTGTCACAATAGATCACTTGATTTGAATTATTAACTCAGGCAACTCTCTGTCGATTTTTACTCTTTTGTAGGAAGCAATGTTTTTCCTTATTAATTTAGTACTTGATATTTTACATGATGTCATTTTCGTAATGTTTAAAATTTAAATTTATACGCATTACACACCTCGAGGTTCATCTCGTGACCTTGGTTTGAGCAAATTTAAACATTAAATTTAAATCACGTGTTAAAATGAGGGTATCACCGTTAGTCATTAAATATTTGTTCTACAGTGTAACCTTCCCGTAATACTCTTAATAAAAATATAATATAAATATGGAATATATGATTCAGTCCCCGTTAAGTTTTGATTCGATTATGATATATGGTTGGAAAATGATTATTTTGCTCTCACCTACTTCTATTTACATAGAGCTCGTTCGTTGCTGATTTTGAACGTAAAAATTCTCGTAAGCAGCTTTACCTCATGCTTGTCCTCGAAACACACCTACTTTGTTACAATAATTTGTGTTCTGATTTAACAGCTCCTAATAGTTTATATTATATTGAGTTGTCTGCACCACTCGATTAGGGCCTTAAATTATCTTGCACAACGAGAATAGGAGCCACACCGAGAATAATAATTGATACAATCAAAATTCATTCAAGAAAGTGACGTAGGTAGCAGTCACTTTAGGCGTCGGCTTCAAGTGATGTCTAGCGAGTATTTTACATATAGTAAATTAAAGCAATGTATTTTTTCATGTTAAATAATATGTATTACAACATAGCAAAACAAAAAATAATATTGGCATTGAGACTACAGCTGAATAACACTATTCAGAATAACAAAATTTACCTTAGACTAATTCAACCAAATCCTGGCATAGGTATAAAAGGAAATAATAACTGCCTTGGTATTGCCACTGGGTTGTTGGTAGAATAACCCCTCGCGGGGATTTGAGGTATGTTTCCAACATGATTGACAGGATTTTGGTTAAAAATTGACCAATGGGGAACTGGAGCCGGATTTGGTTCCATTGTAAATTTACGCTGTACGTCGGAGTATGAGGCACAAGTTTTTCTTTCCGTTGGTTTCAGATCTGGAATATGTTTATAAACCCAATTTTCGTGATGTTGCACTTTTGTGTATACTCCTGGTATACCCGGTGTTCCGCAGTTTCTGGGACCAAATGATGTTATACCCGCTACATACCACGAACAAGAAGAGCATCGTTGACATATCAATGGTCCACCGCTGTCGCCCTGAAAATTCATTTACCAGGTTATTCATGTTGTGTTCAATCAAGTGAGTATTGTTGTGAATGTTGAATATCTGAATTTTTTTACAATATATATTATTTAATTAAAATATCTTAAATGCAAAATTGCATTGTATGCAAAAGAATTCCTAAAGCTCAAACGTTAGAAACAATAGTTTGTACTTATATAGAGTTCAAAAATAATTACTTACCCCACATGTGTCATTCTTTTCATACACGCTACCAGCACAGATTACTTTATTGTAATGTCTCTGCACATAAGCTCCAGTTGTACCCGAATTCCAAGCATGTTTACAAACCTTTTCATCGAGAACTCGCAATCCAACTTCCCGAAGTTTTGGAGATGACATGGGTTTTTTCGTATCAACTGAAATAAATGACGACGAGGTAAAATAAAACTATAGGGAAAAACTCGACAATTGGGTGTTTATTTATATATATTACAGGGAATGAACACACATTCGGGGGATATGAAAAATTTTGTAGTCCAAATGACATGCTTCTCCAAGCGATATGGAGCATGGTATATTTATTTGTTTTTTAACAAGAATTTTGACGGAACATATATTGTTTGTAATGAAAAACACGGAGATTAAATTAGGGATGTAATATTTGCCCTGAGAATTGATCCGTATATTGGGTTAATGATCAGCAGTAGACCTATGGGTCGATATTTAATGAGTCATTAACGCGTGCCCTACTTTATGAAAGCTTGAACACTAACTGATTTTCGGTAGTCTGGGATATATTTCTTGAAAAACTCATAAGACGTTATTACCATTTCGTTATTTTCAATGTCCGTGCGGTTATATTACCTCGAAATGTTATCAGGGATCGATTGAAGTCAGGAAAATCCAATTTTTATTCAATAAGTGCTAAATTGCAGATCCATCAGTCAATTGAATCCATTAGTTTGAATTGTCAATAAATTACGACAGCATTATGACAACTCAATATGACTTATTTTAACCTTTCTGTGTCCTAATAACCCTTCGAAAACAACTTACAGACTCCCCAGCCAGTTACGTAGCACTTTTGATTTATCCCAACTTCTTCTCCTTTCGGCATACATGCGGGGTAGATTGTGGCAGAGAACGTTATTTCATCTACCTGATCATTTGAGATGATTTTTATTACTTTGTAACGATTTTCTAATCTTTGATTGTCAATGACAATTACTTACTGAATATGAATGATCATTGAACACATTAATAATTTCTTTCTCGTTATAACAAAGATTTTTTTTTAATTTTTATTCTGTCATGTTCAATTATAGTAACACAATTTCACCAGGTAAGATTAATTAAGAACGTTATGGTGAGGGGTACGCTAGCAAAAAAAATGCAAATAAAATCATGAGTCACATTGAAAGTGGTAAACAGTTGTCGTGCGGTACTCATATAAAGGGCTTACGAGTATTTTTCAAGAAATCCGTTGTTTTATACACTTCAGAAATATACGGACTGTGTTTAAATTAATTTCTAGATAATACTTTTTATTTTTTTATTTGTGAATTATTAGTGATCACTGTAAGTAGCGTCAGTTAAAGACGAACGGTGATGAAACATTTCTACCAAAAAATAATTTTAAAACTTACTTCCAGTAAAGCTATGTCGAACTGGGGAAAGTGGTAACTTGGATGAACTTTAAATGACCTAATTCTTCGTCCATTTCCCTTTTTTATTTCGCTTAGTTTGTTGATTCCAAGATAAAGCGCCATATCAGATTTTGGTCGATCTTTGTTTGTGCCAGAATCTCTAAAACATATAATTTAATTTTAATATTTGTGTTGCCGCGATTTTGTTAATTTTTTCTTTAAATCCTGATTTTTGTTTAATTATATTTATTTTTAAATTTGTGGACATGGTGTAAAGGTTTCACAAGTTCATGTCGCAATTTTGGTTTCTGGCTCACAATTAATATCTCAACAACTTATCACATTTGAAAAGATAAATCAATAAACGTAAACATAATCGAAAAAATATATTCATAAGCTGAACACACCTGACACAATGAGCAGCGGTGAGAAGCCACTTTTGATGAATTACCGTTCCGGCACAATATAGTTTTCTCGATATTGAAGCCATAAACATGCCCTGTTTTTTTAGGTATATAATGATTAGACGAATAAAAAACATTTTCAGTTATTTTTGCAGTGCTAAATTTGTTATCAATAATAGTTTAACATTCTAATTTCTTGCGATGAGATTTACATAACAAAAGTCTCCTACCATCCATGGCCAGGCGTTTGGTTCAGAAACCATTCCTTTGATGATTCTTCCAAACGAGATATACTCTTGAAATGCCAATGACTTTTCTTGTGCTTCGCGAACTTGCACTCTACCACAATCCATCTCTACTTTTTGATTGTTACAGCATGTTGTAGAACCGTATCTACGTTTTTGTGGGGATATGCATGGTTCTAAATAAAATGAAAACGAGAATATCGTTCAGAGACCGAAGACTTATCGATCGAAAGTTAGGGGATCCCCCAAAACAGCGCTCTTACTCCATAGTGACACCTTGTGTCCCATCACTCATTAAATAATAACTCGCTAATTATACGACATAATTCATCCAAAATCAATAGGCTTCTGGTACGACATATGATGAATGCACATGCAAAATCTCGCTTTCGTGAGATGTCGCGTGCATCTAACAGACAAACAGACAGACAGACAGACAAATACATATCAACATACTTACCGATTAAAATCGATAAGTAAATAAAGGGAATAATGAAAAATATTAGTAGCAAGTGGTAAACTGGGAACTATGGAAATTGAAACAGTAATCCGTATCTCACTTTTATTGCAATCTTGATAATTACAACCTTGGAAATATCCGTTGCATTTGTACACATCGTTGTGAGTGCATGATGATTTGTAAGCCCATCTATACCCACCACCGCAGGCCAGATTGCAACTTGTAAATTTTTCTGAAAATGAAATCGTTCAGAGCGTTTTTAGATGGTCTGAACAGAAAATGATTTCTCTAATACCACGCACTAAATAGCTGCGTGCTGGTTCATTGTTGTCACTGTAGTGAGAAATAAATAGGTTCATATATGCACTTCTAGCTGCAAAATACTGATGGATCATAAAAAGTGAAAAAATCAAACAAATCGTTAAACAGTTACCATGACATGACTTTTGATTGCACGTTTCAACATCTCTTTCTGTTTTTCTGTCACATTTTCTTTCTATGTTACATTCTCTTGTTCTAGACCTTTTACCACCACCACAGCTTTTGCTACAATCTCCCCACTCTGTCCATTCTTTCCAAATAGGTTCACTTTCTAAAATGCACATTATATTGTTTGGTTCATTATTTAGTGTACTTCTTGGACACATTATGTCGACATAGATCTTTATGCTAAATCTTCGCTGTTGGGCTGACTTTTTGTCGGGGCAAAATCGCTTTTTTCCGTTGCTGATAAGCCAATCAATATCTAATTTTCACGCTTGAATATGGACGAAGTCGCCAATGGGCTCTTACTTTTGGCGGTGCCCGATACTTCACCTAAAATTTAGCTGATCTATTTTAATTCGTGGAAGCACTTTTCAACGTTTCAACACGTTTTCAGCTTGACAATCACAACTTAACGTTGTTTCGCTCAGCGAACTCCATGCTAAGTGTTATCCGTTTGTCCCGTTGTGCTTGTAAGTAATGTCAATAAGCCTCATTAGACAAAGTTTTCAGAATTTAGGCAGATCAATGCCCTAAAATGCGCAGTGAAAAACACGAATATAACAAAAAATAGGAAGACAGTGACATGTAATCATTTTGGGGTTTCTTAACTAAAATGCGAGATGTTTTAGTTGGTTCAATTTATATGGCAAGCACAATGAACTCACTGGATGAATAAGTCGTATGTATGAACCAAATGAATGTACCGCTACAGCACCGCACATTTTTCCGACCCCAACACAGTCGCAATGTTTAATTAATAAAAATATGAGACAAACACACTATTTTCACGTAAAACGAGGACATTTGAGATAATAGCGTTGAAAATAGAGAAATTCCACCGCAAGTGAGGCTATTTGACGTATCAGACATTCGCGTACACATATTTATGCATTGCTTGTTTTATTTTGGTAGTGATCATTAAATTATTAATCGATCTTCATTCAAGTCAAAATATTATTACAAATATACCCGCTTACTCAAAAAAAAATTTGATCTTACAGAAATTAACAAAGTACTCACTTCCGGCCTGACAATCAACCGGTGGACAGGGTTCCGTCATAGTAGACTTTCCTGCGCATTGACCCTTCATACATTCTCTATTTCGAGTTCTAAATAATTTCTCACCACACGCTTGCTTACAATCAGTCCAGTCACTCCAATCTGACCATTCTTGAATTGCTGAAAAATGAAATCTATATTACAAGCGATATCAGTAATTTATAATTAAGGTCGACATATGTCAATTAAAAATATAATAAAGGATTTTGATTAAATTGGACGATTCTAAATTACAGCAATCAATGGTATAATTTGCGTGAATCATATACATTTAACTTTGAATAGGATAACGTGCAATGATTATGAATATGTTACATTGAAATTAAATACAGAATGGGGTGTATAATATTTTTATAGACGGCTTGAAAATCTTTCAAAATTTCCGTCTTTAACACCACTAGTTAGCAATCCCGAGCTTGAAAGATGGGACTGACCTATGTGCAAAAAACAAATTTTTTTTTTTTTCTTAATTTTCAGTTTTTACTTACTCGGACATTCATTCTGCTTCTCGCACAATACAGTTTCTGTGTTTGAACCTGTGCAGATGTTGATTAAGCATTTTCGGGTTCGTTGACGACTACCGCCGCTACCGCATGTTTTTGAACATTTGCTCCATTTATTCCAATTGCTCCACTCTATTTAAACAATAGGTATATTACACGAAAGTAATTTCGACAACCCCGGTTGCGCGCATTTACAACATGGGTTTAGTATTTTATAGTGTAATTTTAAAAAGAATTCGACGAATGTTAGTTTTTGTTTTCGTTCTATTTATGTGTAAGAGTCGATGGTTATGAAATATTGATGTTGTCAATCAAAATTTGTTGGTTTATTGCTCAAGAAATGTTGGATATTATCCTGAAGTTTATTTTGAGTTACAAGGCACTAATTAAATAATGACACTGATTAACAGAATAGAGTAATTCTTACCAATTTTACACATATTGCAAGACAACATACAATTCCTTTTCATCCATTCGTTGTTAGGACAATATCGTATCAACTGAGGGCAGTAAACGTGCTTGTCGACGCATGCTGCAATACATATTTGCAATCAGTATCTATGGTAGTTAAACTTAATACTTTTTCTTGTGAAGGTATGATGTATCATAGCTGAAGTACAATAAATTGTCCTTCGATATGCACTTTCTTATGTTGAATACGTTATACTCACTCTCACATTCTTTGATTCTACAAGTTTGAGTTAATTCAACAACTTTATTCATTTTGCAATATTCTGTGGAGCACGTTTTTCGTCTCATTCCGGATCCGCATGTCTTTGAACATCGACTCCATTCTCCATACTTTATGTCAGGTTTTTGAGCTGTTAAGTAATTATTTAATCAGTTCAATTTGATGAAGATGCAGATTTACTGGGTAACCAGTAAACAGAAATCTCAAATTTTATAATTAAACTACGAAAATGAAGAAAATTTATTTAACACTGGATTTTCTGTTTGTGTATGCTTGTACTTAAGCATTCAAGTAATCTATTATGCGTTTCGCACAAAAGTTATGTTCCTTCTAGAATCTAGAATATCTTTCAAATGACCTGGGTTCTGTTTCATTTCGTCAGTCTGTAGTAACTACAAATGAAACTGGTTTACACGTTAGCTACTTATAATTTTACAGTTGGCAATATATTTCTACTCTATGGCATATATATATATTAATATATATAAGATGGAATACTAACGTTCATCACAACTGTTCCTGATGCATGTCCTTTCATCTGTGCTTTTACATCCTTGTGTTTCGCATAACCGAGTACGTTTTGTGATCCCCGTACCACATGTCACTGAACACGAACTCCAATGTGACCACATTTCTCCTGTCAGAAAAGTGGATCAAATCTTCAATTTTTCCCTTTACGGTGACGGCTTAAACTAAATGGCGAACTAATTGGAATGAAATACTGTTTTGTACAAGTTGGGTAATGAATATTTCGAACATACTGTGAGTCTTAATTTACCTCTGTCTCTATCTATATATATATATATATTTAAATAAAAAAATATTTTATTTATGTGTGTGATAAAGAAACGTTTTTTTTTATTAACATTTCATATAAAGTGCTGATCATTCTTCAGTTAAATTCATAGTAATATAAACTTAATTACGATTTCCACAATATTCGTTGGCACATCGTTTTGATTTATATGGCAAACCCAGACAGTCACCGATACGACAATGACGATATCTTCTTCTTTCGCATTTTCCATCATATCTATGGCATTTATCCAAGGCACCATAGTCACCCCATTCTGAAATAAAAGAAATTTATTGTCATATTCATGGCTCCACGACTGCCCACGCACTTATGAATTTGCTGGTTTTATTTGGGATTAACTCAAGATCAAACTTACTATAGCATTCTTTGCAAGTTGCTTTGCAGCTGTGACGTCGTCTGGTGTTGCATATAGACTTCGTGCAATCTGTTCTGGTATCGGTGCAAGGCTTGGTCCATGGTCCTAAAAGTAAGGGTATATATATGTTGAAATTTTCAGAAATATATGTTTTAATCCGATTGGATTTTAAGAATAATGGCTAAAACGAAATAATAAATATAAAAGCACATCGACTAAAAATACATTCGTTTCCTATGTGAAAAAATTATCAGCTTCATCAAAATACATAAAACAAACACAACCTATCAACGAAACGATAAATATTTGGACTTTTCAATGCTGAAAATAAAATATTACAAAAATTTAATCCGATATTATTAAAATTAATTAAATCGATGTAGTTATGACGATACAAAAGTCACCAAGTTGTACGGTAACATTGACATTATACTTATCAAGCATAGGCTATTATTTTTGATGATGGTTGTGAAAATTATTGTTCACGATAGATTCCCCCTTTGATGATTCATTGTTAAAAAGATAATTTTTGCCAATTTGAGGAGAGTAAATTTGATAATCGTCAAAGAAAATTGTAATTGAGGCAAAAGTGCGAAAAAAATTCCTAAAATAGGTTTACTTACAAACTGGAATTGATTTGAAAAAAAATAACAATCACTATATGGGTGTTTTTCGTTGATACTTGAAATGGCGTTTCCCAAGCTTGCTAAATTGACGCAAAATCATATTATTGGCAGCTGAAAGCATTCTCTGGCCATATGAAGCCCATCTTCAATGTTATAAGTTTCTCTATTATGAATAATTTCAAATTGAAGACAACTCACGTGTTTCAATGCATGTCCTCGTTAAGGCACAAGCCCATGATTGTACTTTTGACCCAGGGCATGTCCCAGATTGACAGACTCTCGTTCGTGTTCGTTTACCCAACCCGCATGTCACCGAACATATAGACCATTGCCCCCATTTCGTCCATTCTAAAAAACGAATTAGTCGTTGATTATTGTATCAACAATGTCAATATTGTATTTGATATAAGATTGTCACTGTATCGATAATTGGATAAACAACACATCCATAAAATCAATGGTTCTCAATCTTTTATAATCCGCGCTTCCTCCAAAGAATTTTAATACTTGTAGCTCTATGCGTTTCAATGGAAAAACTTAGATGTACTTTAATTACCTAAAATACCTGGGTTTATTTTACTGTTATTTTTGTGGCACATTCAATAATAAAAATCCAACAAACGAAGCAAAAGAATTCATGTATCAAACTCAAAAAATTTACCGAATTGCAGTCAAGTAGCTTTAAATTAATGTAATCACAAGGCAAAGTAGGTTTCTTTCTCGTGACCCAAAATAACAGCTTTGTAACCCGGGACCGCGAGCCCAATTTGAGAAACCCTGTTTAGATTATTTTAATTAAAAATTTCAGATTGTCATTTGCGATCACGGCATATCAGATTAGACAGCAACGTACCTGCTGTTCGCTGAAGTAATTTAGCTCCATCTGCTTGTTGTTTGTATGGGTCGAAATCAAAGTGATCCTGTTGTGTATTGTTTTCTTCCTCGTCGTGAAAGTCAACTCTTTTATTAGTAGAGGTTATTTCCTTGAATTCTTCGGGTTTTGGTTTGTTGACTTTGATATTACCTACATCCCTCAGTATCTTAGATTTACATCCGCATGTTTTAGCGCAAATTTCTTGCATTTTTTGTGTAGGACATAACATTTTAAAGTGTTGACAATATATAGAAGAGTCCGTGCATCGCTTTCCTACAAAAAGATTGAACATTATATTGTATTTTTTCAATTATTTTCCTCTTTATACATCGTAAAAGAAATGTTGAACCAAGATCTCGCAACCGGGGACAAAATTACTACAGAAGAGACTGTTTTCTTATTAGTTTTAAAAAAAGAATTTGCATTGTTGCTGGCTTTGACTGTAGTTATGTGAAATCATCGTAATAAAATTTAGACATACACAACCCTAAATATAGGTGGGAATTCTATCTCCAAAACGCCCCTTTTCGCCCCAATGATGTATAATAGGTAATTATAAAATGGAAAATCAAAAAGGAAATGGGGGTAAATGAGAAAACAGTTGTCGATAACTTCCGTACCAACCCTTTTCTGTATCGAATTTGAAATTATATTTAGTACTTTTTAAAGCTTACTTGTTGTTGCGTATCTAACTCACCGTTAACCATGTGTGATTGTATTTTATCGAATTTATTTTAATTATACCATTACATTTGTAACACCGACAGCCTACTACAAAAATACTTGCATTATTTTGATTTATATTAAAAACAAAAACTCACTTTTGCTGGCCGATGTAAGGGAAACGATAACACTAAGCATCAATAACAATGCTACAGCACTGCATATTCCCACTTTTCTCATTACGATTCTTGACGATGTCCAAAATCGAAAGGTTGAAGACTTTATGTATTTTTCACACCGAACAACAGATTACAGATGACTGGCAATGCTTTCAAAAGCACTATCACCTCAAAAATAAAAATAGATCATGCTCCTTTTTATGATTACCAACTAAACTGGATTTAATTATCTTCGACCTAATAGTCTCCGCAACCGAAAACTCTGTAAACGCCAATTATACTCACAAATTATATATTTCATGTAATTTGTGACATCCTGGTGACGTACACGATATGAGAATTCAGGAAAAAATACAATACTGAAGGTACTCGGAATAATGCTTCAACTTGTACAAAATTCTATTAAATCAGTGAGTTCCAAATTCAGTTTAAATTTGTACATAATATGATTAAGTATAGTGACATAGTGGATTATTTATCCTTTCTGTGAAATAGGTATTATTTGTTCGTAATTGTGATCGGTTCCAGCGACAACATATGATTTTATTTGATTAGGTATATTATTAAACAGTGTAATAATATTTGTCGCTTTTCATGGAATTTCTTCTAACGAGAACATTTCAACAGATAATTCATATCATTTAAAAAAAAATTTGTATAGCTTGTATGTTCATCTCCTTCGCTTTAATTTGCATCGAATGTCAATCATCGGCATTGTAATTTCAGTTTTTTTTACAGCAGAAATGGTGTTTATATTATAGAACCCTTTTGAACAGAATGAACTTGCCCCGAGCGAACTCTAAAAGCCCGGTAGATGTAATTCATCTAAGCCTTCTATTGAAATATCGAAATTACTGCATTTCTACTGATGTCCGTTTCGGTAAAGGGGTGACTGCTTATAAAATTCATGTTTCAATACTGTAATTCCCTCTTTTACGTGGCATAGTCACCAATATTTGCCAGTCAAATGTATCGGATCTTCGCTTTATATAATCAGACACTGGATGGCATCGTGGTGAAATCTTATGTTGCTTATTATTACATGAAATGTCTTAATACTAATATTTAGATTATTTGATTATTGCGCACAGAAATGCATTCCTTCGGCTGTCGATCCCAATCCAATCATCAATAATATTAATGCAGAAACTATATTTTGTATTTCAGAGAAATTTTGGGTAGAGGTCAGTATTACTGGCATATATGCCTAGCCTGATTTGAAAAATTTTCATCAAGTATGAATATGTATACATATATATATATATACTATTTATCTTTATAATCATGTTATGATTTAAAGATTGTAGCATTCAAGAACATAAAAATACCGAAAATACAATCCTGTGTTTTTTACACATTTTAAATAATCAGAAAAGGGGATTCTGGGTAAACCCGGGAAAATGTTTGCAAACTTTGTAGATATATCCATATTGAACTAACGAAATTTGAATGTGATTGCTATAGCGACAAGGAAAACAATAATATGTCTCAAGATTCAAATTTCCAAGTCGTATATATCTAAAAAGGAAGTCTTGAACAGATACATAAATGAATGGGTGAATAAAGTGTTTTTTAGTATACTATTTCTTCGTCCGGTTTTCAACATGTGTTCTTAAGCGTCCTGTATAATTAAGTCTCGAGCTATGAGTGCGTAGTGACATTTTGCGGTTAAGAAACAAATCATCTAATTCATCCTACAAAATTAGTACAAGATAATGATAGTTTACTACAACATTTTTGTTGTCAAATAGTCAACCAGATTGTTACATCGCGAAGTACAGCTTGAACCTCGTATCGTATGATTGCTCACATGAGAAATGAAATGACAAAGTGCATTTACAGCAACCTCATTCAACCATATTCGCAACCTGGTCTTCGTTCAGAACATGTCACCATGCCCTCCAAGTGCAGTTTTAATTATTCTGTGGCGTCTGCAGCTGCCGAAAAATTATGGCGGTATTTCCATACCATGGCCGCTACGGCAAACCTATGGCGACTGACTTTTTAGCTGCCACAAACCAATGACGAGCTGCCTTTACCGCGGCAGCAAATTGAAAACTAATGGCAGGTAAAATTTTGATGCCGTAACCACGGCAGGTGGGCCGTAAAAACAGGGCTGTCCCCTATGGTGACAAATATTGGGTAGGGGAAAGTGGGGAAGGTTGGGACACTTTTTTTCTTTTGCCTGTTTTGAGCCGTTAATTCTGCATATTCTCTTAAGTTTGCGGGACTAATGCATAGAGGGGTAAATGTAGTTTTTATTCAGCAACAAAGAAATTCCCTTGCGACACACATCTTACTACCAAAATGCTTTGAAAAACGTCTGTCAAGTGTCCCACTGTACCCCACTGGTGGGGCACAATCGGACAGACCCTGGGGCACAATGGGTCAGTCTGTCAAAATTCAACGAAGTATGTCCTTAAAAATAAGCAATTAATCAGCATAATCGTCTAAAGTATGGGGAGACTTCGAATTTGAAGATTTAATATTTTTAAAATCAATGTTCAACTGAAATAGTCAGATATTTTGACAAAACATTTTGCAAAAAAATTTGATTATTTCCTTCCTCGAATCTAAATCTGGAAATATTATTGATTCTCGAATATATTCCATATTGGGCCATGGGTCGAAAGAAACCATTAAATTACACAAAATATAACGCATCTCTAAGTCTCTAAGCACTTATTGTATCAAACACTGTCGAATTGTGCCCTGTAGAGCATGTCCCACTGAACCCCGGTCCATTGTTCCCCATAGGAAACAAATACTTTCAGACCATCCCACGGCAAAATTCGGAAGGCATAGCCAATCGCTAACGTTAGGAATATTTTACAGTGGACTGACGCTAAAGAATATCAAACGATGGTTTGTCTCGTTGGAAAGGCTAAACTAAAAAAAAGAAAAAACTGGAACGGTGAAATTTTTTTTCAACCTCCCAAAACCAATTTTATCCCATAGCTTGCGCCGTTCTACCCGTCCGTTGTCCGTTCGCGGGGACGTTGTAACTCACCGAAGGGCGGATTGGAACATCGAGCCGCGGACAGGATTGCGGATATAGTATCAGTGTGATAGCTGATTTTCCACTGTGCCCCATGTCCCAACGTACCCCACCTTCCCCTAAGTTGGAACGTATTTCTTATGGATACAGTTTTGATGGATTTGAGGTTAGGGTTAGGATTTGAGTAGATATAATTTCGCATGATCAATTAAAATCCGGTACATTAATTTGTGAATATACCGTTAATACTGATTACTGAATAGCGCTATAAAACCATGGCAAGAGCTGCCGCGGTTCGTTGGTGGCAGGAGCTGCCATGAAGTGGTAAGAACTGCGCCTCATGCCAGCAGCCAACCATCGTCGAAGTAATCTAGCTCGAAAATAACTCTAATCGAGTTGAGGCGGATAGCTAATAATCCACCAGATAACAACGCAACATTTTTTGGGTGTGGAATGCTAATTTCTCATTTGTCAAATGCACTGTAGAAATTAAAAATTCTCACTGAAATTCGTTTTAAATAGAATTAATGAAAAACAAGGGTTCACTCATTTTTCATAGTACCAATAGACCAAAAATATACCAAAAGAATCTAAGCTAAATTAGTCTAGATTATTGTCTTCACATTTTGTCTAAATATTAATTCCCATTATTCCCACAGTAAACTGTTCCCAAGGCGTTTCCTAATCCTTTTTGATAGATAAGCAAGATAGATAAGCAAGTTCTGCAAGATAATTATTCATTGTGTGTGTTGAAGTGCATTCCTCAATACAGTGTTACAAGAGAATGATGCGTTATTAGAGGAGTGCTGGAGCAACACATACCGGATCATATCATATCTTAGCGCCACGTTTTGAATACAATTCTTGCAGATTTGATACAATCCTCAGAGTATTGGAACCGAAAATATGGCCTTACAAACTATTTTATAACATGCTATTCTTAGAAGTCAGGTATAGCGCAATAACAATTGGGTCTGAACATGTGTATCATTGAGGCCAGTGGTTCCATACCATCGTGCCGCGGCACATTAGTGTGTCGCGGAATGATTATTGTTGTACCGCGAAGAGATTTTATTTTTGAATTTATTTCAAGAGATTCCAATTACCAATAGACAGATTTGATCATTTTGCAAAAATTGCTTCACCGAGATGATTCTCATTAATAATGAGCATTTGACGTGTTTAGAAAATAATATTCAAGAATATTTTCCGTGAATCATAAGAATTTGATTGGATTCGCAATTCTTTCTTAGAATTATCGGTCACAAATCTCTCTAATTTTCACTTGTGCAAAAGGGAGCAATTAGCAAGTCTTTCAAGTGATCGTGGACTCAGACTGAAGTACGCACAACTGCCATTAGACGCCTTTTGGATCGCTCCTATGGAAGAGTGTCAAACTTTAAGCAAAAAAGGCATCAGAGTGTTACTACAATTCTCAACTTCCTACTTATGTGAACTAGGATTTTCCTACATACACAATATTAGGAATAAAAAAAACGTGGAAGACCTAAAAACACGGAAGAACAGTTAAAAGTATGTCTCTCTCACATTCGTCGACAAATTGCAGCAGTAGTAAAGAAGCACCAGGCACAACAGTCCTACTGACATTCACCATTATTAATCTATACCTGTTACTAAATATTATTATTTTATATATTAGATATATATTATATATCTATTAATAATATATTTATAAATATATAATATATATATTTATATTTTAGATATTATTTTATATCAAAATGGCTATATGAGTAGAAAATGTCCATGTTTTGTGAGGTGTGCCGCAAATATTCAAAGACCTTAATGGTGTGCCGCGATATAAAAAAGCTTGGGAACCACTGATTTGGGCAGTGGTTCTCAATCGCCTTTCCGTGGACCGGCGCCGGTCCCTCAAATATAGTTCAATATTATATCTCAATTGTAAAATGCAAGACATTGATGACCAGCACATTTATATTGTGAGTTTTACCTTCTATTAACGCTTAAGCCAAACTTGGTCAGAAGGTACTATACGCCCATTACGTCTGGATACTACCTAGCGTGAAGATTATTACTGCCTAGCGAGAAGACAGTAGCAAATTTCTCATTAAATCAAATTATCCGCTTTCGAATTGCATATTTTATCGTAATTACATTCGTTTTATTATGTTTCCTGCTTTTGATATTCTGGGTTGATTTTAACAGTTCACCGATCCGCAAAATTAGTTTTGAACTTTTAGCGGTCCGCAAACTGAAAAAAGGTGGGAACCCCTGATTTAGGGTATTCTTGTCATATTCCAAATTTTTCTGTTCCGATTCTAGAGCTATCTTTGACAGAAAATCATACTCGTATTGAGAAATTTGACTTCAGGATAAAAATTAAAAAAAAGCACACAGTATACTTTACCAAATTAATAATGCAGTCGTCAACATTTCCAATATATATTATGATCGAAACAGTTATTTTTGATAGAGTGTTCGCATTGGTATGACTGAGTTTGATTTCAAAATTCCTGTATGCATGAAAACTAAACCAGATAAGATACCAGTAATGAGCATTGTGAAAAGAATATGATTTCTTTATGTTTTACCTTGAAGCATGTAGCAAATAAACATGTCATAGTCAGTGGCTGAATTGATTGGCAGAATAATCGCGTCGTTTCTATTGACTGTTTTGCTGCGAATTGTCGTAAATAGTCTTGTTAACTGGCTGCGAGATTATACTAGCAAGCTACCTGCGATGCACTCAGTTAGGAATTTATTAAGATGTCGTTTTGAATATCAATCTTCCGCTGAAATCTCGAACAACCAAATGCTGCAATGCTTATGTTGAGTATTGAACTGCTGAGTATCACAGATATTAGCTTTGATCCTCGACTTGATTACGAGGCATAGGTTGATTCAAATAATTCTTATTTTGTATGATTGCTATTATATGAATTTAAATTAACTTGGTATTTAAAGATGATGTTGCGAACATTGCAAATGAACCGATCTTTATAGGAAATATTTTAGACAAACATCATAACGACACGGGAATTGAGAGAAAGAAGTCGGGGGAAGTTAACAACCAAATAAAAGCAAAGACTTTATTAATCGAATTATATTTAATGCACAACATATTTGAATAATATTAATCCATTAACTACCGAAAGAAAATACCAGGCAAGAAACAATGTTTTGTGTACAAGATATATACTATATATGATTAAAATTGTCAGAAACGGAGATTTTAAAATTCCGTCATTAATGCGTAAAAACTTCTACGATAAAGTTCAATGAATATAATATGCAATTAACTGTTCCCGAAATTGATAATTTCCATTCGAAAATATTAATTCCTATATAATATTTTTTCGACATATCTAATCCCAGTAAATTTTTTGAGTGCCCTTGAATGAAATATTATTTCAGTATGTGTGTTGACGCGATGATCAGATAAGGTAAATCGCAGAACACTAAATTCACTTTTACACATTTGAAAGTTGGGTCATGCGGAACATTAATCAGCAATAAATTTATTTGCTGAAGAGGTATTTTCCAACTAAAACGGGCGCCACAGGCCCAAACTTTTGCTTTCTAAAAACCAAGGAATCAGGGAACAAAAATATATCAAGTATAGCAACAGAATTATGTGAAATTTTATGGAAGAACTACAAAACGAGAGCCATAGCACGTTAGAGAGGAAATAATATGGTAATAAAGGCAAGGTTAACAAAGCGTAATCTGACAATAAAAAGAAAATCATAGAGTTCACACCTTGTAAAATCATAAGCATAAAATAGAAAAATTTTCAGACGCAAAATATTGTATTGTAAATCTGAACAATGGGATTATCTGTCTGCGTCACTTGAACACGGTTATCGTAGAGTGGACATTGATTTGATTACTATTTAGATTACTCTGCTACAAACCTTTTTAAAAATAATTTACCTGATTTTGCATGATGAGATTTATGCCTTTGTTAGTCAGTCAGGCAAGTAAGTCTAAGTTGATAATGGATAATCTGAATAGCTAATAAATCAACCGATGTGTCTTAAGTAAATAAGATTTGATATTCAACAGTGTCGCTAGTGATATTAACAGAGAATAATAAGTCCTTAAAACAATTCACAGTGCAAACCACGCCATTGTAGGCTCGTTTGTGCGTGAAAACTACAAGCAACACCACAATGAAAAATTCTTAATCTGTTCGAAACTAATAAAATATTTAAAATTTTCAAAAACGCATATAACACATCTCCAATAACTGAAAAATAAAAATAATAACAAAATAAATAAACACCAACTAAACGCATAGGCACTGTTATGCAGCCTTTCATAATAATTAATCATGTTATTAACGGATAAAAAGGTCTAACATCTGATGCAAATTATAGCTAAAAAAAATCATTGATGAAGTAAACAAATTGAAACAACTCATACGTCGTGTTTTGGTGCGGATTATTGTAATATGGAAATTTTGTAATTTATTACATTGAGTAATGATGCCAATATAGATCGAAATAAAAAATTCATATAGCAATAACGTGTTAGGATATAATACATTTATCAGATTGTTAGCAGAATAACGACATAAGATGATAAAATTTCCAAAATTTGAGGGGAACATAAATATTAAAATAAGAAAAAATAGAAGTGTATTTGCAAAATTCAAGTTTTAATCAGAAGTAGACAAACGCTCTATTTGTCGAATAAATCGGTGTTTCAATCTGGATTCCCAACCGTATTACATCCCGTTTATATCCCAGAGTCGATGGGTGACAATATTTCAGGCTTGTGTAGGATGTAAGATGAATTTAGGCTACACTCATACAAACCTCGCCATAAATCTGTTGTATGTAATTTAATTTGCAACTTGAAACTTTCCTAACGAGACTTTCTCGAACATTCGGCGTTTTGTCATTTATGGTGTTATTATATATATTATATATGGCGCTGGTGGTTTTGAGTAAATGAAATGCCAAAATTTCATTGCCGCAGAATATTACCTTTCGAACACGTTTACCCATTTTAAATTATGGTTTCATCATTGACTTTGCCAATAATATTAGTTTCAGTTTCAGAAATGCAATCTTGATCACCCGAGTCTGTCTGTTCTCCGTCACCTTCGCTATAATCATTCTGTCCACGAGGAACATCCCATTGTTCGATATTCTCAATGGATCTGACAACATTACTTTTGTCTCTGGTCAATGGTGATATCGCAAATACGTTGGGCGCAACCAGGTCGTTTTGATCAATATTTGTGTCAGGATCGTGTGCTTCACCGAAGTTCTTGCTTCGAGTTAACGGTTTCCGAAAGAATCCGGGTCGCCCGTTTAGATTATCGTTTGTATGTAACAATGATGGTGATGCTCCTGGAACATGACAATACTGTGGGGGACTGTCACTCACAGGAGAATCGTCAACATTGACACAATGTTCGGAACCTCGAGGAGATCGGCGTGATAGGTTCGATGTAAATTGAGCAAGCTGCACTTGGAAAATGTTCCCCAAAACCTCTGGAAGCCTTTGAACTTGGTCTTCCAGGGAATCAAGTCTCCCGCTTATTGAAGTTACTCTTTCTTCTAACAACTCGTTCTTCGTGCTGATATCACTGAGCATGTCGGATACTCTGATTTGCAGCTGAAAATACATTAATAACAATTACAATTATTGAACGCGAGATTTCGTTTAAAATGCGTTAATTAATATCCCTAATGATTATGATTTTATTACTTCCTCGTTGAGTCGAAGTAAATAAAAGACAACCGGTGATCACGCTGCGATCGAAAAGAAGGCAGGGTGATTATCAGCTAGTTGTGGTTTTGCGCGGAGTGGTTTGTTTTGCTGTAGTTTTGTACATATTTGTGAGTTAGTTTTCAAAATTTTCAAGTTACCTCTAAAATAGGATTTATGAAAAACGAACCTTTGCAAAATCGATTAATGTGTTTGCTTGATCGTTAAGCTTTCTCTGTTCCATTTTGAAATTACGTAACCTGGTAAATAGTAATAATATAATTAGTTCATGCACAGTAAAATAATTAACTACAACTCCGGTAATAATCTCCTGATCTCGCCGACTTGGTTAGTACATATCTTATCTATCAACAAGATACGTTTTCGGCGCAATAACACCAACTAGATAAGTTTCAGCAGTTATATCACACTAAAAGAAAACTAACTCACTGGTAAATAGCCTGTAAAAATTTTCTCTGGTGTTTTCGTATGCGAAATGGCTCAAGTTTATCTGCAAGCTTTGTATGTTTGTAAATCAACCACGTTTCACGTAGCACGTTTGCTGCAGCGTTTTTCACCTGAAACAACAAATGAAAAATGCTAAGAATTATGGATTATGAACTCCAAAACGTCATGAATTTGTTTGTTGATATCATAATAAACATGTGTGCCGACGAACCGTCCCAAGTTCACCAGTAAATAATTTTTTTGTCATTTCAATTATTAGATTCACTCGCTTACTAGTTTAATTATCATAAATTATTGTTCAATCTACCATATGTTAAATATTATTGCTATTATGCCCTGGAAGCAGAGTAGCAATCTGTGAATAGGTGTCAGTAGAGATCCACGGACATGTATACAATAAATACCGATTAGTGTCGACTGTCGATATCTGATTGTAATTATTGGCTGCCGGATTTAATAATAACAGTTATAAAAATGTGAATTTAATGTTCCAATTCTTTTAAACTGGAGATACGACACTGAACAGCAGCCACCTTCGATTTCGCTTGGGAAATAGATACGCCCAGTCTATACAATAAAGGATTAAATATAAAATGTAACACAAAATGTGGATTTTCGTCAGAATTTCGTCATAAATGAAGACAACAAATTTTGTATCGGTTGGAATAAGCAGATACATTATCGACGGAAACAGGTAATATGTATTACAAATACACGAGATACAGATAACAATTGAATTCTGGCTTGTGGTATTGCGTGACAGAATAGGAACGACGATGACGAATAACAAGTATTTCATTGAAATCTTGTTTACCACGGAAAGACGCAGCGGACTGATGTATATTACAAACGAGAACCTTTTTTAATCTGTGCTCCGAAATAAATAATTTCGCGTGTTAAATGGCTTTGATATCTTGACATCCAGGACTATCGCATTTAGTTTAGAATGATATTATTAGCACAAGAGTTTAAGTTGGTTAGATGTCTTTGCTTCGTTTTATGCAAGCATATTAAATTCAATTGAGCCGTAACCTATTTATTAACTGTAATCGAATCATTCTGTTACACTTCAGAGTGAATGAAAGTGGTTACGCCCTAAAAATGTTCTCTATACTGATCGCACCATTACCTTGAAAGCAAATTCTTGCGTAAATCTAGCTGGGCGAATGAACTAGTTGTAGCGTAAATCGTCCGTTTCTGAGCAACACATCACGAAACGTTGCGTGTCGATCTTGTAAATTACAGTTATTCTCACCAAGTTTTTCCATGAAGTATAGCTTGGTTCGTAAACAAGAGATAGGTTTTATATATATCTGATTATTGCTATTGGAGGTATAGCCGATCTAACGAACTGAAATCGGTTCATCCTGATGTGTCTGACGTGGACGGCCGACGTGACTGGTGTACACGTAAAAGCGGAGACGTATGACCGACTTTATAAACGAAAATCTATCACATTTGATGGGCAAGCAAGACAATTATTTCGAATTATGTTAAGAATAGCATATTTCAACATCTGATTCGATTTCAAAATATTTTGAATAATTACAGTGAAGAACAAACGTTATGACTGTGTTCATGATAAAAACTATCATATTTTCACATTTCAATTTGTGTAGTTAGTTCATTTTCATAGATATATTGGAGTATTTAGTGATTTTTTAACTGAATATAACTTTTTAATAAGATTTTGGAATGAAAGCAACGGGTGTTCACGTGCCGGTATTTCTTTGTGGCCGAGCGACAGCAAGATAGTTGTTCGCAGCAATTGGCGTCCCCATACATGGACAAAGTGTTACATCTTAAAATTGTGATAAAAAATTTATAACAAGGGCAGAGAAAATTGATAAGTTATTCTATTGTCGCAGATGGATCGATATATATAATAACCATTTGGGTAAAGATGTTTGAGTGCGAAGTTCGATCCTCCGTGATCGAGAGTGCATTTTGATTTACAAAATTCGCTTCGGAATTCATGATGATATTAATTATATTTTTAATCTATTATTTGTTTAAAAAGTAACTGACTTTCATATTAGCGGAATACCGCTAAACTTAAATGTATTCAACAATGAGATGACAGCATGGATGAGTGGAATTTTCTGTGTACTCATTACAAAATGTTCGCATAGTGTGATACCACAATCAGTATTATTACACAATCTTAGTCGTAATGGTAAACATCGACAAATATTATAGATTTGTGGGAACTTAAGACAATTTCTACGCGATTTGATAAACACACTGATCGGATTTCACAATAGTAATTTGGCTCTAAAGCAATGTCCCACGTTAGCATGTTCCCGCAAAATGCTTTTCTCCAAACCTTTTTAGCCTTAGGTAATCACTAACAAGCTCTCGGATTTTCGTGAGCACATCATTACGCCAATTCCTTAAAGTGCTGTTTAAACAAATACCGGTAATAGCTACGAGCGATTATTGTGGTTGTAAGTGGTTTGTATATTTTCTGAAGTCAGAACGTGATTTATACAAACAGATAATGTCGAGAATTATATAGAAATGATGATTAAAAGCCAAGATATAAAAAATGAAAATAAAAACATTTATCAATTGTGTTAAAATATTGTTGCATTTCGGTTCAAGTTAATTCTAAATATTATACATACTTCGCCTTATTGGCTTAGTACATTTGAATACATCACCCACAGAATAGTTTACATTCAAACCTTGTATTTGTTGTGAATTACAAAGAATATTATTTATTCGAATATATTTTAAAATGCCGCTATTTGAGAATCTTATGAAACATGATGACCTGAATATCAGGGACAATTGCAAACAATTTCTACTTATACGTAGCAATAAAAAGACTTACTCTTTTTGTTAATTGAGTGTCCATCATGAAGTTATGAACATGTTTTTCAGCTTTGGTCAATTCCAGTTTTCTTGCTACCACAGCAACCACGAGAGCGGTGCATCCAGCTCCCTAGAAATATGTATCATTAATTACATCACAATTTATGGTTTTATTCAGAAGTGATTTCTTCAATTACCCTTTTCGAATTATCTGCCATTCACTGAAAAATACTAATATATGTATATTTTTTATAAACAGATTTACAACTGTTATTATTAAATGGACAACAAAATGAGTTTTTGAATTGTTAAACCAAATTTGTTGAATGGGTATGAGAAAAATGAAAGCTGTTCGCAACATACACACTTCGAATGTTCCCTTTTAATCAATGTCATTCGTGACTTTCAGTCATAGACTTCAAAATAGTGGGTAGAAATACAAATATTGGTATCAATTCTTCGAAATCAAATTATTACTTGAATATTTTTGAATTGCAATCAGAAATTATCCATTGACAATATTTGCTTCAAGTTTAAAGCATGGATTAGGTCAAAGTTACAAATAAATTATTTTTTGGATGGTTGAATAACCCGAATGAAAAATGTTACTTTATCAAGATAAATTCTTGGCATCCGGGCGAGAGGCTTTCAAATTAGGGAGTGGTGACTGCCCCCACAGTTTTGGGGCTGTTTAACAATTAGCCAAAAGAGCTTACTATGCTGGAATAACTTATTTTAACGATATAAACGACAAATCAATTGATATGATGAATGTTGCTTTTTGTCTGAATTGACGCTTTACATTTTTTTAATTACTGGTGAAAAATATATCATCTTGTGGAAAGTGATCGAAGTTTATTTCATGCACGAGTGATTATTTAGTGTTCCACCGACGGAAGCTTCAACCGTGATAAATGTGCGAGACTCTCAAAATTCTTGATTCCCTAGTGAATCAACAAAACGTTGTATATAGCTTGATTCGTTCTCACCATGATTCCGGTCAAAAGACATACGCCTCTCCCACAGAATGTGTTTGGAACCATATCTCCATAACC
The DNA here is from genome assembly GCF_964204865.1 of Styela clava. NCBI lineage: Eukaryota > Metazoa > Chordata > Ascidiacea > Stolidobranchia > Styelidae > Styela > Styela clava. The sequence goes on from NC_135257.1 coordinate 331,156, forward strand.
AATTGATAAAAAAGTTATTGAAATTAACCACATCGCACTCAGAAAATTACTGTTCATATCGTCTGAATCATGATACCTGAAATGAAACAACGTGAGGATTGAAGTTCAACAAATGCATATGATTATGAATAAAGATTTGCGAAAAGGTTATGGATGCTTTCACATCTAACAAACACAAATTTGGGAACAGCCTCAATTTTTAACACTTTAAATAGTCGTCCAAATTTTGGAAATAAGACAGGCTGTGAGACTAAGATTATTATAATTCATAAAATGAAATATACAATTTACTCTACTTCCAGCCTTTGGAAGTCACCTGCAAGGAATATCTGTTAAAACTTGCTTTTATCGAGATACAGACGAGGTAATTCTTTTCTTGAAACATGGGTAAAGCATGCTTTATGCAGAATCAGGCTCCTTGTAGTTTAGAATAGGGTACACAGTATTTGTTTTCGTTTAATTCAGGGCCGTCGTTAGTTTCACCAAACGTGGACTCTGCACATCGGGTACACAATGACCATGCGTAAAAATGTTTACAATACGGCCATGTATAGTCAGGCGTGCAAATGGGGATAGTGCAACCTTGCGGGAGATCCAACGATACCCTACGACAAAAATAGATATGTTATTAATATTTTATGCGGCACAAAACAGCGTCTTGTGTTTTTCCCGAGTCTATGTGTATAGAGTCTATATATGAGTGAAATGTATATCTAAATGATTAACACATAATGCAAAAATAATTGTATTCCAAGAGCGCGAGTATAATATAATTTGTACGCAATAAAAGTCAGAGAGAAACAATCAGCAGCGACTCTGGAGACCGGGGCCAACAACGTCCAGAATGAGCGGGATTTTTGTCTGTATCATAGATTTTCTTTGGAAAATTACACTCATAACATTATTTTTTCCTTTCAGCATGTCGAAAATAACTTTCAACCGCATCGTTCTGCCTTGCAACGCTTTTGGATCAAAATTGTTTTGTAGAGGAATTCGAGAAAATGTGTTCACGTGAACTGCATGGAATATTGTTTATGTTGAGGCTGTTCACGCTTGATACAAACTACATGGGGCCAGGAATATACGTTTTAGGAATATTTTTAATATATATTCAGTAATTGGGATCAAGACCCATTGAAAATAAATCAAGTTGAAAGGAATTATGTTGATCATGCAACAGCGCGAGAATATGACGTTTTCATCCCGATCTCTTACAATTTTAAGGTTTTATTGTGATAATTCGTCCAAGCTGCAGAGACAGAATTCGAGTTTTATGTACTGCAGAAAATCGTTTTTATGCATATCTAATATATATAAAATGCAAAGTTCTATGCGAATATGTCGAACTGTCTGATGATTGTGGGATAACATTTTCTGAGTTAGTTTTGTCTGGGACATCGATAAAAGGGTTTTACAATATTATGACATAGTCTTTATTATATAGCATGTTGCCTCATGCTAGAAAATGAGTGAATATACATTTGAACATAGATCAATACGTTTTCACAACATAATTCAGATATATATAGGTAGGTACCTAAGTAATTTCACCACAATTCATATTAGGATATAAATAAATTTACATTCATATAATTCTATTGTACTGGTATAAAATCACATTGTTGCAAGAAAGCGTTTCTTGGCTATACTTATTCACATCCTTTTTGAATAAATTGTTTAGCTAGTCATCCTATTATTTCTTCACTATACTATTGATCCTCCATGAAACTGGGAG